>NW_026944038.1:0-431294 GCF_033296635.1 Dichotomopilus funicola
GTGGCTTGCTGGGGGAGGAGAGGTGGATGTTTGCAGGGGGGCTGGGAGCTTGCCGGCGGATGGAATTCGTTGCTGCTCGGGGGGGCGCTGGGCGTTGTATTGCGGCTGCGGGGGTTGTTGCTGCGGCTGTGGGGGATGCTGCTGTTGGTGCTGCTGCTGTTGCGGCGGCGCTTGTTGCGGTACCGACTGGCCGGGCTGCTGAGAAGGAACCTCGGCGCCTGCTACATAAAAGGGAGCAGGAGTGGTTCCCGGGCCGGGCCGCTGGAAGTTATTGGGAGGTGGAGAGGAAGGAGGATATTGGGATGGTTCTATCGTTATTTACATCAGCTAATCAGCTACAACAGATCCCCTTTTACGTTTAATTTCCTAGCTCAACCGAGAGCGTACCTTGACCGGGCGCCGGGGTGTAGAAGCGCTGCGGGTCTTGCGGCGGCGGCTGCTGCTGCTGCTGCTGCTGCTGCTGTTGCTGCGGAGGTGGTGCTCCGTACCCCGGGCCGGGGGGTGGGTAGCCTTGCGGGACCTGGGGGCGCATTGCGTATTGGTGGTACGTCGGCCCCGGGGGGTGGGCCATGGACGACTCCAGCAGGGCCTCGTAGTCCCTCCTGGCTTTGATGAACTTCTCGTTGAGTTGCGTGAAATCGTCTAGTTCGGTTAGCCCCCGGTTAAGTAAGAAGGGATGTGGAACAGAAAAGCCACACACCTTTCCTCTGCGAGTATTTCTCGATGAGCTTGATAAGCTTCGGGCGGATAGCCAATGTTTGATGGTAGAGTTTCTGCCACGGATGGTTAGTCAGACGTGTTAGATAGAAAACGGACACAGTTCTACGCACCGAGATCTCCTCATTATCCTCCTCCCTCGGAGCAGTGTTGCTGGCACTCAGCAAGGTCAACAGCTTCTCCACATTCTTGATCTCGGCAAACACCTCAGCCTCCATCTGTGCCTCGCGCTGAAGTTCATCCGGGGTGGGGTCCGTAAGCTTCTCCACGTAGTTCAACGGGAAAATACCCGTCTTGCCCTTGAGCGAGCCCCGCCACCAGTCCTTGTACACACTCTCGAGGACCGCGATGACGTCGCCCTTCTTGAACTCCAGCTCGCCCGGTTCCGACGGCACAAAATCGTACAGCGCCCGGACGCGAGACACCGTGGCAGCTGTGGTGCCCGATGGCATCGGTTGGATCGGAGCCTGCTGCTGCTGCTGGTTGGCAGGCCCAGCGCTGGCTGAGCCGGCTGCCCCGGAAGATCCGGACGTGGACGCTTGCGCGGGGGCCTTCTTCCGCTCCTCCTCCTGCAGGCTCAACTTGAGCGCCATCTGCAGCTCGTCTTCCTCTTTCTGGCGGTCGACATCGGTGAGGCTGTTCTTTTGCGGTGCGCTCGGTGGCTGGAGGGTCGGGTTGGTCTGCTTGAGGCGGAAGTAGGCGTCGTACATGATGCCGAGGTCCGGGTCGGACTTGAACATGTCGGACCAGTCCTTCATGCGCTCGAGGATCTTGGCCTTGACCTGGGTGTGCGTGTTGCGGTCGTTGGCGAGCTTGAGCAGCGCATCCGTGAATGCGCGGCTCGACAGCTCGCGGTGCATGTTCTTGCCGCAGTTTTGGGACAGGGCGTTGGCCACCTAGCGTTAGTCAGTATGTTGCGCTCATCTGGAGACGTCAAGAATAAACCCGTCTTACTTCAAGCGTGTACAACTGGACGTTGGCGTTGCGATGCGCCAAGCGCTTGATCAGGCTGGCGACCGACTCCTTGGGCCCATTCGCATCGCTGGCGACTCGGTCGCAAATCTCCATAATGGCGCCCCAGTCCTCCGACGTCTGGTTCTCGTCCGTGGCCTTGTCTGCGAGGGAAGTCAGTATCAGGAGGGCGCACAACCCGGGTGGGACGTCGTAGTCGTCGGGTACATACTGATGGCCGCATCGTACGGCCCGGCCGCAGCCGCTCGAAACATCGCGGCGGTTTGTAATTTAGTCGTTTGAGAGGTCTTCGTGTGTGTTGTAGGGAGCGTAGCCGTAGGTTTGGACCCAGCGGAGCTCTTGTCAAGCGGAACGTCCTTGGTGATGCTGGAGAACGGTCCCAACGCTGACGTCAACCTTGGGTTTTGGGCTTGCCTTGCCCCGCGCGGCACAGAAAGGTGGTTGGGTTCTTGAGGTTAGCTCGAGAAGCGATCGGCCGAGCAGACTTCGAGAGATAAATGGAGGTTGCGGTTGCTTCGACTCTCGATATCGCAGGTCGAGGAGGTTGTATGAACACAAGAATCGTCAAGACCAGAGTATTACGCACCAAGGATGAGTTCAGTCGTCGATGGATTACGATGGACAAACGAAAGACGGAATGGTAGGTGGAGCGCTGGTGGGCAGTGCCGCGTGGTTGGTTGGTGGCTTTCTTCCATCTTTCCAGGCCCCTCCATTCTTAGCATGGCCGAGCGGGCACTGGCGGGCGGGCAGCCCCACCCACCCCCTGCAAGCTGCCCTGCAAGTGATCCTCGTCAGGCGCCACGAGCGCCTCACCCACCGTCTGAGAACCTGCTTCTTGGCGCGGTCCCCGCCCCGCCACTGCGTGCGTGGGAGCTTGCGCAAGCTCGCAAACCAGCCCGAGCCCAATGCACTCGCTGCAGAGTTACGCATGTTTTCGATAATGTCGCCGGACAGCGTCCGTTTCTTTTCATTTTTTTCCCTTATTTAGTGTGATTGGCTCGTAATTCCAAATATCCCCGAATACAATGTCCCCGGTGTTGGCTAACTATTGGTGGGACCTGAAATAAACTCCCCAAATGGGTGCGGTTCAGATGAACCCCGGCTTATAATTACATCTCGCATTGCTCTCCGAGTCGTCGCAAAAACGTCACCTTATTTTTGTTATTTTCGCTATCACTTCTTGCTCCTGTACTAGCTTCATAATATGCTGTGGGAAGGTGGCGTCGTTCCGGACTACTATGGTAGCCGTGACCATTCCCACGGGCCGGGGGATCTCCATCGCCCCCCAAGCATCACAGCCTTCGCAGCGGCATCGACCCGCTCTAGTGTAAACAATCTATCCCAGTTAAAGGAGGTAACCGAGAACCACCAATCCACACACAAAACCGATAAACCAGTATATGTCGTTAGGCGTAATCTCCCTGTTCATAAAACACCCACCCCTCGCCCAGGACAACACCATACCCGCGCCTAGCGTCCAAGACAGCAGCTGCCCAAAAACAAGTGTGATTCTCGCGAAACCTCACGCCACCTCCAATGCCGACCTCCGTATCAGGCCTGCATGGTAAGTGAGCGCAGCTTTCAGCACTTTGCGGAACAGCGTCATCCGACTTATTGTTTCGTCTGCCCACATCTCCCCTAGCGCGTTGAGTGTTTGTTGCGTCGGGGGTATCGGTCTTGGAACGTCCTTCTCGACATATGATAAAAGGAATGTGGCCCAACAGCAGAGGATGGACATCCGGACGAGCTCTTTCCACCAGTGTAGGCGGGCCGTGTTCCTTTCCTCTTCGGGTTTTTCGTTGGTTCCCTTTTCCATCTCATTTCCGGTTCTCCCTTCTTCCAGGAGGGTCATTGGGTCGAGGTTGGGATTGGAGTTCGGTGGGAATGTGATTTTTGGCATGGTGATTGCGAGCTGGTTGATTGGAGCTAGGGTACACTCGGGTAGGTGAAGTGAGAGATGCCGGGGTGAACCGAGGGGGACCTGGAGTGGTGATTGGAGAGACACAAAGGAACGTCGGTGATGGATTGTATTCAAAATAATTACCCGACTTCATCTAGGTATCGAGTTGCCAATCTATCTAGGACCTGCCTAACATTGAGCCAATTGCGACTGTAATTGCGGAAAGAGCAGAAGCTGCGGAAAGGAAGGAGCAGCTACGGTACCTACCTGCACGTAGGGCCGAGGCAGCGAGTTGATGGCATTTCTAAACAGACAGGCAAGTGCGGACGCAAGTAGGTCAAACTTTGCCCGCCAGCTCTATCAGAATAACCAAAATCTCCTTGAAGATCTAATCTAAGCAAGACAAGCCAGAATAACCATCTCCATCATGGCCACCGTGCAATTTTCCTCTTTGCATATGTACAGTTTTAATCCACCCACACCGGCCCTGCCATTCCTCGTCGCTCCTACGTCTTTGGGGGGTATCTCATGTCTACGCCTCGCCATCCCTCATCTTACGGAAGAAATCCATCACACCAGTGTAAACAACAAGCAGAATACCACCGCCAGGTCCTAACCGCAGCACCTTGGGGATGAAGCCCTTGTACAAGGCGGCGAACCCTTCCTCCCTGGCCACGGTGGCCACGGCTGGCCATGCCCAGTTGTACTTGGGCGTCTCACCGGCAACCCGGATGCTGTTCTGGATGCGACTCTTCACAACGTCCATCGGGGTGTTGAGGATGGTACCGACAGTGCCACCGACGGTACCGGCAATGATGTCGTTGACGGTTTGCTTCCCCTTGGTCTCGGCCTTGGGGAGAAGTTGGCGGACCTGGAAGATGCAGCCGAAGTAGCCCGCGTTCCAGAGGATGTGGCGCCAAAGTGTGGACTCGAGCCCGTTGTACATGGCCAGAAGACCCTCGTTGCGCACCGTCTTGACCACCACGTCAATCATGCCGTTGTATTTGCCGGCCGAGGCCTTGTCCTGAAGGCGGATCTTGACGAGCTCGAAGGGTACCACGACGAAGGACTCGGTCGCACCGGCTGACGCACCCGTCAGCACGGAGAGGGACTGGGTCATGGTCTGCTGGCCGAACAGGTCGCGGTAGAATTTGCCCCACTTGTCGTTGGCGGCGAACTTGGTCGCACGCTTGGGGGCTTCCATGAGAATGGGGGCGGTGATACCGCGGTAGAGTCTCGAGAAACTAGCGTAAAACCCAGTCAATGACAGCCCTTGGATCTTCAAACCCTCCCTTCAGGAACATACCCCTCATGGCGGATGATCTTTTGGAAGCAGTCAAGCATGCCAGTGTACGCATCGGACCCGGCGCCCTTGCCGGTCTGCAGTTGTCTAATCGGCCATCAGTCGGGAATCAAATCGTTGCGGACTTCGGAGTTCTTCCTCACACTCTTGTCTTCACCACATCTAGAGGGTACCTGTGTTGAGCGACGACGTTAGCGGGGTGTACTGTGTAGCACGCGACCACGAGCAGGGATGACTTACATGACCAGAATCTATGCGCGTCTTGGAGTTAGCATGTCAATTAACCATCGTTTCACCATAGGGGACAACGTGCTTCAGAAACTCCGGCAATGGCGCCTGTTTTGTCATGTTTAGTTAGTTACTAAAGCCCTCCGCGGCTGGTGTCGGGATTCGCAAAGCGCTCACCGGCCGCAAAAGTATAGCGGAAAGGCAAAGGAGCCTGTTCCTTTTGGGACGCCATTTCGAGCTGCGTTGGGGCGGTATACGATGAAAGAAAAGAATAAAAAAAGACTGGGAGGGAGGGAGGAACGGGAAGAAAAAGGTGACAACAACGTTGCGCGAAAGAAAAGTCTCCCCGTCCCCGGATCTAGCGAGCCGAAGCGAACGTTTTGGCGGAAGATGGGTGAGCTCACCCCCACATTGCTCACGCAGATTTCCAATGCGGGAGACGACATCGGAGGGCCCAAACCCCTGGCTCCGATCGACCCTAGGGGCTAAATGCCAGGCAAAACTCACGTCTAACCCTAACCCCCTTTCTTGAACACTATCCCAAACCGTCTGTCGAAAGATGTCACACCCCACACTTCGATTATGACTAAAAAAACCACCAACTCGAAATAACAACCGTTGCCGTCGCCAGGGTTTAGCGGGATCGGAGCGCGATTGGCGTAGAAAGAACACTTAGGAGGAGGTGATGACCGCGGCTGTCCGTCTGTCCCGGGTCTCCCCTTCAAAGACACTCGGGCATCCCGAATGTGCTCGCAATGTTCCCACATGCCCGTCCTTGAGCTCCCCACGTTTTCCCAAAATGCAGTTACTGCTCGGGCCATGCAAGTCAACCGTCTTCCCAGGGCTGGCCCGTCGCCTGCAAGTGCTTGGGGCATGAGTAAAAGCTGTGTGATCTGATTGGCTAGAGCGACATCTTCGGGTCAGGGAAGTCACGGCAGCGAGAGTGGGAACGCGGGGCTCGGCCGGGTTATCGCGACAGGCGCCGCGTGGAACAGAGATATGACCAACACTCCTCTCCTCCCCGGCCCTAGTCGCATCTTTGATCTCCTTGACATCCACCGCCATTGCTGCAGTCGCCAACTTGGCATCCGTTTCCATCGAACAAAACGCCGAATCGAATCGAACGAAGCTTGCCCGAACACGCCGCTGAATCGTCGAGTTGCTCGAGTCCGTTCTGTACGAATTGTCTCCGAAGAACCCGTGTCCTTGTACCAAATCGCCACGCGCACAAAAAACGCCGCCCATTGATCGCTGAGTATTCTGCCCGGCCATCGACGGCGTGGGGACGGTCTTTTTTTTTCGAGCTTCCCATCGCACCTTTAAACAAGCCGTGATCCCCACGAGACCACAGCGAGGTGCAATTCCAAAGGGACCCGCTCGACAAAAAACGACCCGCGATCGCAACGCATCCAGCACATGACGCATCAGCTGTGGAAACACTACTGGGAAGATGATGTCGACCGATTTCGACGCCTTCTCGCCCCCGCCAGCCACGGCGCGCAAGGCGGGCCCCGAACCTCGAACCTGAGCCTCGCTGGCGCGGGTAGCCCGGGCTACGGCACATCACCACGCCCCGCGACCAAGTCGCGCAAGGCCCCCGGCTTTGGAACAGGCTCGGGGGGCGGGCGTCACGGCCACAGCGGCGGAATCGGACGAAGCGAGATCAACGGTCGCGACCACGCCGGTCTTACCATCCTGCTGCGCGCAGCATCCTCGACTGGCGAAAATTCCATCGCGTTCGTTGAGGCGCTTCTCGACCATGCGGCCATTGATATCTATGCGCAAGACCCCGAGAGCGGCTGGAATGCGCTTCATCGGGCCCTGTATGCGGGAAACATATCCATCGCGCGGCTCTTGTTGGAGAAGGAGCGCAAGGACTTGACGGGTCACACCGCATCGTTGAATCGGGTTGGTCAGCTCATCAAGACCAAGGACCACGAGGGCTACAGCCCGTTTGATTTGTACCACTCGACCATTGGCGAGCGCAGTCTGAAAGAGCTTGTTCAACAGTCGGGTGGGGACGACGAGTCGGATAGTGATGGGGGCGAGGCCGTTTTGGACCCAGCCTTGTGAGTGGCGCCGTGACGCGGGATTTTGTGTTTGATCCGTTACCACCGCTTCGGCTGCCGTCTACAGTCTGACACATGGAGCAGAATCACCGAGAGCGCGAGCCCGGCCGGCGAAGATCTGTATGCTTTTGGTAGCAACAGGAACCTTTCGCTGGGGTTCGGAGATGAGGATGACCGCCAGTTTCCAGAGCGAGTGAGCCTCAAGCGCCCCGATGACTTGCTGCGCAGATTTCACCGTGAGTACCTACAGGCCACCGGCGATGACCGGCCTGCATCTCAGGATCTCAGCAAGATTCCTACCTTGGTGTTGAGCCGGCCCTTGATGATACAAGACGTGGTGCTTTCCAAGTTGCACAGTGCCGTGCTCACCGCAGATCCTGTGTCGAACCTCTACATCTGCGGCGTTGGCCGTGGAGGGAGACTGGGCCTCGGGGACGAGAATACGCGGTTCACGTACGCGCCCGTTCTCGGGCCCTTGGCAGAGAGGAAAGTCACTCAAGTCGCACTCGGCCAAAACCACTCCATGGCCGTGGACGAAACTGGTGCTCTCTGGACGTGGGGTAATAACGCCCAGTGCCAGTTGGGATACACTCTACCGGAGCCTTCCAAGCAAGACGAGGACCCCATCAGTACCGTCCCGCGGCAGGTCTTTGGACCACTCAAGAAAGAAGTGGTCATTGGTATTGCCGCCTCCTCGATCCACTCTGTTGCGCATACGGGGACCTCGTTGTATTGCTGGGGCAAGAATGTTGGGCAGTTGGCGTTGATGGATGCCGACTCGCGGTCGCTGGAGTTTCAGCAGACACCGAGAAAGGTTGCGGCGTCATTGTTCTCATCGCCTATCGTGATGGTGACAGCTATCGACAAGGCTACCACCATTCTGCTGCAAAACCACACAGTCTGCGCGTTTACGGCGTACGGTTATCACATCGTGAAATTCCCTTTCGCAACCCTCGACTTGGTCGGCAATATCAAACTGTCGACGCGCCAAGACCCCGCTTGGAACCAGATCAGCAGCATCACGTCCGGCGGCGAGACCATTGCCGCTGTGACGAGACGCGGCGATTTGTTTACTATGAGTCTCGACCACAAGATCGAAACCAACCCTTCGACCACGTCCACCTCCAACCCGTCCAAGATCAAGGGTGCAGTCACCCAGGCGCAGTGCATTTGGTCCGCCCGACGAGACGGTGTCCGCTCTGTCGGCGTTGGCGAGCACGGTTCCGTCATCATCAGCACGCAGTCTGGCGCGGTATGGCGGAGGGTGAAACGTACCAAGGCCAAGGACGCCTCGCCGTGGATGTCTGAATCCTCCAAGCGCAAAGACTACAAGTTCCAGCGTGTGCCGTGCATCACCAAGGTAGCCGCTGTTCGTGCATCGGCACATGGCGCCTTTGCCGCCATCCGGAAGGACTCCGACATCATGAAAGAGCAGCTCGCCATCGACGGGCAATCCATCTGGGACGATGTGGCACCACTCAACTGTCTGGACGGCTTCCGCGCTTCGGAACCCGACAACGAGAAAGACGAAGTGTGGAAATTTTGGAAGCAGGGCGAGCTCGAAGAACGTCTCGGTTCTGTAGCCTACGAAGTGCTCAAATCCTCCGATATCGACGATGACTTGTCACAACATCTTGTGTCATGGTCGTACCAGAACGACCTTCTAGATGCTGCCATCTGCACGTCAGCGTCGCCCGACGTCCGAATCCCCATCCACGGATGGCTGCTTGCTGCTCGCAGCCCCGTTCTGCGAAATGCACTTTCGCACTTTCGCAAGGCGGGGCGCTCGGAACCCTACACCCACGAGTTGTTCACCATCCGTGACGAGGATGGAACTGCGGTGGTCTGTTTTCAGGGCCTAGACCTCGTCGCCCTCCTGAACCTGATCCTGTTTGCGTACGAGGATCAAGTGATCCCGGTGTGGAATTTCACGGGCCACGTACGGCCGCTGGCATACCGGTACCGGCAGATCCGCCTGGATGTCATGAAACTTGCACTGCGGCTTGAAATGAACAATCTAGAAGCGGCCGCGAGGCTGCAAGTGGAACCTCAGCGGTGCATGGACGCCGACTTCCAGCTCGCTATCAAGGATTCGCGGTTCTTCGCAGATGGTGACGCGGTGCTGGAGCTGGAAGGCGCCGAGGTCCCCGTCCACAGCGCGTTTGTGTGCCAGCGGTGCCCGTGGTTCCAGGGGCTGTTCTTTGGTCGCTCCCGGGGCATGTGGTTGGAGAGCCGTCGTGCTGAGGCAGCGCCTGCGGAACGGATCAAGATTGATCTCGATCATGCGGACCCCAAGGCGTTTAAGTATGTCCTGCAGTTTCTGTATGGAGATTGCGGCGTCGAGTTGTTTGATCCTGCGGTTTGTGACAGCTTTGACGACTTTTTGGACCTGGTCATGGAGGTCATGTCGATTGCGAATTACCTGATGCTCGACCGGCTGTCGCAGATCTGCCAGCAGGTGATGGGCCGGTTTGCCAACATCCGCAACATGGCACACTTGCTGAATGCCATCAGTCCGTGCTCGGTTACGGAGTTCAAGGATGTCGGGCTGGAGTACATTTGCCTGCAACTGGAGACAATGCTAGAGAACCATCTACTAGATGAGCTAGACGAGGATTTGCTACGGGAGCTTGATGAGGTGGTGCGAGACAATCAGACTGCCCAATCACCGGTTGTCAGAAGTGGCCGGGCTGAGATTCTGCTCTACGAGACCTACCCTTGGTTAGCGGATGAGGTCTTTGAAGAACGGCAGGTCCGGGTCAAGGAACTTGCATTCCGGGTCCTGAAGGACGAAGAGAAGCGGTTGCTAGCTGCTGGGAAGACCAAATATGGCAGCTTGGATGACACTACCCCCGTCACGCCGACCCCTGAAAAGATCAGGAAGTCATCGATGCCTGTTCAGAATGAGCCGTTCAGTCCCAGTCTTCGGCCTAAGGCGTCCCATGGGGAGATGATATTTGACATGGACGATGAGTCCTCGCCTGTCACTAGTCCTTTGGCGCGGCCCCGGAGGGCCGTGGGAGGAATGCCGGATGTGGACCAGATACCTCCCCTGGGCGGTTCCTGGAAAGGCGTGGGCAAGAAGATCCGTCTCGATCTCGGAGCGTCATCGCCTCGCAGCCCGTCTTCTCCATCTCTGGCCCCTTCCAAATCAGCACAGGTGGGCAGCCCTAACCCAACGCCTGTGCAGGCCGGGCAGCCCTGGGGCGCTGCGACTACGCCGATCTCTAAGCTCGACCTCCGCGACATCATTCAGTCCGAAACGGCCACACAATCCGCTCTGACTGAGGGTCTTGCCGCGGCGCAGAAAGCAAAGGAGGTTACGCCAAAACCAGCGCAGCAAAAGGTCTCGCAGAAGGAGAAGAAACGACAGCAACAAGCAGCACAGGCCGCGCAAGCTTCTCTACTCGCAGCCAAGGCGACAGGTCCCAAAAACGCGTGGGAGCGCTCGGCTGATGAACCCACCACGTCCCCGTGGAAGACGGTCGGGGTCAAAGACAAGACTCGGGCCCTGCCGCTCAAGGGAAAAGGTCTTCTCTCTCAAGAGGTGACAACCTCGGTGCCAATTCACAGACGCACCGCTTCACCTGATACGCGTTTCTCCGGCCAGCGCACATCATCCAGCATACCCTCCACGCCTCTATCCAAATCCCAGCGCCCAACTCCTCCCCCCCTTCTATCATCCACGTCAACCCGTCCACCCCCAACGCCCTCAACCCCAGCCCCTCCTCCCACAACAACATCGACAATAACAACGATAACAACCCCCTCCACAGACCCCACCTCCCAGCTAACCCCCCACTCCAAAGTCTACATCCCCCGGCACACCCCAACCCTCTCCTCCACCATAGGCCTCAGCATGCAGGATATCATTGTGCAACAGACACGTGATAAGGAACAGGTGAAGGAGGCTGCGGCGGCTGCGTCGAAGCGCTCGTTGCAGGAGATTCAGCAGGAGCAGGCGTTTCAGGAGTGGTGGGATGCGGAGAGTCGGAGGATGATGGAGGAGGAGGAACGGAGGAGGGGGGGTGGTACCGGGAGTACTTCTGGGAATGGTGAGAAAGGAGAAAGGGGGGAGAAGGGGAGGGGGAGGAGGCGGAATGGTGGTGGTACTGGCACTGGTGCTGCGGATAGTGTTGGTGTTGGGAACAGTGGGAATGGGAATGGAGGAGAGAAGAGAGGGAGACGAGAAGGGAGAGGAGGGGGGACGAGAAGAGGGGGTCTGATGAGAGGTGGAGGAGGTGGTGGAGGAGGTGATGACGATGGTAAGAAAGTGCAACAACAGAATGGTGCAAGAGGAGGGAACAAAGCGAAAGGGGGGAATAGAGGCCGAGGTGGGGCTGGTGGGGGCGGAAGAGAAAGAGAAAGAGAAAGAGACGGACGGCCTGGTGCTAATGCTGCTGCTGCTACTGCGAGAGGAATGTAATCAAAGAAGTCAATGTGCATCTAATGTACACACATACAATACAGAACGCCGACATCGGGGGCACGGACGGTGAGAGCATGTCTGTGTATATCGTCCATCATGTTCATTGTATATACCTGCATCTATGTATCACCATACATCTCCTTTCTAACGTTTGTCTGTGTACCCGCATATGTATTACACCGCATCAACCGTGCTCTTCTTCTCCGCCCTGTCTGTGGGACCAATGGGAGGAGAGACTGTAGTGACAAGGTAAGTGAGGCGTTGGAAATCGACATGTGTTACCCCAGATAAAGCAAAGCGTACTACGTGTGTATGTATGTAAAGATAAGTTTGGTCTGGTGGCTTTGACGGTCGAGACTTGGACTTAGGGTGGCTCGGCAGACCAAGTCCCTGGATAACTTACTTTTCTACAAAAGTGAAAAAAGACAAAAAAAGAGTTAATCAATAACAATCTGTCAAGATTTAATTGAATGTTAATGGGTTAGACTTAGGCCATCTGTTCTGGTTTTTTTGAGGGTGGGTGCATTTTCAGGGTTAGGGTGGTAGTCCTTTTAACACTTGCAAAAGTGTTTGTTTTGGCTGCCTTGATTGTATGAACTTTGGGAACGATGAGTAGCTAGAGTATAAGTGTATGTATGTACCCCAAAGCCAATGAAAAAGGGGAACATGGATGGTGATGTGGCAAGCCGAGGGACGGCCACAATGATTGTTTTTGCTTTGTATGGCTGTCTGTGAGTTGAAGCCGCCGTGGAATTTTGATGCACGGCCGTCGGCCCACTAAGAAGATGGAAAACGGAGAGGGGAAGGTTGTTATCTAGATGGAATTAGACTGCCACCTGTAACTCTTGCCGTTTTGTGATTATGTTGTGCCATTTTGGTCTTTTGTTGGGTTGTTAGTTGGGTTTCTTTGTGACGTTGTTTATCCCATAGAGAGAAACAGTGAAAGCAAATGCTGGTTGTCAAGAGGTATTAGTATCATAGCGGGAATATCAAAGTAGCTTCATCGCCATGGTTGATCTCTCCCAAGCCCCCGAAGCCTGTGTGAGCTGTCCTTAGCCATTCAATTTTCTTCGTCACCCAATTCCAGACATTAAACTTGATTGCGCGGACACAGGCACACCACGCATCGGCGGCCGCGGCAGACGCAGCGGGTTGCCTTGTTTGTCCATGCATGAGTCGCTTTGGCCAACCAGAGGCCTGGACCCCGCCACAGACAATGGGGGGGTTATTGAGGCAGCAACCCAGCTTAGAGTTGTCAATTGAGGGGTTGTGGGAGATATCTTGTTGAAGATAATGGCGGTGGATGAAAATTGATGTGAATTGGCAAATTGAGGACAAGTTCTACAAATCGCCTTGTTGGTCTATGTGTGGCAACACCGCCTTGACTTGAAGCCACCAGTTTCCACGATGACTAGTTAATCGAACTCGTTCACATGACTGACCCCTTTTCACACGCAACCACTTATTCGTCGAGCTGGCAGCCCGCCAGTTGGAGGCTGCAGGTTCGACGCCGGCCACATTTCCGGACGCAGGCTAGCAGGCAACATTCAAGCGCCTCGATATCGGCCGCTGCCCGTGATCGATCCGATACGACACGGTAGCGAGTGTGAGCCGCCAGGTGGTCGCCTTAACTTAGAGTATGCCGGCCCTGCGCATATCAGCGGCCTGTTGTGTGACAGTATTGGCTGGTGTTGCTGATGTGCGTCTCTTAGTTTGGCTCTCGGATTATGTTTGCATTGACAAAATGTGCGATTTGCAAGAAAAAACATAGTCAAAGAGATGGAACCGAGATGTGCCAGTTTTGTCCGACGAGGAAGGTGGGGTGAGGGAGATCGGGTCGAGCCTTCTCGGAATGTTCTCTGCTTGCTAGCTTTGCAAATCTGCAACCCAAGCCGGCCGAGCTCGCTCTTCGAGGGTGGGCTGATGATCGACTGTCCATCACCTGTCGGCTTGCACCATAACCTGGATGCGAGTAACTGTGACGACAGATTCGACAAACCACCAACCATCCCAGGCCCCCATTCTGAGATTCCAAGCTTTTGTGCGCTCTATTCTGGTATGTTTTGTAGGTGAATCGAAACAGTCCCAGTTCAGCTCCTATTTCTATGGTGAAAGCATTGCATCATTTTGAGCTCTGCTCGGCCGCCCTGGGATTTAGGGGTTTCAAGTTCCTGGCTTGGTTGCTGATTCCGCCGCGTGATGACGGAAGACGGACGAAAGATCACGAGGCGTGTCTCACCAAGTTGGCGTGCACAGGTACGAGCAGTGGAGTCCCATTTGTCCCAGCTGCTGACAGCTGGCTGTATCAGAAAGGGGAGCGGAGCTCCTTATCCATGCGACACTGCTGCTGACAAGCCTAGTAGACATTTGGATCACGCTGGACAACGAAGCACACCAAGTGACTTTTGACAACCCGCACTGGGGATCCGGCTTTCGGCGTGGCCTTCTTATCTCCCATCTCCCATCTATCATCTTCCCCATCTTCCCATCGTGTCATCACAGGAGCAGGAGGACCCCCATCCCGACATCGCAAGTGTCTGGCATTAGTTAGTTACTGGCCGAGCGCTGTGTCGTTTCCGGTCAAGACCTCACAGTGCGTGCCACGAGGCTGTCGTAGCACACCCATTTAAGAGACAGGGACCCATTCTCTGTCCACGTTCGTCCATGTAACCACAAGGGAGCTTTTTTCCGGCAACACACTTCAAAGCCATCAACGGGCCGCTCAGTGCCTGCAGCTGCGGTGCTGTGGTGCAGCAGCCTCCACAATAACCCTTCTTCAACCCCCGTCGCCCCTCACTGGACGCCTGGCTCGCCTGGGCACCTGCCGAGCCACGGGCCCCTGCACCTATCGGAGCCCCTTGAGCCGCCGCAACCACCCCGGCACTCGGCCTTCCTCAGACTGGGAACCCCGGGCACGGCACCACTGTGTGCTTAACACTGATCCGCATTCCGCTTGGGTCGCTTGCCGCTGGTTGCTGGCCGCTCGTCACTCGGCTGTGTGAGTCTGTCTGCCTTCCCGTCGAGCGTCACCGCCAACCAGATGCTGGAAACCTCAGGGCTTCATCCTCTCTTCGCATAATCCCGTTCTCTTTTTTCCCCCTTACCCCCTTTACCCCTCTTACGGGCCGTACCAAGTATCGTACATACTCTTGCCGAGTTCGCCCCCCGCATAGAACTTGTCTGCCTTGGAGAGGAGACAGTGCTGTGACTTAGAATTTGGCCTCCTACCTCTTCCCCTCTTTTCTAGGCCCGCTGCTTTGTCGATAATTCTGCCGCCTTGAACGATGGATGCGAAGGTCCGCTTGCCTCGCCCGCACCCTCCCGCCTAGCATCAGTGACGATTGTTCCCGACATCCTTTGTTGCGAACTCCCGGCAGCCACCCGAGCCGGCAAAGAATCCCGATTCCTCTCTACCCTCCCTCGGCATCAAAACCTCGAAAGTCAACATATCCCGATATCGATGTGAAGCCGAGCCGAGTCGCCCCCCTCTCCCCCCTCCTTTTCATCCCTAGCCGCAGAAATGCATCAGCAATCTCGCCATCCGCCGAGGATATCATCTCCGGCTTCCTCCCCCCAGACAAACCCCGCGCGAACCAACAACCCGAGGGATCGAATTCGTTCCGGGTCCGACGCTGCGAGTCATGATGGCGGCCGATCCGACAGCGCCGAGAGCTTCGGGTCCGGCCCCAGCAGAGACTCGATAAAGAAGCTGGACCAAATTGTGCAGAACTTCTACTACAAGGTGGCCGTGGTGATTCTCCAGTCGCGGCTCAATACGACGCCGGTCGGGAATGGGAAAAAGAACCGCTGGGTAAGTGCGAATCGGCTAGACAGGAGTTTTGGGGGGCGATTTAGCATGGTTGTGGGATGAATTGATTGAAGTGCTGACGGAATGATAGTTTTCAATCGATACGGACGATATCGAAGACTTCGCGGCCGAACTCGGGGTATTCAAACAATCAGGCAGCTTCGAGAACCGACCGCCGCCTTTGATTATCGAGACATACATCGACGCCTCCCGGCTTAATAGCAGCCAGAGCTTGGTGATTGTCGACGACAACGGCAAGCGATGGGATGTCCTGGAGGCTCTGAACTCGTCCGACACATCTGACGACAGCCCCCAACGACGCCATGCCCAGAAGCGCAATGCCGAGGTGATCCTGGAGCGATGGAGGTTGGAGCTCAAGTGCCTGCCGGGCCCGGTGCGCGATGAGTTTGGCCCTACCCTACCGACCGTGTACAAGCGGAGCATTGTCTTCTTCCGCTCGCTGTTCCTTGCGGCGCGCATGATGCCTTGCTTCAAGTACTCGCAGCAGGCGCTGGCCAAGGGAATCCATCCGGCCCTCGAGGTCCGGTGCCGAGTCCGGAGCGCCGATCCCGAGTACGCAACCTACGACCCTCTCCGGCAACCCCTGCACGACGGGCAGGACGCCGTCACCGAGTATGTCTTCGCGGACCTCGAAGTGCCGGTTGGGCGCTTCTACGCCTCGGTTACATACCGCAACGACTGCAACTTCCGAGTCGAGGATGCCGAGTCGCTGCTCAGCTCCCGGCTGCTGGGGTTAGACGAGAACTATTTCAAACCGTCCATCTCGCAACGACGAGACCACGACCGGTATGAGCCCTATGTAGAACCGGGCTCTTTACCATCACACCGGCAGGATCGAGGGCGCCAAGGCCCACAGCAAACATACGGGAGTTTATCGACATTCCACGGCGCGGGAGCCCTCGGGACGAGCCCGATTACCGCCCTTAGGTCGGTGCGGCCTATCGGCTCCGACACCAGCTCGCCGCCCGAGTCCATGTCGGAGAGCGTCGAACCAACCGAACCTCCCCATTCGCTACCAATACGCGGCGCCGCGGGCCGTCCCGCATCGAGGGCATATGATGGGTCTAACAGGAGGCCATCGGTCTCTTTCCAACCCTTCAAGGCCGGCTCGCTCTCCGGGTCGCCGAGGATTCCTGACCTGGAGCCTCCATCATCACCCAAATCACTTACTCGTCCCAGCACGACGGGCCCGACACGTGCCGGCAACCGCTCGTCGCTTACCATGGGGTCGGCCGCTTCGTTGCGTGGGGCACCGCCCTTGGCCCCGGTACCCCAAGACGCACCGTCGCTCTCGGGATCGCCACGGCCGGGCAGCCGGTACAGCAGCAGCTTTACGCATCGGCGGAACCGGCCATCTTTTGGCGGACAGAGCGGGCAGAGCGGACAAAGTAAGCCCGACGACGACCAGGCTAGCAGCGGGAAACAGAGCCTTTCTTCGTCCGCCCAGCCCGGGTCTGGGCTGCTCACCGAAGCGGCCGCGACAAGCTCGGGGTCATTTGCGGCCGACGATGACAACATCTCGGACTTCCTGAAGGCCCTCGACAACCGGAAGACGCTCAAGAGTTTTGAGGTCAATAAAAAGGGAGAGTCGCTGGCCTCCAAGCGCACGGCCGCGCAGCTCTCCAAGTTCCAGCAGATGCGGGAAGCCAATACGCTTCTCACAGAGTCTATGACCTCGTCGATACACCTACACCGGTCATCCAGCTCCTCGAGCCGGCAACTTGCCAACGTCCCGAGCATGGTAAACCCGGCTTCCATGTCCATCTCGTCTTCCCCGGGCAAGCCCTTGTCCCCACATACACCACACACACCGGCCATTCCCTCACGGCTCAGCGAGAACTCAATCATCGACTACCAGCCTCCCCAGCCACGGCAAGGACGGCCGAACCTCGAGCCCAGTCCGGGCGAGCAAGCCGAGCACGACGAGCACGCCGAAGACGACGACGATAACACGCCCGTTGTGACCCAACAAGACACAGGTACCACAGGTACCACAGCCATTGACATCCCGCTTTCCCCCCGCCTTCTCCATCACGGTCACCCACACAGCGCGGCCGCCATCCGCCGTCCCAACTCTGTTGCCCAAACCCAGCAGCAGCAACAGTCCCAGTCCCAGCAACAGCCTCAGCAACAACAACAGCAACCCCACCGCTCCCTAGCCAGCGAAGTCGAGCGAGTCCCCTATCTCCAACGCCACCACC
Organism: Dichotomopilus funicola; assembly: GCF_033296635.1. NCBI lineage: Eukaryota > Fungi > Ascomycota > Sordariomycetes > Sordariales > Chaetomiaceae > Dichotomopilus > Dichotomopilus funicola. The sequence continues at coordinate 17,649 of NW_026944038.1, forward strand.
AACGTAGCGCCAGCGTCGAACCGAGCGCCGCAGCCGACGACACCGCCGACCTCCCGACCCTCAGCACCCTCCTCGGCTATCAGCGTGAGGACGGCTCCCGTCGCGATGTAGGCAACGCCAACAACAACAACGGAAGCAGCAACGCCAGCGGCGGCGGTGGTATCCCCGTCATCGCAGGGGGAATCGATTCCGATACCGACAGCGGCGCCCGCGTGTCTGTCGAACGCCGAGGTCCCGCTAGTGCCGGTCCCGGTCTGGGTTTGGGCATGGGCCTTGGCATGGGGAGTACCTCCGTAGGCTTGAGACGGCCCAGCCTCGGCAGCAGCGGCGGCAGCGGAAGCGGGAGTATCGGTGGCGCGGCTCTCCGAGCGGGAGGTGGTATCTACCGACCGGCTTCCGCATCGGGTATCGCTTCCAGCGGTGGTGGTGGTGCGAATCTCAGCGGGGCTACGTTGTCTGGAGGAGGAGGTGGAGGCAGGGGTAGGGGCAGTGGAAGCGGTGGTAGGCATTACGCGGGGAGTGTGGATGGAGCGGCGGATGAGGAACCGTTGCTTTTTGCTATGAGTGAGTTGGAGAGGGAGTCTACCAGGCGCGGGTCGGATGAGGGGGCTGGGGGGATGTCGTTGCAGGGCCGGTTGTTGGGGCATGGGTCTGGTAATGGTTCTGGACATGGGCGTGGGCTGGAGAGGGGGGCGGGTCTAGGTCAAGGGAGGGGGAGTGCTTTAAGCCAGGGCCAGGGTAGGGTGAGGGGTGGTGGTTTTGGCGGCGGAGATCATGGGAGTGAAGAGGAGGAACATGGTAGACGTGGAGAGGATGCTAGTGGTGGTGATGGGCCGTATGATACGCCTAGGGGGGTGTTGAGGAAGGGGTGGTAAAAAAGGGAAATCATAGCTGCATTTGCCTGAGGGTCGCTGGTCGCTGATATAGGCCGCGCCGAGGATGCAGCTTCAGGGCCAGCTTCAGGGGCGTATACCGTTTTCCCTTTTCTTCTCTTCGTCTTGTCTTCTTTTTCTTCCCCACTGCTGGGCTTTTACCCAGGTTTCCCCGGCCGCTGGTTCGTTTGGCTTGTCTCGATCTGGCTTTTTCAGCTTGGCTTTTAGTTAAATAGGTTGGGTCGGGCTTAGTTTGGTCTGGTTTGGCTTGGTTCGGTTCGGTTCGGTTTCGCTCGGTTTGTTTCTTTTCGGTTGGGTTGGGTCGGGACCGGTCTGGTGTGGTCTGGTCTGGTCTGGTTTGCAAATGCCTGAGTTGGTTTGCTTTTGCTTTTGCTTTCGGTTTTGCTTGGTGTATGATTTGGCTTTTTTTTCTGCCTCAGGGGCCGGGTTGAGTCCGGAGGGGATTGCATAGTTCTTCGCATGCTTCTTCGCGTAGTTCTTCGCCTTGGGTTGACCTATGGAGGGTGGGGGAGGACAAGGCCGGACTCACGGCGATGACTTAGTTCAGGGGGCTGGCTAACTGGGAATGGGAGGGTAAAGAGGCCAGGTTGGCTGGTCAGGTTGCTAGGGTTGACGATGGTTGGCGATGGTTTTTGCGTGCCTGAGTTAGTGGACAAACCAGCCGCCCATAATCCACGGCTGTGGTGACTCGGCAGCCCCCTTTTTCGTATACTTAGTCGTATAGCATGGTATTATAGCATAGGTATGTGCACTCGCTGGGGTTCGGTGTGCTGCCTGCGGTGTTATTTAAAAACTCTCACCTCTCACTTCTCGTTTGCTGCTGTTGCTGGGTGAATCTGTTGTGATACTGTGACATTAAATTGAAGTGTTAAGGGGAACGTGAGTGGGCATAGTTATTGAAAATGAGCCGGGTGCTGCGAAGTAAACCGAAGTAGCCTTGTGGACGACAAGGGAAAGGGGGGGACGAGACAAGCCGGACTTGTGAGAGTTTGGGTCATTCTGACCCTTCGTCCTTTAAGGATACGAAGTTGAGTATCGTCGGTCGGCTCAATGATGGGGCTTTATGTACATCTCGTATCTCGGGAAGAAAGAAGCTTGGTTCTGTGGGTGCAATATTGGCCAGTTACTTTTATGGTTTTATTTATCATTCCTTGGTTGATGGTGGCTTCGGACCACAGCTAAACACCACTTGGGCATCAATTTCAATTAAATAGAGACAAGCCAATCCACACATATTATCTCGAGGGATTTGTACCAATAGCACTACCCGACCCATCAAACTAGGAACTAACAACGGCATAGCTCAAGAAGGATAATACGGGATGAACAGTGCTGTTTTGCCGGAAGCTGCGATTATGTTGCCAATCTTGCGGGCTCAATTGATATGTCTCGCGCTTCTCGAGAAAGCAATTAGACTTGCACATAGTTCGTGTCGAAACACCAAAATTACCAATTACGTGAAATTTCATTGTACTGTATGTAATCGAATCCAGTATCCCACATGTCAAGCCAAGTATCCCGCAAGTCAAGCGTCCCAAGTCAGCGTTCAGACTAGCCTCCCAGACCAACCCAGACGCCGTGATGCATATCCCACCTCCTATGCCATTCCCACCATTCCTACCCTTCCCACCAGTAACACCCGACCCAGCCATAATACACCATTCACCCCCTAGTTACACCCACTGATTAGATCACCTTAACCAAGCCCCTGATTAGGCACCAATCGCCCCAGCGGCGTGCGATCCCTCGGCTTCTCCATCATATCCGCATACCCCTCCAGTCCTGCGGCAATAAGCCTCACAATCTCAAAGATATGCGCGCCCTTAAATGTCTCCGCCCACAGCCGGGTCACGGCACACGCCAGCTGCCGCAACTTAGTACTATCGGTAGCCGACAGATCAACAGAGCGGGAGGACGGGTTATGCCCGTGGTTGTTGTGGGGGTGGTTGTTGTGGGCAGCACCGGGATGGCCATGGTTGTTGTTGTGATTGGACGATCCGGCGAGGGACGGGTCGATGGGGACGGCGAATTCGGTTTCGTCGAGCATGCGGCGGACCATTTCGAGGAGGTTCCTTTCTTCGGCAGAGACGGGCGGGTCGGCTGGGCCGATAGATGCTAAGGTGAGGAGCCACTTGGAGAGGAGGACGGCACATTCGAGGTTGCACACTGCGTTGGTTAGTCTGGCCCTTCACCAACCATCTCAGAGGAAATTTGGACTTACAAGAATGCTGCATGCTCCACTCCAGCGACTTCGTCTTCGCCACGTAATTCACTCCCATCTTGACAAGCATCGACAGTGCGTGGATGGCCTGGACCACCGCACGACAGAGGCGTGTGCTCCGCACTAGGAGAGGCGCATCGTTAAATGCCTGCGCGATGGTGACATGATCGCGAGTTTCGAGGCTGCGACTCGAGCTTAAATCGGCATGCAACCTGATGTACGCCAACCTCATCAACGCCGTGGAGTTGAAGGCGACCGCACCCTCGGAATACCCTTCTCCAGACCCTTGTGTGGCGATTTCGTTCGCGCGGAGCTGCCGGTGCTGCTCGAAACTGTGACTCCACGCGCGAATCGCGAGGTTGATGTCTTCCACATCGTCCACCTTCAAGCCTCTTTGCAAGCCGTATGGTGTCAAGCTCGAGTAGGACGTTTGCTTCAGCAGAAAGATGTGTTGGATCAAGGCGTGGATGAGAATGTAGTTGCCCAGGGATGTAAGGGGCGCCACTTGCGATTGAGACTGGCGATGCAGGATCCTCGCAAAGGCTTCTTGGAAGGAAATTTCGATGGTTGGGTACGTCTGTCTGGCTTCCTGCCAGTGCCAGGCGCTCTCGGCTTTCCAGAGACGTGAGGGGCTGGGCAAGTACAAGTGTACTTCTGACGTCAAGAGCAACGGTGGGGTGTTGTACGCGATACTGCACAAGTTAAAGAAGCAGTAGGCGACCAGCTTGGTGCGGGTGCTGGCCTCGAGTCGCACCCAAGTCTCCCAATCTGACGTCTGTTGATGAGAGTCGGCGGCCAATCCTTCTTCACGGAGTAAGAGGGCGAGTAGGCTTTGAAGAGACAGGGCTTCATGGAGGATTGCCTTTGCGCCCCATAAGCCAACAGCAAACAGGAGGAGGAGCGCCTGGATGGTCTCAAGCCGGGACTGGGGCGTATTGGGGGAACTACAATAGTCAGCGCCTGCAACGGGTTGTGGACAGTCAAGACGGAGCGAAAAGAAAAAGAAACTCACTATGGCTCGCGATGAGTATCTTGCGTCATGGGCCGGTCCTGATGAACAGAAGGGAACGAATGCCGGAATCCCGAACTTGGCGACGGTCGAGTGGAGTGCGGACTGTAAGCAGCAGCCGTCGGCAACAACCCATGGACCTCATGGCTATGCCTCCGACGGATCTGCTCAACGGCCACCGCCTTAGCGGCATACCACAACGCATGGCCGCGGTTTGTTTCGAAGCGATACTGGGCCCCAACGGCCAAGATGGCCAGCAGTAGTTCGGGCGACAAGTCGGTTGGAGACAACGTGGGTAGGTGAAGGAACGGGAGGTTCTCGTGAAAGCCACTGATGTAGCCATCCAGGAACCTATTCAGTGTGTGGCGTGAGGGAAACACGAAATCGTTGGGTAGGGTCGAGGAGTATTCATCCAGTCGGTTCCGAATCACCGTGTGGTCGAGAGCTGATATCCTCCAGATGGGTCCCCGGGCGCCGCCGTCTTCATGCATCCTCGGATTCTCCCCAGAAGGATCCCGCAGATCTGGGGCAAGTGAGGGAAAACGAGACGGAAACGCCGAAGGAGGTTTGGACAAGCCCCGTCCCATATCTGTGCCAGGAGGCCGCGACCACATCCCGAAGCCTTGGTCAACTTCCAGCGATGGGAGAAAGTGCGAGGACGTGGCGTAATCGTCAAGGAATAGATTGTAGTCATCAAACGCAGGGGGCGGGGGTTGTGGTGGATAGCCTGGAGCTAGGACGGCCGGATCTTGATCCCGTGGCCGATCTGGGTAGGGCATTGTATCGTGGTATGCCTTCCCGGCAGCCATCTCTGCGGGCGGCGGAGCAAGCCCTGGCATCATAGTCGGCTGCAGGTTGTTGACCTCTCCCGCTGATGCGAGGTGTGTGGCTGCATCAGAAAGGAGGTCAAGGTTGCATGCAGGCTGTCGCGCGGCAAGTCGCGAGTCCGATGCAAGGGACGGCACTGGAGGTGGTGCCACAGGATCGGCCTGGAAGTGGGCATGGATCGTGGGCGGTTTCGGCTGCGGTGGTGGTTGTTGGTGGGACTGCTGCTGCTGCTGCTGTTGCTGCTGCTGTTGCTGATGATGCTGCGGCTGCATTCCAAGCATCTCGGTGTCGACAGGCCCTTCTGCATGGCCAGCAGCGAGGCTGGCCGAGGATGGTTTCCTTGGCCGGCCGCCATCCTTGTTGCTGCTGCCTTCGTTCAGATGGACGAGCTTCTCGTGGCGGACTAGTAGGTCCCTGATGTCCATATAAGCTTTTGTTCATCACGACAACAGCGGGTGTGTGGGTAGGCGATGTGGAGGACAGGAACCACTTCCGAGGGGGCTCAGTCTTCCTCAAACGAAACGAAAAGAGGGGTTGAAAGAGAGGGACGAGTGACGACGGGGTCCTAGCCTTAGGGTATGATGGGTGCGTGGAGAAGATTACGGGAGCCCGAAGGGACGGGGGAAGATCGGGACGGGGGTCGTTGGGGGTACAGCGAGGGTTTAAGGTAGTAAAAACAAGAAAAAATGGACAAGTTGGGGGACCGCCTGTGCGAGGCCGGGCCAGGGCCCAAATCCCATGCGGAGGCAGTACAAAAAGCACACAATGTGCAGCAAAGCAGGACAAACAGGAAGAGAGGTAAAAAGAGTCACTCACCGTCGCCCAAACGTCTTGCCGCAACGAGGCCAGGCGCAAGCAAAGGGCTTTTCCTTGGTGTGGGTTCTTTCATGTCGTTGGACATGCTCCACACGTCTAATATCAGAGGGCAATGTAAGCCAATATACGGGAGAGAGGCGAGCCGGAAGAGGTGATCTGAATAGAGGGCGACTGACCTAAAGCGCTTGCTACAATACTTGCATGGCAACGCCTTGGGCTTCTGCTGCCGGGTCTCGCCATTCTCGTCGGCATGGTTAGACGGGGGGGACGCCTCGATCGACTGGAGCGGCAACATTGCGCAAGAAATAACGGCGTGTTGGAGCCGGTTGGGGTTTCGGAACGGAGGGTCTCCAGTGTCGCGGAGGAAGCAGCCGCCTCGCGTCCCCGTCGAGAGTGGGGGAGAAGGGGAAAAAGGGGGAAAATAGAGGAGTAGGAGGGGGAAGGTCGAAAGCCAAATACTGGTAAACGAGAATCAATGATTGCGCCGGGGGGTGTTCTTCGGTGGAAGACGAGCCGACAGGACAGAACAGCGCATCAACGCTGTCCTGTGTCCGCCTGCCTTGATACGGAAGAAGAAGCGCAAGACTCGGCTCACAGGTTGGCCTTGTCCGTCTGTCCTTGTCACGCGTTGGTGGGCCGGCTTGCTTGTGAGGTACCGCCTCGGCCGGTAGGTCTCCAGAGAGCTGGAGCGGTATGGTAATCGGTAATGGATGTACGTACCCCTCGCTACCCCACGCTTACAAAGACGACAACCACCTGCTTCCCTTTTCCTGCATCCGTCGCCGCTTTTACCTCGCCGGCCAAGTGCCACGAGGAGAGTCGAGTTCGATGGGACTGTCTGTCTGCTGGTTGAGATCTTTGTGTCGCCGCCGAAGCCTTGGTGCTCTTCAGGCTCTGGGCGCCTTGTACCAACACAACAACAGGATGGAAGACGCAGACAGCGAAGTGAGACAAGCGTCAGGCGGGGAGCGGGGTAAGCGGCGGCCCAGGAAAGAGAGGACCGGCAATCCGTCCCACGAGTCCTCCACAAAGGTTTGCGGGGGAACGAGGCCTGACCACAAGCCAAAAGCTTTGCCGCTCGTCACTTGTGGATGGCGGGAAATCGAAGATCTTCCGAGGATTGGGCCTTGGCGCCTGCAACTGCGGCGGGAGAGAGCGGTGTCGATGTTTCGAGATTGGGTAAATGCGGACTTGGAAACGCCGCGTGAGGAGAAGAGGGAAGGCGTGAGCGTGACGAAGTAATATCAAGGCAACGTTGGAACGGGAGAAGACCACACCGCACGGAGAAGAGAGGAAAGTGGGCTGTGGGAAGGGCCAACGACAAAGCGGGTCGGGGTGGTTCGAGGTTGAATACCTAGGTCGGCAACTCGGTAGGTAACAGGTTGGAAGAGGAACAGTGTGGTTTGCTGCAGGAAGGTGCAAACGCGGGGAAAGTCGTCAGATGGAGAAACGGGGGACCACCGCCTTGTGTTCGGTAGTCGCAGCGGAAAAGTCTGGGGTGGAAACATGGAAGGGGAGCAGCGAGGGAGAAGGCGCGACAAATGCTGTGGTCGAGTCCCGGCCACGCATCCCTGCAGCATGAGAAAACATGGAAAGCGTTGCCTGCCTCCACGAGCCTTCCCAGAAGGTAGGAGGAGCTCCCCTCCTGCCGAGCTTTGTCTGTCCGTGCTCAACTTTTTATTCTCGGGGTCATCAAGAGATCCGAAGTCCTCTTCCCTGACCGGCGGACTTGGAGCTAGGTGCTTTTCGAGGGAAGAGAAAACGCGCACATAATTGGCGTCCAATAATTTGTCAAGGTCGTGTGCTGTGGTTTCCTTTCAGAGAATCATGGCTCAATGACGGCACCCCAAGCGGGGAGAATTGTCGGGGTGGCCTGCTCCACCCGCTCCACCATGGCTTCCCGTTCCTTCCTCATTGGAACCATTCCATCGCTTCATCTCCGCACCAAATGTGGGGGCGGGGAAGATTTCAACCCGGCTCTCAAAAATTGTGGTTGGGGTCTGGCTCCTTGCATGAAGGGTGCTCGGCCGCGAAAAACAGAGCGAGTTTCGAATGAAAAGCAACCGCTTTCCTCTCCCGGCTCGTTGGCAGCCCTCATTCTTCCTATTGATTTCGCGATGGGAATTTACGACGTCTCCAGGTTGTTGTTATTCTTGTACGTAAGGTAACGGGTCGATTACCGGTCACATGTAGCAACTTTCTACACGGCCGCATTTTAGCCTCCGATTCGAGTTGACCGGATTTATTATTACGGCTCCTACATTTATTTCCTCGACACACTCTGGATTGTCATGGCGTGGGCATGGCGATCAAAAGAACGAATTTTGAGCTTCACAACAGCCGTGCTCGAGTCGGGAGGCCTGGGTTACACAGAAAAGCGGGGTGCGTCGTCTGGGCATCTCCCACAACCCAGATCGCTCATTCAGGTGTTTTCACGGAACCTGGAACCGAGGGAAATGTGCGACCCTGACGGATGCTCTCGGAAGTAAAGCCCGCGCTCAGTACGGGCATATGTGCGAAAAGAGAACGATTTATCATTTTTATCAGAAATTCGGCAAGGTTTAGAAACCACAGGACATTTTTCTCATCAATCTGGCCCAGCAGTTCTTCTCGTTTCGCTCCCTACGTGTTGTTTCCCAAGTCGCTTGTGATCCTCCTCGTAACGGCAGCTTCTGTGGGGGAGTGGAGGTGGAGGTGCGTGGTTGGAGATCTGGGGAAGCTCCTTCTGGGGAAGCTTTTACCCCTGTCGGGAAGGCGCCCCCCGCAAAGTTCTCAAAATGCGGAGAAACAGGGCCCAACCTCCAGCAATGTCACAGGCTTGCCTGCCTCTTCGGAAACCGAGCGGCCCGGCTCAGTACCTGATTTCGACTCGGAATGACCACCACCGGCTCTCGTCGCGAACGAGGCCTTATTAGCGTCGCGCCAACCTAGTGTAGCCACAACCGACGGTTATTCTAATCTCTTGAAGTTTGTTCTTTTAGCAGCCAACACCGTGAGTCACCGTCGCGATTGTTTTTCTCTGAACTGGGTCTCGCGCACATCTAACAAACGAACACACCTGAGCCGCCTTGGTTATTTCCAGGTGTCCCATTGACCTGTCGTTGTGTTTCGGGGAAGACACCGTCGCGTTCGATTCGGGGTTTCGCTTCAAATAGGCAAAATCTGCCCGGTTTGATGATCAGCGCCGTTTGGTGAGCGGCTGTCGGCCCACGGCCACCTCACCTCGCTGCGACTTCCGCACATAGCCCAACCACACCAACATGGTCTTGGAGGGAATTACGTGCTGGAATATCACGAACGTCAGAACTCACTCGTCTGCTTTGGCCGCTTTTCGGAGGTTCTAGGGGGGGCTCTCGTCGCCGAGAACTCACCGCCGGCTGTTTCGGACCTCTCTTCTCAGGTCCAAAAGTAAGAAGGGCGCTTAATGACCGCTCGAGGGACGAAGCCGGAGAGATGCCATAGCGGTAGACAAATCAGAGCCGCAGCTTTCATGGCCCGTTGGCGTGAGGTCAACCAGATCGAGAAAGGACTGCCCGAGATATCACCGTGGCTTGAGAAGGGCCGTCGTCTTACAAGACGAAGTACTGATGACAAACGCCCGCAACCCCTTCTCTCGAGGTCCCTACGGCACGTGATGAGTTAGGCTCGGCCGGCTCGGTCAACTCGGCCAACGCCCGGAGCAGGCCCGGTCCATGGTCCCAAAATTCCCGGGCGGGAATATCTCGCAGGGCAGTTGACGCTCCCGGGTCCCGGCACCGATCGGCAAGGCGAGAGGGGATCCAGGTATGAGGGGTTCCTTCGCGCTCCACCTGCTAGTATGCTAGTATGGTGTAGTGAGGTCCTGTGTCTGTGACGTGACATCTGCAGGCCGGATGGGCGAGCCTCCCGAGTGTTTGCAACCTGACGGTCGGATAGTCTGACAGGCAAGAATGTGAGCAAGTGCGAGAAGGTCTCAGCGGGCCTGCAGACGACGGGGTCATGACTTTTGCGATCGGTGTTGCGATTCGCGGGTTGGGGACCTGGGGTCACCCGCAGCGGTCGCTGGGTAGCATCCGGCCTTATTCGCCCCTCCATCAACCGCCGGCACTCACCAGGAGCTTTGGGCCGCTTGGGCGAATCAGAGACGCGCGATCCGGTTTCAGGGGCACAACTGACCCCTTCATCAAAAGCCAAAACGGGCTAAGGCTTTTTTTCTCTCTCGCTCTTACTTTGAGTTACACTACACTAACGACTTTGTAAACTTGGGGCTAACTCAGCTTCATGATGAGGTCACCAAGTCATAGGACCACCAGTGTGGTGTGTTCAGCTGTTCAATCGTCGGTCAGCCGAGCGGCTGAGACCGCCTCAAGTGAGCATTGAACGAGTGAAGTTTAGACAGGCTACGGCGCGATGCCTCATTTCCCTACGTTATGTCTCAAAGAAACAAGTTTATGCTCCAACAAACACAATACCACCTGATGCGGCATGCTCAGGCCGAAAGGTCCACGGTGCAGCCCCCCTAATCCCCTCATCAAAGGATGGTTGTCCTGTCAAAATCGAAGCTTATCGGCGCCGAGCCGGAGGTAATGAAGCAGAAGCAGAGGGTGGTAGTGTAGTACCGCACAGTTCCCGGCTCTTTTGGGACAGTAGCGTTCCCAGCCTGGTAGTAGCCCTGGAAATAGCAAGTTGCTATCCCTCTAGTATAACGTAAGGTTGTCACCCTTTCTTCCTCCCGGGTTCCACTGTCCACCCCCTTCGGCCCCGCCAAGCAGGGCCCCAAACTAGGCACCAAAGTATCGTTGCTTGAACAACACAACCCTAGGACGACCCTGCCCGGGCCGTTTTCTTTCTTTTCGGGTCGCATTCGCCGGTGAGGTCGCGGCGGTAAGGCGCTTCGCAGGGCGTCAATCGGCCCTTTGGTGGGTGAACTCCGGGGCCCTTTATGTTGTTTTGCAGTGTAAAAATGTTGGTTGGCGTCTTGTTGCGGTTTGGTGATAGTTGCATCTTGATGCGAGGCTCCTCTTAATGGGGAATGAAGGGGGGGCAGGAGACCTGGCACGTGGGATTCTGCCGATGACCTACCGCATTCTCCGGTATCTGAATGATGTGTTGGATGATGGATCATCCACACTACACTTCACTCCCCGGTGCGTGCCCGTCCAACACCGCGCGCTACTACAATACTACTCTACTCTAGGATCTACCGATGCATGCGGCTCATCTCATGGGTTCGCGATGTGAGGATGGAAGGGAAGGACGAAGTAAGTAAGTGGGGCTCATGCAGGTGGGGGGTGAGAAAGGAAAGGGGTAAAGCGTCAAGCGTAAAGGGGGATAGGGGGGACTTTCTACATTCTTCTCCTCTATCCGTACCGGGGCAGACTACCACCCTCTTCGGCCCGGTCTTTTGAACTACACCACAGGACCTCTCTCTGCGCCGTGGTTAGCTCCGTGCACACGTGGGAGGGGGTGTTTCATTCAGCGGCCGGGGGAGGGGACTTTGCGATGTCTTGGAATCTGGGGGAGTGATGGGGTGTTGTGGTGTGTAGCGTGGTTGTGGTGTGGTCGGTTCAAACGAGTATATTACCCGGTCACCCCCTTCTTTTTCTTTTCCGTCTTGGGTTTGTTTATGCCAGGAGACTTTTCAGTTTTCCCGACAGAACCCATTGCCCGGCAGCGGGTAACAGATTCGTCGGCTTTCTTCTCTTGGTTTCTTCTCTTCTGACTCTTCTCTTTTTCTGCTCGGTTTGGTAAAGGACCGGTCATCACCATGCGTTTCGCGTCGGCAGTGCTGGCTGCGGCTAGCCTGGTGGCGACGGTGAGCGGCCACTGGCTGGGAGAAGTCAAACGTGAGGCACCCTGCTGCTTGTTGTGCTTTTGTCGTGAGAGGTCTAGTTTTACTGACTTGGTTTGGTTGATAGACCAGGGCGTTGCCCCGTTTGCCCCGTCTGCGGACTGGAAGGTATTTCGCAGTGTCAAGGATTACGGTGCTGTGGGTAAGTACATATGATACGATACGGTCGGATCATAGTAAAGGATCCGTGGCTGATGCATTGTCTAGGTGATGGTGTTACCGACGACACGGCGGCTATCAATGCTGCGATCAACGATGGGAACCCTTGCAACAAGGGCTGTGTGAGTCGATTTCTCCATAAGTGATAACGAGTGTCGATACGTGGTACTGATACTACCCAGGTCTCGACCACCGAGACACCGGCCTTGATCTACTTCCCCTCGGGCACCTACCTGATCTCCTCTCCCGTCAACCCGGCCTACTTCACGCAGCTCATCGGCGACGCCTCAAGCCCCCCGACGCTTAAGGCCACCTCGGACTTCAAGGGGTTCGGGCTCATCGACGCCGACCCGTACTACACCGAGGTTCTCAACTGGAAATCGCAGAATGTCTTCTTCCGGCAGGTCCGCAACTTTATCATCGACACCACCAACATCGCGCCTGGTACCGCGGCTACCGGTATGCACTGGCCTACGTCGCAGGCCACCAGTCTGCAGAACATTGTGTTCAACATGCCTAAGACCGATGATGTGGTCCACGTCGGTCTGTTCATGGAGGAGGGCAGCGGTGGATTCTTGACGGATTTGACCTTTAACGGTGGTGCTACCGGTGCGAGCATGGGTAACCAGCAGTTTACCATGCGCAACCTCGAGTTTAACAACTGCAAGACCGGTGGGTTTATCTCCCCTTTTCCCTCGGTGGGGATAAGTTAAAATACTGACAAAAACAGCCATCATCCAACTCTGGGACTGGGGCTGGACCTACGCCGGTCTCTCCATCAACAACTGCAAGGTCGGCATCGACATGTCCGCGGGCGGCGACGCCAACGCCCTCAACGTCGGCTCCATCACCCTGCTCGACAGCACCTTCAAGGACACCGGCGTCGCCATCCTCACCGCCTGGAGCACCTCCACCAGCCCGGTCACCGCCGGTTCTCTGGTGATCGAAAACGTCGAGCTCAGCAACGTCCCCGTCGCCGTCCAGGGCCCCGGTTCCAGCACCCTCCTCGAAGGCGGCTCCATCACCATCGCGGCCTGGGGCAACGGCCACAAATACGCCGCTGACGGCAGCGGCCCCGACAACAGCGCCGGTCCCTTGGACGCTCCCAGCCGGCCTGCGGCTCTTCTGGCTGATGGTGGGCGGTACTATACCCGCTCCAAGCCGCAGTACGAGGACGTCGCTGCCTCGTCCATCATCTCGGCCCGCTCGGAGGGTGCCAAGGGTGACGCCAAGACCGACGACACCAAGGCGCTCCAGGCCGCTATCGACAAGGCTGCCTCTGCCGGCCAGATCTTGTTCATCGACTACGGCTTGTATCTCGTGACCGACACCATTGTCATCCCCCCCGGCGCCAAGATTGTGGGCGAGACCTTCCCCGTGATCCTGTCCTCCGGCGACGCCTTCAACGACGTCAACAACCCCAAGGCTATCGTGCAAGTCGGTGCTACGGCCGGCCAAACCGGCCAGGTCGAGCTCAGCGACTTTATCGTCTCTACCAAGGGCACCCAGGCGGGTGCGGTGGCGATCCGGTGGAACTTGGCCAGTGACAGTGGCAAGCCCAGTGGGCTGTGGGATGTGCATGTGCGCATCGGTGGGTTCTCGGGGACGGAGCAGCAGGTTGGACAGTGCCCTAAGACGCCTGGCAACCCGGCGGTGAATGAGAAGTGCTTGGTGGCGTATTTGGGGGTGCATGTGGTGAAGGAGGCGGCGGGTGTGTACTTTGAGAACACCTGGATTTGGTATGTTTCTCTTGGGTCCCTTTAATGAGTGATGAGTGATGAGTGGACGTGAGCTAACAGGACGTAGGACGGCCGACCACGACATTGATGACGAGTCCAACACCCAGATCACCCTCTACGCCGGTCGCGGTTTCTGTACGTTCTCCTTTTCTCTCTCTTCCGTCTTATACCATTTGCTAATAACATTTCAGACGTCGAGTCGACCAACGGCCCCCTCTGGCTCTGGGGCACCGGCTCGGAGCACTTCGTCCTCTACCAATACCAATTCGCCAACACCAAAAACATCTTCATGGGCCAAATCCAAACCGAAACCCCCTACTACCAACCCACCCCCAACGCCCTCGTCCCCTTCACCCCCAACACCTCCCTCAACGACCCCGACTTCTCCGCCTCGTGCGCCGGCGTCGACGGTAACTGCGCCGCGGCCTGGGGTCTGCGCATCCTTGACTCCAGCGATGTGCTGGTGTACGGTGGCGGTCTGTACTCGTTCTTTTCGGATTACAGTACCTCCTGCTCGACTTTCGATGCGGGCCAGACGTGCCAGCAGAGGATTGCGTCGATTGAGGGGAGTGTGTCGAATGTTGGGTTGTATAATCTGAACACGATTGGGACGATTGAGATGATTAACCGCGATGGGAAGAAGGTGGCCGGGTTTAAGGAGAATGAGAATACGTTTGCTTCGAATGTGGCTGTTTATAAGGCGGCTTAGCTGTCTTGGACAAACCATACGAGCAAATGGATAGGGGGTGAAGGGAGCATGGATAGGGGGATATGAAACGAGGGGGGGAGGGGGGGGTGATGTCGATATACGATGGGCATGTTGAACATACGATGAGGATGTGGATCATCAATTTGTACTGTACATACTTCGTTCGCTTACACATACTTTCGGGTTCGCCCAGTACAAACACAGCCAGCCTTTCTGGCTACCCAGTTTCTGTCTCTTTCCCTACCTCGCAACGATACATACCTCCTGTATCAGCCCTCCAAAGAAAACCCAACATCCCTCCCCTCATTCTCCCTCCCCAACTCCACCAACCGTCTCCTCATCCCCTCCGCCACCCCCCTCTGCCCTTTCCCCTCTTCTAAATCCTCTCCTCCAAGCACCCCAAAATCACACCTCCCCACCCATCCCCCAACCCCATGCTGCAACACATTCCTCGCCCTCCCCTCCTTCGCGTCTACATGTCCCACCGACCCATGCAGCGTCATCCGCTCCCTGCTCACATCATACACACCCCTATGCAGGATATTGTTGTCATAGAAGACTACGTCCCCCGGCTCGAGGGAGACAGTGATTTGCCCCGGGAGGTTGGCCTCGTACGGGTCGGCGGCGCGTTCGGTGGGTGTGCGGGCGCGGGTGTGGGATGAGGGGATGACGATGAGGGAGGTGTCGGGGTAGAGGGGGAGGTTGTATTGTGTGTGGGTGTATTTTCTATCTTCGCTCTGACTTGGGTTGGAGGAGGATGACTTTGGGGAGGATCCGGAGGGGGAGGAAGAATAAGGGGGCTGGAGGTGGGCGAGTTCTTCCTCGGGTGTTGCGGTCCACGGGATGTCGTCGCGATGCCACCGGAGGGCGAAAGGGGTGGTGGGGTCGACGCCGACGCCCGTGGGTTGGACGAGCATGTTGAAGAGTTCCATTGTCATTGCGCCGTCGTCTGCCTCATCTGCCTCCGGCGGGGGGATAGACAACAACTCCCGCGCGACACGGAGGAGTTTAGGATGGAAATACACCCTCGCAAACGCCCCCCTTCCACCTCCCGCATCGTCGCTAACGGGCAGGTCCGGGTGGAGGAGGTGTTGCACCCCCCAGATGCCGGCTTGGGAGGGAACCAGGGAGGCGTCCCAGGGGGGGAACTGTTTGCCGACTGTGCGGACGTGCGGCCAGCCGCCGGCGCGGGCGGTGCTGGTGAGGTCGGCGGCGGCGGCGCGGAGGGAGGTTATTTCGAGGGGCGTGAGGAGGGAGCGGAGGATGACGTAGCCGTCACGGCGGAGGGAGGTGAGGTGCGGGTGGGGGTCGGAGGAAGTCATGGTGTTTTGCTGGTGGTTGTACTGTACGATTGTGTGTATGGTTGTACGGTTGTACGGTTGTACGAAGTTAGGAGTTTCGAAAGTGTTTTGTGACTTGTGCAGCTTGACCTGTCTGAAAACCGAGCAGTGGTGGTATGGGAGAGACGACTCGACTGATCACACGCACTGCTTGTGTCCCGCGGTGGTTTATGCCGGTAGTTTATGCAACCGCTCCAACAGCTCACATGTAAGAAAAACGTGGTTTGGCTACAGATGAGTGGAGAGCACGCGGGCACACGGCACAACACAACTTGCTGTGGGGTTCATTCTCCATAGTACATTTCAGACCTCGTGGCCCATCGCCGCTGTGTTACCGTCCGATGCGGGGGACGGCCGGCGCCGAACGAGAACGAGTGGGGAACGGACCCCGCTGCCGGTCCGGCGATGGGAACGATTGAACGAAACACTGCGAGGGACGCTTAGGGTCGGATACAACGTTGCGTCTCGGTACCTATCTCGGTACGGTATCATCAAGTTTCGAAACGGCCGGCGATCAGCCTAAATCTTGCCTTGAGAGTAGATGCATCGTTACAGGAGATGGTCAGTTTCATGAACAGAACGAAGTGATTGTGGTTGTGCGGGACTGGGTGGACAGACAGATAGACAGCCCAATGTTGTTGTGAAAGAAAGTACTTTCGTACAGAGACCCTTATTCGATCTCGAAATGGGGTGGGCGAAATGGTGGGTTAGATAATACATCACGTGACATCGCGTAAGCTGAACGCGCGTAATCTCGCGCTCGCGTCCTGCGCCCATCGACGTCATCACCATCGCGGTCGCAATTCACGTCCATTCTCCGTATCGCATTGGTACGGCTCCCATCATGGCTGGCACTAAGCGCAAGTCTGCAGTCAAGGACACTACCGCTACCGACACGGGAGGCGGGCGTCGGCGGTCGCTGCGCGTCAGCTCATCGGCGCAGAAAAGCCAGTATTTTGACGCGGATTCCGAGTCCGAGGCTGATGCGGGTGATGAGGTGGTGTCGAAGAAATCCCGCGGGAAGGGCCGGCCTGCGAAGAAGGCCAAGGTCGAAGTTGAGTCCGAGGGCGACGACGGGGACGATTACCAGGACGAACCCCAAGACGCCGAGCCCGAAGACGAGGATGAAGACGACGACTCCGACGACGACGCACCGCCCCAGGTAACCTTCATCCCGCTTCCCAAGCTCCGCGACACAGGCGGCATCGAGTACGCCGACGACCGACTGCACCCCAACACCCTCGCGTTCCTCCGCGATCTCAAAGCCAACAACAAACGCTCCTGGCTCAAGTGTACGCCCCCCTCTCCCCTTTTTCCCTCTCTTAAAACCCCCGTTGCTGAAATTTAACGTGCACAGCCCACGACGCCGAATACCGCCGCGCCCTCCAAGACTGGGAAACCTACCTCACCACCCTCACCACCCACATCACCACCATCGACCCCACCATCCCGGACCTCCCCTTCAAAGACATCAACTTCCGCATCTACCGCGACATCCGCTTCAGCCACGACCCAACCCCCTACAAACCGCATTTCTCTGCCGCCTTCTCCCGTACGGGCCGCAAGGGCCCCTATGCGTGCTACTATGTGCATGTGGAACCGGATGGGAAGTGTTTTTTGGGGGGCGGATTGTGGCATCCGGATGCGGGGGCGTTGAGGAGGTTGAGGGAGAGTATTGATGAGAGGCCGGGACGGTGGAGGGGAGTTTTGGGGGGGAGGGAGTTTGCGGGGACGTTTTTGGGGTTGGATGATGGGGAAGGGAACACCAAGGAGAAGGGGAAGAGTGGGGGGAAGAAAGGGGGAGGGAGGAAGTCAGATGCGGTGGAAAAGGAAAAGGACGAGGGACTGACGTGGGAAGAGAAGACGGTCAAGGCGTTTGCGGAGAGGAACAAGGACGGCGCGCTCAAGACACGGCCTAAGGGGTTCAACCCCGAGCACCGGGATATGCAGCTGCTGAAACTGAAGAACTTCACCGTTGGGAAGAAGCTTGATGATGGGGTGTTTACGGACGAGGGGGGGCAGGAGGTTGTGGCGGGTGTGGTGCGGGATATGTTTGAGTTTGTGAGTCCTTTTCTGTTCCATCACCTGTTCAATTCATAACTTGTTCCGTTTGAGGTTGGATATTATATTGACTCTTTTACAGATCACCCATCTCAACCGCATTGTCATGCCGGATCCTGGTGATGATTCGGATTCTAATGATGAAGATGAAGACTAAGGCGGATTGGTGTGAAATATGTGGAATATTTACAATGTTAGATAGTTAATGGTATTGGATCAAAACTGTTTGGTGTGCGAGTAATTGTTCAATACCATTTCATCCGATCTTCGCGCCAACAGAGCAACACTCTCAGAGACCAAATTCAGAAACACGATCCATTATTAACGACGGGTATCGAGTATGTATGGGATATCTTAAAGCCACGCGCCCCAGCTCCCGCGGAAGGAAAAAAAAAGAAAACCAAAGCATCGCAACGGCGCCAGTTTGTTACCGTCTCACTCTGCAGTACCAGCACTACCGGCACCTTAAGGGAGAGAGAGAGAATTGGGCATCCTCGGTTTTATCATTCCATTTCCGTATTCCCCATTTCTGCTCGCAGGTCGTAGGTCCATCACCACTCAGTGTCCTGCCCTGCTTGCATTACCCATGCGAGTATAAATGCCAACTTGGCAATACTACGCGATGGGAAAAAACAACGGAAAAAATGAAAACTCAACGCCCCAATTACCTGCAGTAACCTAACCGAGCCCACGTGTGTCCGTATCCTTCGCATCCCCCTCGCTCCTTCCTGTAACCGTCTGTCATCCCCACAACGCCTGGACCCCCCCGCTCAGTTTCCCCCCTCATCTGAGAATTTTGTTGAAATCCCCAACAACCTTCTCCCTAGCCTATTTTCCCCATCATCGTCGTCGCATATCGATTGTTGTTCAGCAGTTCCGTTCTAAATACCGTCCCGGTTCCGTTGTGTGTAGTTCGATCGCCGTCATGTTTCATCGAAGTAGAGAAAGAAAGGACGGGGCGGGAAAGTGGAAGGAGGTCTTAAAAAGGTTCTCGTGCGGGTATCGATCGGTCGTTTCGGCACCTCGATCGTTCGATTTCTCGGAATCAAATTGTCGAGGAAAGAAACAAAAGGGGATTTAGCGCGCAGGTGTGACTATCGGTTCAGGAAATTAAGCGGTCGGAGCAGCAGCAGCCGCAGCCGGAGCGGCCTCCTCCTTCTTCGGCTCGGCAGCAGCCTCGGTGGCGGTCTCAGCGGCCGGAGCCGGAACCGCAGCAGCCGGGGTGGCCTCAGCCGCAGGGGCAGGAGTGGCCGCAGCAGCCTCGGGGGCAGCGGCGACCGGAGCGGCGGCCTCAGTAGCGGGGGCGGCCGCAGTCTCGGCAGCCGGGGCTGTTTTGGGTTTGAGTGTTAGCAGTGAAAGCGGGAATCGGAATCAGACCAAAAAGCATTGTGTTTGCGCTCTTGGGGGAACGACGAAACACCAGCAAAGCAGGAAAAGGATGAAAAACAGTCAAAACGTACCCGCAGCAGCCGGGGCCTCAGCAGCTGGAGTCTCAGTAGCAGCCGCCGGAGCAGCAGCAGCGGCGCCCTCGGCTAGCACAAATACCATGTTAACGTCTCTTCGTTTCCCTCACATCAGGGCATTCATTCCGGGACGAATCCCAGATACAGATGCTGTCCGAGTTTGATTCAATCAAACCAACCAGGCCAAACCAAGCCAAACCAAGCCAGGTCAAGCCAGGTCAAGCCCGGCCGGGTCAAATCAGGCCAGGTCGGATCAGATCAGCCCAGCTCAAGGAATCACTCACCAGCCTGAGCCTCCTCAGCCGCCGGAGCGGCAGCAGCCGGGGCAGCAGCAGTCTCAGTAGTCGCGACCTCGGTAGCCGGAGCAGCGGCAGCAGCCGCAGTACCGGCAGCGGCAGCGGGGGCAGCAGCCGTCTCGGTAGCGGGAGCGGCCTCGGTCTTGTTGGCCGCGGCAGCCTTCTTCTCACCACGCTTCTTGAAGGCAGCCTTAAGCTTGCCCTTCAAGTTGTCAAGGGCGCCAAACGCTGGAAGGGATTCAAGTCAGTCATTTGCCATTCTCGGTGTTGATTACTAGTTACTTTTGACGGGGTTTCGGTCGATTCTCGGCAGCGCCTGGGAAGGACAGATCGTCGGTAAAGCCAGCGGTTGCGACGCGCCGTGCCCTCTTCTTCTTTCGACTGGGAGACCGCGACAAATGTCGCTATCCCCAAGCAAAATCAAACGGGGTCACGGACGCGAAGCTCGGTCCGTCGATCAGTTGGTCGGTCGGTCGGTGAGAATCGGCCGTTGACCGCCTCGTCGGTTTGACTCGGAGGAGAGCGACTCGACTCGACTCGCCGACTGACTGACTCGGGAGACCTCGAACCAGCCGACTTTGTCGTCGCCACAATCCGCAAAATCAAACGGAAAAAAATACAGCTAAACCACGCATCAAACGCAGGGAATGCTACTTACGAATGCCAGGCATGATTGCGGTGGTTTGAACGTGATTTACGTTAGGTAAAGGGTGCGGATTTGGAGTGTCGAGCGTGCTGGTGATGGAACAAGCAGTGTCGTTTGGCTTGGTGTTTGGAAGAAGGTGTGTGCGGGAGGAAGAGAACAAGGGAAACCCAAACTGGATGCGGGAAGGAGAAAGGTGAAGCAGGCCGCCGAGAAAGGGAAGAAGAGGAAAAGAAAGTTCGAGAGGGAGGGAAGCGGAGGATGGATGTGTGTGTGCTCCTGGTCGAAGATCTTCTTGGGGGGGGGGAGGACCCGCTTGCGAACCTTGCAGCAGCAGCAGATAAATAAATAAAAAGCGGCCCTCCCCATCCCTTCACCCTTCACCCCCTTCCCTCCCCCCGTCGCCGAGAGAAACACGCCAGCTAGTCTATTCGGCCGGGCGACACACTCCTTCACGCCCGGCACGCGGGTCCTCACAACAACATGGGGGCGGGCGACTAAGCAAACAACGACTCAGCGAGGGGGGCCGCCGGATGGGAGGGATGAGGGCCGGGCCGTGTGTGTGACAAGACCACAGCATACCCGCGCGATAACCAACTCAGGCCTGGCACTACGGATACTTCGTCCTTGGCCCGAACGGTTGCGTTGCAGCAGCAGCCGCACTGCGCTGCACCGCATCGCATCGTGAAGGGGCGTTTGAACCACAGGCCAGGCCCCTGTTCCCCTAAGCTGGGGAAGCTCAGCGCGCCATGCTACCCTGGCTGTGGTCCCTTTGAACTGACCTGAGACACGCCAGAAAGCTTGGTTCAGATGGGGAACAGAGCTGCGGGACGGGAGACCGCGTTTGTCAATCTCGGAGCAGCAGCACCAACAACCACCAACAGCAGATATCTCGCGGATTGAATGTTGGCTGTGATGTTGGTTGTGTTGGTTGTGTTGGGTGCTCACGACATGTACTGTACCCTTTGTTGGCGGGCTGATGTGTTGTGAGGACGATGTGGAACAAGCACGACACAATCCCCAACATCCAAAGAGAAAAAAGGGGCTTCATCACGGCAAAAGGCCCATCGTCATGACCAGCGTGTGCGCAGCCACAACTCGGTGGTAACGCCAGGAATAAGGGACGGATTGCAAAACAGGGAAGGGCTACCTAACGTTGGCCAGGAATATTAACGACATCCACCCGGGCTGATTAACGACACAAGATTAAAACGGAATTGGGACGGGATGGAGTGTGTGTGTTGTGTGTGTGGCCGACGTCAGTGTCGCATTGAAACCGACAGGGACACACAGACACAGGTGCGGGCGGGTGCGGCGCGCTTAAATAACCTCATCTGCCCTTGCATTTCGCCTATTTCTTGGGAAACCAGGTTCTCCAGGTTATTTTGAGGGGAACCACTTTAAGGACCATTTTGGGGGCACCATTTGAGGGGTTGCGGGCCTCTTCTCCAGTGAGCGGTGAGATGGATGACAGTCTGTAGCAATGTCCATTTGCTGGACCTTTGTCGGTCTGTGGGCCTGTCTTTCTGTCTGTCTCTGTCTCGAAAAAAGCAGTTCCTTGGTCTTAGAGCGTGTCTTCAAGGTCCCCTTTTTCTTTCAGGGGCTAGGCGAATATCGTCATTCCAGTGATAAACAGCACTGAAAGATTCGACAGCCGTTTGGGGGGCCCTTTTACTTTGTCGAATTCAACGAAACCAGCCGAACCCAATGCTGAAACTCAACCGTATCACTCGCCAAAACCGCTCCCCAAAATAACTAACCCCACTACAACTTTCATTTTACAATCGGGAGGCCTCTGTGGGCCACCCAAATCGTTTCATCATTTCCCAGATCCCGTCGCTCAAGGGTCCTGTCGAATTTGGAGATTTGGGGGGCTCGGGGTCTCGGTGGGCCACCTTTCGGAGCACCTTTCCGTTGAAAAAGTGGACGTCAGGGACCGATGCAACCCTCTGGACAGGGGTTGCTTCAGCGGAACCCCCACAACCACCAAACGGCGAGAAGTTCCAGGCGCTTCTGACAACGGCTGTGACTTGACTTTTAGCAGGTCACATCTCTCAATGTGTAGAGGGAAAGAAGATGGGATGTAAAACTCACGGTTGATGATGGCCTGGCCGTTTTGATTTTGAGACGAGGCCGATATCGAATACGCGTCGGAAAATGTCCAGATCGGATATTACATATCCAAGAGTTCCAGTTCGATGGAGCCATTGTCTCATCAAATCTCCGACATTGTAATAATTTATTATAGTAAACGAGCTTCCTTGCTCCTCCCCTCCATCTTCTTCATATCAAGTGTGGTCAGCTTACTCGTGGACGTTGTGTAACAGACTGACAGGTTCCAGGTTGTTTTGGACCATACCTGCTAATTTACGTGTCATTTGACGCACGCCTCTTTCTCAAACTGGGGTGTTGAGCTTGAAGAAATCCAGTTCTTCCACGCAAGCACAAGCACTTTCCGCCCCTCGCCGTCGAGCCATTGTCCCAATTCCCATACTCCAACACGACTCACTCACGCCCACAATGCCAGCCGAATATCGCATCGTTTCAAACCCCACATCGCATCGTGAGGAGTCGAGAAGGGACATCCACAGGAAGGAAGTGACTGAGAGCCTTGTGCAAAGCAAGGCTTCAGGGCACCGCTTTGTTCTAATATTCTATCACATGATGATTTTGACAACCACTCCATTCAGCTCTTTATACGCCTCCGAAACCGGGTTCTATGTCTATCGTAGAACTGAACCTATCTATCAAGCTATTACCCCTTACCCCTCTCAGAGTGCAGGTCACTACACCGACAAAGCGGTGCAGCTGTTATTATTAATCTTTTTCTTTTCGGTCCCCTCCACCCTCCTCGCACCATCTAAGGCTCTCAATACCCAGACGATCTTCCCTGGCTATCCCAGACTCTATCTATCCATCCCCCTCCAAGCATGATCCCCCCCCCCCACAACAACACCCAGCCTAACAATATCCCCCCTTACTTCGACTTCTCCCCCTCAGCATCCTTCCCCCCAAACTTAACCCTCAACTCCTCCTCCGTAAACCTCTTCGTATGCGCCCTCAACAACTCCTCCCGCTGTGCCATGGTCAAATCCATCTGCGCGCCGACCGGCACCAGCCGCGCAGCGAGATAGGCATAGTCGCGGCGGAGCAAGCGCATCGTCATCATGAAGTAGTCGATGTCGTGGAAGACGAGAGCCTTTTCGGCTGCGTAGGTCGCTTTTTGACGCAGGAAGGCGGCCGGGTGGTGCCGCCAGTGGCGCATGGGGTTGAGGTGGTGCGAGGTGTGGTAGCCGTCGTTGTAGCAGAGGCGGTTGCTCTGTGGGCTGGGTTAGTAAGGGAGATGTGGAGGTGTAAGGTAAGAGAGGACATACCGGTACGTCGATCAGGGTAATACTCGACCGAAAGTCCGAGTCCGGCTCGTCCCGATCAACGAACGCGTGCTGGCCCCAGTTACCGACCATCAGGGCAATGCGCATGAAAAACAGCGGTACGAGCAGCGTAAAGGTGGCAGCGCGCGGGTTGAGGCACCAGCACGCGTAGATGGCCACATAGTTGGACAGTTCCCAGCCGCCGGCACGGACCGCATTGCCAGGCTGCCCCTTGCGCAGGTAGTACCGCGGCAGGTCGATCCAGATGAGCACGAGGAAGCGGCCGACGTAGTGCAGGAAGTGGCGCCAGTCGTCGCGCTGGTAGCGCAGCGTCGATGACAGGTCGTCCGGCCCGTTGCCCTCGACATGGTGGTGCTTGACGTGGTGGTAGAAGTACGTGTTCCAGGTGTGGCCCATCAGGGGGTCGGTCACATAGGGAAAGCCAGCGTCGACTAGGCGTAGCAGCCACGGCCCGTCGCGCGAGAGGATGCCGCGCATGTGGATGTGCTGGTGCATCATGAGCGTGTAGGGTCCCATGTACCAGCCTTGCATAGCCACGTGGATGATGGCGTGCAGGTAGCTAAAGCGGTAGAACAGGAACAGCGCGCTCGGGAGGGAGGTGCCCAGGTACAGCAAAAGGTGGGTCAACATCACCACGTCTGTCTCGTGCCGCACCACCTTCTGCGCCAATGCGATGTACGGCACCACCACGTAGTCGTACACCACCGTCGGCAGCCGGGCCTTGATGTCGGGTAGGTCCACCATGGAGATCACCGTGGGCTCAAAGTCCTCGCTCTCCGGGTCGTTGAGCCCGTTCATCTTGCCGACGTCCTCGGCATCCCGCTCTGCTGAGATGCCGTAATCCTCTATGGTGCTTGTGCATCAAGTCAGTCACCGGTTCTGTTGTCTGGATGTTGGTTCTGTGAAAGCCGGGATGTGAAACGGCAAACGGCAAACGACATTACGCACCTTGGGTAGCATCCTTAGCGGCCGTCGATGAGCCGGTGCTGGCGTATCCCTCATCGCGATCGCCCGAGTCTGCTCGCCGTTTAAGTGCCCTGTGCCGCTCAATGTCGTCGGCCAGGTTTCGCAACACTAACGCGTCCGGAACGGTCAGGTCGGGGCTGAACACAATGCCCCCCATGGTGAAAATGAGCGGACGCAAATATTGGGGGTGGCGTAGTATCGGGGTGCGTAGGTGTTGTGATATAAGACGTCCGAATTTGGCGGGTGAGAATGAGGTGAAGGGCAGCCAGATGAAAGGAGTCGGCAAAATGAAGATAAACACGAATGTCGAGTATAAAAAGATGAGGTTGGCACGGCCTCAAAAAAAGTTACAACCTGAAGGATTTACTGGTGCCTTACACCTCGAATATCAGATAAGTCCGGGTGCGTCCTCAGGATTGTCTGTACCACACCATGAGGCTGTGCCGTCGTACCAACGAGTTGAGGAGGCGCGGTGTGCGGAATGGAGAAGTTGACCTCCAAAAAGATGAAACCAAGAGCCGCTAACTTGCAAGTCCCTGAACACGTGGGTTCAAATCCCGGTACCGTTAGCGAGGACCGCCAATCATGTTAGTGGACAGGACCAAACAAAACGGGTTCTCCCGCACCCAAATCTGGCTCGAGATTCAGGGGCTTACCTGCTGGGCGTGCCTTCCTCGTGGTGGAAAGGTTTCCATGGTGAACCACGCTTCCAGATGGGAACCTCAAAAAAGTCGAAAATAAAATACCCACTTGAATGGACGACCCTAGCCCAATAGTCACTCGACCAGGATAATCCTCACCCCTATCGAGCGAATAGCAATAATTATGGTAGGAAGTAGAGAATGGTCGATCCCGCGGTGAAACGAAGCGAGGTATCCGTCTCTTAAAATTCATTCCGCTACGCTGATGCGTCCATCACCTCTGTGATGCCCCTCGCTGACGGGGTTGGTATCATAACACAATAAAGGACATAAAGAAAGAATATTGGTCCAAAATTAATTCATGAAACGAACAAATTTGTTCATGGCCACATAAACCCCCGCTGGCTGCTGTCTGATAGAAACGAAATCTTCCGCATAGAAAAACGCCCGGCACAAGATGTACAGAAACGACCCCACAAGGACAGAAATTGAGGCTGAAGACCGATCTCCATCTCTGGGTCGCCATCGGGCGAAATGTTGTGCCAGCTTTTCAGCCAGGCTTTTATCCTCGTGGCGCGAATAACGATGAATCCGACATATTCTTGCGTCTGGCTCGGGGTCGTCTCGGCCGCCTCCATATCATACCCGATCTTGCCAGCCTGTGTCGTCTCTGTCGTGTCTTTCCCGGCGGCTTCGCAACGTTCGACCTCCGAGGGCTTGGGAGATTGCGGCCAAGTGGTCACCTTGTCGGCTTTGTTGTGCGCTTTCACCGCAGCAACGACATAATAAATGCCCAGAGTGATGGAGAAAACGGCGTGATAAACGCTGCAAACGCGCCAGACGAGCCGTTCTTGGGTAGTGGGGAAATGGAAGTTCCATACGATGAGCGGGAAGATGCTGAATCCGGTCATGATGACCAACGCCGGGATCAGTAAGGTTTTGTCGATGACCAAAGACGACTTAGAGGGGAGCCGGTCCCAGGGGCGCGCGATAACTTTTCGCGAGAAGACGGGTAGCCCCACCATGCAGGTGAGCTGTTCATAATAAGCCCAGTGCACCTCGGGGCGGAAGCGCCCGTACGGGGAGACGAAGTCCAATGGGTTGCGATACCAAGCTTTGGAAAGGCGGGGATGGGTCTAAAGCAGCGGAGCTTGTTAGTGACGCACATTCGCTCGTTTGCAGATAGCTAACAGATGGCGCCGCGCGACCAGCCACCAGCCACCAGTTGATCTTTCACGCGACCAACGCAACCTGCCCACTCGTTCTACCCACGGCCTCCGCCCCAGCTCTCAATCACAATGGACGCACCCGGCCGAGACTCGACGGAGCCGCTGATTAAACCGGACCCGGTTCTCAAAACCTACTACGACTCCTTCGAATCGCGGATAGGGTACAAGCTTGTGCTCGGTGGCCGACGCCATTTCGGATACTATGAGAAAGATACACTGTGGCCATTCCCAGTCACCAAGAGCCTCAAGGCCATGGAGGAGGTTCTTTTCTCCAAGTTAAATCTACCCAAGGGCTCGAGGGTACTTGATGCAGGCTGCGGCGCTGGCCTGGTTGCCATTAACATGGCACAACACGGCCTGAATATGACCGCCATCGACGTGATTGACCACCACGTGGACAAAACCAAGCGCAACATTGCCCGGGCCGGCGTTCCGCCAGGAAAGATTGATGTGCGTAGGATGGACTACCACCATCTGGACTCCATTCCGGACGAGTCTCATGATGGCGTCTACACCATGGAGACGTTTGTCCACTCCCACGACCCCGTTGGTGTGCTAGCCGGGTTCTTTCGCCTTCTCCGCCCGGGAGGCAAGGTGGCGCTGTTTGAGTACGACCACACTGTTGGCGCGGGGAAGGATATTAGTACGGGGAAGGAAATTTCCAAGACTGCGGAGACTGATCTTCGGTTGATTAACAAGTGGTCGTCCATGCCTGCCAACGAGCGCTCGCTTAGGGGTACGTTCGCCGGCATGTTGGAAGAGGTTGGCTTTGTGGACGTCAAGGTGGTGGACCTCTCTGCTCACGTCCGCCCCATGGTACGGCTCTTCTTTGTCCTTGCGTTTGTGCCTTATCTTTTCGTCAAGCTGCTGGGATTGGAGCGCTGGTTCATCAACACTGTAGCCGGCGCGCGGCTGTGGCTCGAGCAAGAACACTGGCGATACGTCGTCATCACGGGAACGAAGCCGGGGCCCCCCATTGAGAACGAAAAGACAAGATAAGTAGAGCCACAGCTATGGAGGTTGTGGAGACGTTCATGAAATCATGAGGGTTGTGGGATGGCATCGGCTTATCGGCTTTGGTCCTTTTGTTACCTCGATTGTAAGTCTGTACATTGTAGGATAATGGTGGGCTTGTTACAGCGGTTAAAGGGCCTATATAGTCAATTTCCTATTTTGAGAATTTGGGCGTGGTGTAATGGAATGAAGATATGGCGACAAATGGCACTGAGCAACGAATTTAATAGATTTGTTTTCTCATCTCTTGGTGTTTGCTTTGGAATACATTATATTGGCCTTATGTTATATCACCTGGTAATCAGGAATCAGAGGGTTGGACCAGTCTTCGTATTAGGGTAGAGAATAGGTAATGTAGACCAGGAAATATGATGGGAATATAATTTCTAGGCTCTCTTTTTATTCCTCTCTTTCGTTATATTATTCTCTTTCTTCTTTCCTCTTTGCTTTTATCTTTTTCTCCTCCCCCTCGTCCTTCTGCTTCTTCTTCTTCTACTACTACTACTTCATTTCCTCCTTTCCTCCTTTCCTCCTTTCCTCCTTTCCTCCTTTCCTCCTTTCCTCCTTCTTTGGCTTCTTCTTTGCCCAGGGGGGTAAGCGAGGAATATACGCTTCATTTTATTTCCAAGTCATCCATCACTCCTCGAAATTAATTGGCCACACACCACACCGAAGCACTGCTGGGAACGGTTACGATACCTAATTAAATGCCCTTGTTTTCGATCCAACAACTGTGCCAGCCCTTGTAGGACAGCTATAGCAATGTGATGTGAAGATGGAAGCGTCCCACCAAGTTTTGTGAAACAGTAAGCCAATGTCAACCCCAAAAGGACTCGAATTGGATGGAATCGTGTAAGTAAGTCAGCAGTGAGTGGAGTCGAGGTTGTGTATGCATGTCCCTGGGTGACCGCACACCGCTTGAAAGAATTGGATATGGTTCCTGTGGCAGTGTTTGGGCTGATCCCTCGCCGTCCCCCAACGACAAGTGCTACTCAAGGATTGTCTTGAAGGGAGCCGATGGCCTTCCAGATCGCTCAATCGAAAACGAAGCACAAGTACACAAACACGTTCTGTCCTGGGCTAGAAATACCCCGCAAAATGTTTTTGCGGGGGCCTCCTCCTTCAATATCCCGCAACATATCGAGTTCCTTCTCCCCGAGATACCCATCTAGAACGACAAATTCCCCCGATTGCCCGCCGAATCTTCCGCTTGTCAGGCCCTCGTCAGTGAACGGATCCCCATCATGCCGTACAAAGTCCGGAGATTACTGGTTGAGCAATTCTGGGACGGCCCAATCAACAAGAGAGATACGATTCTCAACGACAGGCGTAACGATCATTGCTTAATCCGCCCTTATCTCGGCCGCCGGAGGACAACAGCCCAGCCAGGGGAACCAGAGACCGCACTTGCAACCGGAGAACCGCGGCGGAGGACGTAGCAACTCATTAGCCTACGCAATTATCCGCTTCATGTCGATCAGCTCGATGCCCTCGGTCTCCCAGCTCAGGAATATGCCAGCGCCATGGCGGACGCTTTGGCATTCTTGCTCTGGGATGTGCAGATTGACGCATGTGATGTTGAGTTTGTCCCCGCCCAACCACGCGCTTTGGGTTGCCTCGAACATACCGACCGCAGAGAAGGCGAAACCCTTCCACCCCAAGATCGTCACGGTTCTGAAACTCGTAACTTTTCCTCCCGAGGTACTTGGTCCCCATGTTCTATGGATTCTGGATTTTGATTGCTGCCGACCGCTTCCCATGTCCATTGAGGGCATCGAACGGGCGGCCGAGTGCTTTTGGCGTAATGATCCATTTTACCCTAACCCGGGCGCAAAGTTTGAGAGGGACATGGCAATTTGGGAAGTGTTCAGAGATAGATTCTTGAGCACAAGTGCGAGGATACTGACTTTGAGGGACGAGACAACCCAGAAACTCCCGGGCCAATTCATTTCTAGGGTTGTTGAGACTGTTGGAATGTACTCCAAAGGTACTACTCGAGGAACGTAAAATAAATTGGAGCAGGATGCTTAAGGGGAAGAAATGTCTGTGTTCTGCAATCATAGTGGCTTTGTGGAGGCTGGAAATAAGGGGCTTAGAAAGAAGCTGGTTTGCTTTTTCTCTATACTAGTTATGTCACTATTGCCACTATTGCTCCCTTAACATTTGTGTGCCTTTGTACTTAGAAAAATGCATTAGATTATCACCTACCTATCAAGAACGGTAAACAGGAGACCTCAGCACTTAAGGGTCTGTTAGTGATACTCCAAGTAGAAGCCATCAATCAAGATACCACA
Source organism: Dichotomopilus funicola (assembly GCF_033296635.1). Lineage (NCBI taxonomy): Eukaryota > Fungi > Ascomycota > Sordariomycetes > Sordariales > Chaetomiaceae > Dichotomopilus > Dichotomopilus funicola. The sequence goes on from NW_026944038.1 coordinate 47,192, forward strand.
TTGCAACTTTTACCACAAGGAAGCGTTGAATGCTTTGGACATGGTGGTTAATCACAATGATTCAAGGACTGGTTATTTAATACTGCCTGCTCTGCATTTCCTTTATACTAGTAATTGTTGAACAAGATTATGCCTCCACTCGCCTACCTCCTCTCTTTCCATTACACTTTTCCTATAGGTAAACATTCTCGGGACTAGCACGTTCTGTACAAGTTTAACCATCATGATTCCAGTTTCTAATTAACTCGGAAGGAACCTTTTATGAATATTCTCTTGTAACGCTTGACACGTAATTAAAAGTTGAGGATACCCCTCCCAGCAGACTAACCTCAGGTAAGTCTTATACTTGATTGCTTTCACGGAAGCGCAAATCTCCACATTGATGTGTGCCATGTACTTACGGCACAGGTATGGGTTGTACGGGACAACCCAGCGGTTATCCAGGTTAACATCTTGCCCTTGGGCATCTCGGCGAGTAACGAATTGCCCGTTATTACGGCGGCGATAGGTTGGATACCCATCTTCACCACCATGGTTGTCTCCGTAAACTCCTTGGGGAAACCCTTGGAGCACCGCATTGTTTGAGTTTTCGGGTCCTTGAACATACAAGGTGCAGAAGGATTATCGTCCCCACAAGGACCATGGACCATGGACCATGGTAGCCGTGATATGTGCCCTTAAACGGCCATCTGGGTCAGTTTCGGGGGAAGGAATCTCCGTAGAAATAAGACGATCGACGTTTTCTGGCCGCAGGTAACCCAGTGTGGCATCCCGTGCCAGGAAAACCAACATATGGCGATGAGGGAGACCTCGTTTCTGCTGCTCGATGGTCCATACAATGCCCGTGAAGGGACCGAAAAGGTTTTCCCGTCGAATCTCGCGAAGTAGAGCCCGGAATTTAAGTTCAAAAACACGGTCGTACTTCCTATCATCGTCAAATTGTTCAAGGAAATAAGTATGAGATTGAGAAAATATTCCTTCTTCTTTGAGTGGAAAGCCAGGAGAGAGGGCCACGGGAAAGAGAGGAGGGCAGATGTTTTCCTTTGATATTTGGACCTTGCCTCTATCCTACGGCGAAGAAGAAGAAGAAGAAGAAGAAGAAGAAGAAGAAGAAGGAGGAGGAGGAAGGAAGGGAAGAAGAGAAAATAGGAGAAGTAGTAGAAGAAAGAGAAGAAAAAAAAGAGGAAGAAAAAAAAAACGAAACTGAATACTGCTAAGCAAGCAACTCAACATCATGCCAGTGATACTCTTGATACAAGTGATACACTATTATGGTGTTCTCACTCAGGTGAATGTCCTTCAAGTCTAGAATACTGTAATTGTCCATATACTTCTACCCCTACATTACAAAACTAGTTACCACCACTTTGCCTGATAATTAGCGTTACCTCCGTTCCGAAATGGCGGGCACTTTGGACGATACCACGAAGATATTACAGCAGGAAAATACCAGCGATTTCGCATTAGCGTAATTACATATCGATCTCAAGAGATGCCAAAGACATTTCTACCTCTATTAACCACAAAAACCCTCAACCTGTCCCAAGGAAAGCAGAGCAACTCATTGTCTTTACAGTTTTACCCTCTTAGCCTTAACAACCTTTGCAAGATGTCCCATGCCATCCATGCACTGCCCCAAAGCCACAAACAACCCATTGAGATTAAGCCAAGAATACCAAGAAAAACCAAGAAACCCCCTTCCCCTTGGCATCCTCACCGATCGGCCCCAAGCGTTCCCCTTTCTTCTGGGAACAGAACAAACCAAGGCCCCTGATTGTCAAGACTAGAGCTCGCTAAAGTCTTGTTCTTTGTAGTCCGAAGCCAATAAGGAATCAAAGAGGGATGGCGTGGTCACTTTATGGGTGGACAACGTGCCGTTATGAACTAGAGAAAAGGAGGCTTGGCTTTTTTTTTTGGCTTGGCTTGGCTTTTGACAACATAGTGTACTTGTGATCTAAACCTGCACATAGGGGTCTTCGTTATCTATTAGCGCACTTTTGGGGGCTGGCAGTTTAATTAATACTTACGTGGCTAGACAAGTAACTCGGTGTAGAATGGGAAGGTGCTTACATAGTTCAGGATGTCGACGTTAGTCCTAGCTGAACACTGGGGTTGAGGGAATAACTGCATATCCTCAAATAACTACATTATTTTACTCTAATTAATTGACGACTCCTTTTCATTAACCGTTACGGCTCTTAAGGCTGCACTAATAACCCAATGTCGGTGACTTATGACTTTGTCGAAACGGGGACTCCATGTTGCCGTAAAGCACTCAACCCCTGGGCCAAACAAAGTCAGGAGACAAGACTACCAAAGTCGTCATGGAGGACGATGAGCAAGTAGACAAGCGGGCAGACAGGAATACTAGCCGTCACGGCAAACAATGAGGAAGTAGACAAGCGGAGTAGACTCGATGTGATCAATTTACAGCTTAAATAATTACGAAAAGCCAACTATCCTCCAATTTCCAACTATGCCCTTCTCCCAACCCCTTATCAACATAGTAGACAATTATCGAAAACAAACACCCCATGATCATAGCTTCCCTTTCTCCCTCGCCTTCTTCCCCTCCCTGACCTCCTGCAAACTCCTCACCAAGGCATAAACCGTCTGCAACCTCGGCATCTCCACCCCCCTAGCCCTTGCAATCCTTACCGGATTCCCCAAAATAACCTCCACCTCCATCGGCCTCCCCCCTTCCCAATCCAACAACATACTCGGTTTACTCCCCACATTCCTCTCCGTACTCTTCAAAATCTTTTCCGGCCCGGCCATATACCCGGGGAACTCCCTTCCCAAAATCCGCGGCGCAGCCGCCCAGATCTCGCGCATCACGCCGGCCAGGTGGGCGCGCAGTTCAGCGTCGCGTACCATGTCGGCGTTGCCGCGGCCGCCGGAGAGGACAGCGGAGGGGTTGAAGGCGGCGTTGATGCAGAGTTTGTGCCAGCGGACGGTTTGCAGCGCGATCTCGTCGGCGGCGAGGTCGACGTCGCGGATTTGGCCTAGGCGGGTCCACCAGTCGGAGAGGAGGGCCGCGCGGTGGGCACCGGTGCGCTGGAGGATCGCCGTGGGCGAATGTTCGTCGTCATCATTGTCGGTAGGGTTTGATGAGGCTGCGGGTTGGGAAGAGGCAGTTGAGGCCGAGGCTGAGGCTCCGGTAGGTAGGAGAGCGCCGGTCGTGTCGTCGCCTCGGGGGTAGGCGGGGGTGTTGGAGGAGGGAGAAGAAAAGGAGGCTGAGTTGGAGTAGGGGCCGAGATGGATGCGAGTCCAGCGGTTTTGACGGATGGTACCGGGCGAAGTTTGCTCAGCCGAGATGATAGTGACCGCGCTAACGATGGGGTTAGTGGGAAACCGGGCGCGGTAGGGCTGCTCGACGCCGACGCCATTCTGGATCAGCACGATACACGAGTTGGGGCCGACAAGAGGGGCGATCAGGGCGCTGTCGTCTGAGCGGTCGGGCAGAGCCTTGGTGGTGACGATGATGTAGTCCCACTGGCGAGAGCCGGCCGCAGCGGCGGTGACTGAGGGAAAGACATGGTCTGGGCGGAAGGTGTAGTCACCGAAGGTGTGCGTTTGCAGACGGACGCCGTTCTCGGTGAGGGCTTTGTAGTTGGAGCGGGCAGTGAGCGAGACGTGGATGTTGTGGGTGGGCTGGGGCCGTCAGCGGTCAGCGGAGAACAGGCCTTGTGAGCTGTGATGGGCTTGCAGGAGGCGGAATAGGAGGATAGGGTAAGGTAGGGTAGGGTAGGTAGGGGCATCCAGAAGAGGGGATAACTTACGTGGTGGAGCCTCGAGGCGTAGAAACACCCCACAGCCCCGGCGCCAACAAAGACGATGTGAACAGGCCTGGTTCTCTCAGCGTCAGCCTTGTTTCCCTGCTTCCCCAGAGTCTCTCTCGTCTCCTCTTTTGCCTGGTATATCCTCGCCATGGTCACGAGGCCAAGCTAGGTGGTTCCTACCTGTCGGGATCGACTCCGGGCTTCAGATCGTCGAGACTAGCCATGCTGACGAGCGTAAACCGCGCGCGGGGGAGAAACACAGACACACACTTTCTAACACACGCAAAATCCCAGCCAACAAAGTCTCCCCTCCTTTCTCTTTGGCCCCCCTGTAACTGGACCTATAATCCTGCGATCTCGTAACTCTCTTTTCTCCGTCGGACCCTGGTCAGCCACCCAGGCGTCCTTCTTCACGCCGGGTTCGTCTTGTTTCGCGCAACGTCCGCTAGTTGGTCAATCAACCGTTGGGCGCTCGTCCACGGCGTCCGTTAACCCTTTCTCTCTGTTCTCTCCGTTCTATCCCGGCTTCGTATTCCGCGATATCCCGCGATATTCCCGCAGTGCCCAGGACTCGATAATCACGGCACACCACCCCAGCCAACGCCAATCGTGTGGGCTTTGCCTGCCTGCCGGCGCCTAATCTCACCACCAGGCTTTCCAACAACAACAACCTGACCGGTGGCTGCAAATTGCCACCACACAATCACACAGTCCTCTCGTTCTCTCGGTCCCCTTTTCTCTCTTCGCTGTTCCCCGCCTTCGGGCCTCCGTTCTTCGGACCAAAAGAACCGTGGGCCGAGCAAAAAAATGAACCCTACCGAAACCGCAGGGCAGGGATGGGTGGCAATTGGGGGGCGTCGGTCAAGTCTCAGCGAATCTCAAAGCCAAGCCAAGCCAACCTATGCAGGCCGAGATATCTTGCTGCAGGCTCCTCCGAGGCGTGGGATAAAAGGCTTGCTGTTTGTAATCAAAACTCCGTTGTTGAGGAGATAGTATGTAGAGTCCAAGCGCTGAAGCACAAATTCCCCTTCAAGATAGAGAGATAGGTTATGATCGGTAATATGCGAGAGACCCGGGTCAGAGAGTTGAGATTGGGGCCAAAGCCGAGCTGAGAAGACGAGCAAGCCGTTCGGGCAGCCAGAGAACGCGGATCTCCGGGTCAAGGGGAGCAAGTTGCGGGAATGACTCAATCAGGTATTCTTCCCCCCTGTTTCCTTGGTCGTGATAATGATCACTGTGGCGGCGGCGGCGGTGGTTTGAGCTTGAGATGCGGAGGCCTGGCAAGGCGAACCCAGAGTTGGATAGGTTGATAGACAACTTTCATAAATCCTAGACCTTTCGTCGTATTCCTTCAGGCTTCACCGGTCAAAAAGCATTCGGTTGGCTCGTGCGTTTTCCAGGGAGGTGGTGTGCTGGTGCGTTGTTGTGTGTCAGTTTGAGTGAATAGAAGGAGATTACAACATGAAATTTACTGATTGTAGGTGAGGCGTGGCGTGGCGTGTCTGAGTGTGTGAGTTGAATTGAAGTGAGATGGAATCTGCAGCCCGCTGGCCCATTGGATGCAGTTCGTTGGTTCAACAGCTCGGGTTTTGGTTTTTGGTGGGGAGCGCGCGCCACCGAGACCCGAGGAAGCCGACCCGGTGTGCCGCTGGCCAAGCTGGCTCGCTGGGCTCTCGGCAGGGGAAACAACCTGGAAAGAAGCCACTGCCCCAGCAGCCCGGCTCGGCCGGCGGGGCGGGAAGCAGCTCATCACGCAATGTGAACCGTGCATGCGCTTCCAAACTGCCCGTTCTCCCCATTGAAGGAAGGAACCAGCGAGGGAAATGGACCCCTGTTCTCCCGTCGCTCCCAACAATTGACTAGGTCGCGCTTTCCCTGTTGAACTAACGCGAAAGTTGTTCTCGGCAGACGGAATTCCCCGCGAATGAGGAAATCGCCATCCAGTACAATCCAGTAAAGGTGCCTGCCAAGCAGTTCGCAGGGACCACTCAGCTGTTTGCATTTCCCCCGCATTCGACGTCAGGAAACAGCTTCACAGCAACAACGCCGCAGAGCAACATGGGGTTATGGAACATGTGGGGAAAGGAGACGGGAACGGGAGAACTGCAGTCTTGATGCCCAGCCTCCAAGTCGCACCGGGGTTGTGCGGCAAGTCGCGTGGGCGGGAATAGGTGCCATGTGTAAGAGAAACGAAATTCAATTTGCAGAGCCAGAGCGGGGGCCAGATATCTCCACTGAACAGCCAGCGATATCCGTTCTGCAAGTTGGTGCAGTTCGCTGCAAGGCCTCTAATGCTACCTTGAGAGAAGCACCTCATCCACGGATGTCCGAGTCAGGTCAGCCGTGAGTTTGAGCTAACGGTCCCTGTGGAGCTTAGGTACCTTCTAGTAGCTCCAGCCGCGGCACAGGACGGGAATGCGGGGAAGCTTGCTGCAGTTGGGAAGGAAAGCTCCCCCCTGCTCATTGTTCTTCAGCTCCTCAGTTCAGCAACTTTTGACCGATCAACACCAAAGCCCGCAGAGGGGAAGACGCCATCAATCCCGAGTCTTGGCCGACGTGGCACGATGGTCCCTAGCGTTGGGAGAATAAAGGGGGGGGGGGGCGCGGCGTTATGGCGTGGCATGAGCTAGCACGGGATAGGATGGGAGAACCGGGCGAGAAATGGTTAGAGATGGAGATGACTACTGCGAACAAATCCCATCCATGGTTGGTGCTGCCCCGCGAGCACCATGAGATGGGGGATCAGGGTTTGAAAAACCAAGGCCCGCGGAGGAGGAGGGGGGGCTTCCAGAGAGGAGGGCGAACGATGTGACGATGCAAGTCGACGTTTTGGACGAGCGGGCCAGCCAGGCCCCCGGAATCGAAGGACCCGTCAAACCGCAAATTATATGTCTCGGTTTCTGACACTGGCGTAGCGTTAACGTATGTCAGCCCGTGTGGTGGTTCGTCCCGTGTCATTGTCTTGGGTCTATCTTTAACTTCGGCGAGACAATCCGAGCTAGGGGGTGGATGGGAAGCGAACGAACAGCCAGTCGTTTCTCGACGGCTTCCACCGGGAATTGGGAAGCCAGTCCGAGTTCCCGGAGCCCCCTCCTGCCCATCCTTTCCCTCCTCTCTCTCCTTTAGCTGCGTCGTGCGTACATATGCACCCTGTAGGGTGACTGGATGTTCCCAGATAAGCGGCCGCCGTGTGGTGATGGAGTGGAAGAAATGGGTAGAGTCGCATGCGGGACATGCACGCTTACCGGCGCCAGTCAACAAAACTCGACACCGAACGGCACTAAACTTGCAGTAGTTCCTCGGGTCTCCTCGGCAGCCTATCGTTGATCAACGACACCACCATCCTAGCATCCAGACAAGCTTTTTCTCCCCCTTGCCAAACCGAACTAAACCACGTCAACAAACCCCAACGACGGCCTCCTAAATACGCCAACTTCTTTCTTCCCGTGCTCCACCATATCCCCATCCACCACACCATACCCATTCCTTCATATCCACGCCCTCGAATCCACCCACCCAGCCCTTGACCCCCCTTCCCTTCGCCGGGCACCAAAATCCCAACCGGGACCTGTGTTGTCTGAGACATTCCCACAAAGACATGCGGAGCAGAAACACCACGCCGCGCGGCTGACGCAATCCAAACCCGCGCGAGTTGTTTTCGTTGTGATCCGTAGCACCGCTCACCGGTTCACCTCTCCTCGAGTCTATCTCGCTCCTTTTACCTGCTAGCCAGCACCGCTGCTACTACTCGAACTCGACATCATCCCATCCTGGCCATTTCCGGGACGAATCCAACCACGACAAAGTTCCTCCCCGCATCTGGCGCGTCATCTGACACTAGAACAGGCGGTGCGACTTCAAAGCGCCGAATCTCGTTTGTCTTTGCCCTTTGTGTCACTGGGAGACGGGGGTATAGCTGGGAATGGGTATAGGTCGTTCTGTTTTGTGATACTCTACAGCATCCCTTCATCTAATCCGCCTGCGGAAATAGCCTCCGCCATCCGAGAGACAGGGAGAAAGAAACTGGCAGCTAGGCATGACACATTCAACCCACGCATTCCCATGCTTACCCACCCTTCAGACGCGGACCTGGACGTCATGGTGGCAATAATGGTGAAGGTGAGGATGGATATGGAGATCACATCCTTATCGTCGACAAAAATTTACTTGTCATGTACATTTGAGAATCCTTATCCACGACGAATGGCGTCTTTTTTCTAATCCTTCACGTTTATGCCAACCAAACCGACCGAGCGTTTTGGGCCAAGGGGTCGACATTGTGCATAGGGGAAGGCCGACTTACTTCGGCGTCTCTGCACCTTTTTTTTTTGGTTTACCGAGCAGCAGCATTATAGTTCCCTTGATAGTGGAAACCGGTGCACACTTCGGCGCATAACCGTCCAGTATCGAGGCAACTGCTGTTGTATTACCCGCTACTCCTCTCCCACCTTGTAGCCATCAAAAGCTGGGTAGAGGAAGTTGCCGCGCAAGAAAGAAGAAAAGGAAAGCATGTAACCTCTACTGATTCCCGGGGATCCTTGAGTATCAAGACGATCTCTCAACACGGGCGCCCAGCAACGGGTCAGACAAATGATCAATCTATGCCATATGGACATCCACCCGTGCCAAAAGTGATAAATGGCTGCAGGTGTGGGTTACACACGTAAGGAGTGAGTACCCGCCATGGCAACTGGGGCCGTTTTGTCAGTTTTCACCATCCCCGTACATTCTCCGTCCGCCCCGTCCCACCGACCGACGTTGCCCCCCAAAAACGACGCGCCGGTTGAACCCCACCGCTCAACACCCTCCTGTGAAGTTGTAAAAGCCGGCATGTGTGTAGCACGTGTAGCTGCGGAGCGACCATACTTCGAACCAGCCTGCCGCCCTCGGCGCACCTTCCACAAGGAACGGTACGGGCCATGGGCAGAAACCGGACCCGGCGCGTTGCCAAGTCGGCTCCTTGCAGAATCGTCTCTCAACCCCGTTCTCGGCCGGGTGGCACGGGCGTACAAACGGCCAAGACGGCCTTGGCCCGCTTTGCAAAGACCGGGCTATGCTTGGCTTCATCGCATGCCGGTTACAGCCCGGGCGTGCCCCGAAAACGTGCCTGAAAACGTGCCGGAAAACGTGTGGACGACACAGCCTCACCGACTGCGCAGGTTAACTGTGATCAACCGCCGTGTTTCACCCACGCTACGGTCAGGCCGGCCACACCAGGTGGTGTGTCCCCCCTCCCCCCCCCCCCGTCCAGAACCGGCCGGGGGTTGCTGGCCACTAACGTTCATATGACGAGGCGTGCTCGGCGTGTGAGCGTGTCCAAGCATGCCCAAAGTGGCGCCGATAGGCACATGGGTTTAACGCCAAGCAGGTGGGGGAAGAGCGTGGGGGGCTTTTCCACGCGTTACCAGTCTTGAAGTCTAACGGGGGGGAGTTCAGCTCATGATTCTTCGCTCGACGTGCAGGGTCTTGGGACCGGCCAATTGGGCTCTTCATTCTGCAAACCTCCACTTGGAGGTTTGACACATACAACGGAGGTGAACGAATTTCCAACACGTCAGGCGTCGGCCGACCCGTTCGAGTCGGTATCTTGTTGTGGAAACGGTGTTCAGCGGTGAGTCGCTTGACTCCCTTGCATTTCCACGACGTCGAGTCGACCTCAAACTTGGCCGACACCGTCAAGGAACCGGAGTGTCGATGTGGCTGGCGCCACCCCGTGCAGGCTGGTCGATATGAGGAGAAATAGGCAGGAAGGCACGTCGGGCTAATAAGTTAGCTGCACAAATTCGGCGCTGCAGATGAACCGACTGGCCCAGTGTGAGTGTGTAAAAGCCCTACACTAGTGTATGGCATGCAGTTTATTATCGAGGAGAACGTGAGGTTCTGGAAGGCTGATGGGGGCTGCATCACCCTTGTCGATCGTCCTTTGCCTTGGGCCGCCAAGGAACCTAAAGGGCTGTGTCGTTGAGGCGGAAGTTTTTGCAAAAGAAAGCCAAGAAAAATTCATCATCGGTCTGTTGCTTGGCTTGCGCATGCTATCAAGCGCGCGATTCAGCAGCCCACCGAGGTTCCCTCGCATTCCGATGCGGCCCGCCGGCGTGGCCCGCGGATTCGCTGTTGATGGCGTTGTGTTGTGGAAACCCATAAACGCGGGAAGGGCCGCCGCGAGTATCAAGCCTTTGACACGGTGGGGAAGTTCGGAGCCCGCATGCTCGGCGGGTTAAGATCGGAGCCCGCCGTCTCATGGCAGTTGATGAGACGGGGGATGCTGACTGCGTGAGCGGATGACCGGACCATCTTGCAGGCGGGTTGGCTCAAATTATGCGGCTTGGCGTTGGAATCGGTATACTCCTCCAGAGAACAGCGAAAAAGGAAGTATGTAGCCAACCCGGCGGCACGCAAGGTACACCAGGGCGGGGCGCCCAGAAGTGTGACGTTTGTTGGGCTGGAATTGTATGTGTGCAACTAGCAGTTCCCAGGGTCAGGTGCGGCCATGATAGCTTAGGATGATGTTTTCGTTTCCACTTCACGAGCCTTCTGTCCGAGGCCACGCCGGTCTCCAGGACACAGGGAGCTGCGCTACCGGCGTAGTCCTACGCCCTCATGAACCACGGCGTGGGGTGCGCGAGTGCGTTTGATGAGTGAGTGTCGGTCTTCTTTGTGGCGGTCATCTCTCTAGTCGTTCGAGCGACATCTAATGCGAGGGGCCGATCTTGGCCCGGCGCCTCACGGCCACAGGACCGGGAGGTTCGGGCGATTGAGTGGGCGAATGGGCGTTGGTCGAGTCCATCGGGCACTTTGTTGGGGGAGATTCAACGCAGCGTGTTGGAGTCCCAGAACCCCGGTGAGTGGCTTCTTCTTTCTCGTCCTCTTCATTCCCCTTCATCCTCTTTACTGAGAGGTTAACGGAGGCGGAAGGGATTGCAAGGCGGAGGAGGGCTCGGGGCCGTCGTGTGGTGATGCAGATGACTTGCAATTTGGTCCAATCCAAGCCAACGGTTTGCCAACCAAACCAAGGTTGAAAGCGACCAGCGTGGGCTGGGCCACTCAGAAAAGGTCGTCAGCGCCTCCTCTCGCCGGTGTGTATGTCATGGATGGCATCACGGAGGAGTCGAAGTATGCCCAAAGAGTCCCTCTGCATGGCTTGCGCGAGCGAGGGAGATTTGGTGAGGTCCATCTGTGGGCGACATGAAAAATTTTATGCGGACTAGGGCCGTCGAACGGACCTGATGGGGTTCGCTCGCTCATTGCAGACCCTGCCTGCCCTGGCTCCTCTTTGCTCCTTCTGTTTCTGCAACCCCACGGCACTGCTGGGCCACGTCGCAGTTGCCTCAGCAAGCCTCTTTTGGCGAGTCCTGCTGGAGACTTGTTACAAGAAATAACTAATATTGGAGAATAAAATAAAACAGTCCGCCCCGACTCCGGACATCCTTCCGCACGGTGATCGACGTGATACTCGGCGCCACGCCAAGCCGATTTCTCGATCCCGATGATAAGCCAATTGCGGATGCCGAGACCGTTGCTCAACACAGAGCACCTTGCACAATTCTCCCCGAGATGAAACGAAAGAAGCGCGCGGACGATTTCCGGAGGGTCCGCGCCTCGGGATTGAGTCGGCGAGAATACAAATATGGACGAACGGCCTGGAGAGAGAGAACCCAAGCCCTTGGCAGTCTCAAAGACTTGCAGTCGATCTTTCTTGGCTGTCACTGGAGATTGATCCGGTCGAACAACAAGTAACCGTAGCCATTACACGGCGAATCTTGTCACAAGCCATGCTCGGTGTTGTCAGGCTGCCCGACTTTATCGCTAGAACCCGCCGTTCACGTATTGGGAGAACGGAACGATCGGCGCGGCTCGGCGGCGGCTGGCAATATGGGCATTTTGCCTCTAATCGACCTCCTGCAGAGTTCGAGCTTGCAGGCGGAAGCGAAGGCTCAATTTCACGTGGAGTGAAAAGTAACCTTCCCCAAGCACGCCAAGAGGCTTCGTTCAAAGTTGTCGGCCGTGGGGAAGCGGCCTGTTGCGGCTGACCCTTTCGGCGTCCTTGTTCACCTGCACTCGTTGTCAAACCGTTCACTCATGTGGAATGATCCCGACAACTCTTGCTCAGCTGGGCATATCGCAGCAACCAACGTCCCAGAGTCTAGCGTTTACCCCCCATCCTCTGGTGTCGACCTCCTGGCGTCTGCAAAAACGCGGGGCTTGGTCCCTTCGACCCCTCTTCTCACTGTCTCTTTCCCACCTTCTCGCGGAGCCGCTGGGCCGGGGGCTCTGACACAGCCGCCTTAGTTAGATGGCGAGTCTGCCGAATTGGCGGGGTGGTTGTGTCGAAAGCTTGCCCAGGGGGGAAGACCTGGGGACTGAATCTGCCAGCGCGGGGCAGCCGTGAAACTGAGAGGTCAGAAGAAACCGACCGGTCTCACCAACCACAGCATCTTGCCAGACGTGACGAGAGACTCGTCCGGGGACACTCGATCCTGCAAGTTGGGTGTTTCACGCCCATCAGCCGTGATTATTGGTGTTGAGTGTGGTGGCTGGCCCGCAACGCAGCTGTTGGAGAAAAGCGCGTCATCTGGGACTCAATCAAGCACAGAGTCAGGGGAGTTGAGTTGCACTTGGTGACCGTCGAAGGTTGGTCAGCTTTGCTAAGGAGCCCGATGCGTTTTCTCAAACTTTGAACCGCCCCTCAACTCATTCGCTGCTCAGCCCAACAACACCTTGCTTGGGTCTGTGTCTGTCTCAGTCTTTTCCGTCAGGCCCTGCCAAGGCTATTGCCCAGAAGAAGAAGAAATGGAGGGACTCAAAGATGGCCGAGATTGTCACCAGCCATTCTGTCGCAATTGCTCCGGCTTGCTGTTCTTTTTTGATTGGTTTTTTTTACCGGTGTCTCGAGATGCGCCCGCCGTGGAGACACCTCTAGAAACGGACAGGACCCCACTCGTCTGCTGGGGTCTTTATCAACGATGCCCGTGATGGCGCCGAGCCCCTCGCAAAGCGCAAGCAGCGACGACCAGTGTCACGGCAAGAACTCCAGCCGGCTGGCCGGTCCTCGGAACTTTACCAAACCAAGTCGAGAGGAGCTGATGGTGGTGGGGGAGAAACTCGAAGGATATGCGGCAGTCTTTTTTTGCTCTGCTTTGATCACGTTCCCATCCCCTCGGGTGTGAAAGGCATTTCCAACACACTTTTCACACAAGCGATGCGCCGGAAGCGCCGGGGTTTCCCGACGTTTCCCCGGGTCAAGAGTTTTGGACCGAATGATGAGTGAGATTGGAAGTAGGCACGCAGAGACGAAGAGAGGTCGGGGGTACGACCTCATACAACTCGAGTTTTTGCGCAGTTGCCCTGTGCAGAAGCCTGTCAGGCCCAAATGGCCGACCGAGTGAGGAAGGAGCCGTTGTCTGAGGAAAGTGGGAAGAAGACGCTTGGGGCAAAGCATTCTTGGAGCCCCTGGGGTTGCGCTTGCCCGCTCAGCCGAACGTTTCCTCCAATCCTCCAATGAGCCGCCGCTCTTCACGTTACCACAGCAAGCCCCAGAAGGCCGTTGTCCTCTCACCCTCACCCTCACTCCCCCTTGCTCTCGACTCGTCGTCGCCTTCGGTCTCCACCACGCCCACGTCCACGCCCACGCCCACGCACACCCACCAAGCTAAGCTGCGGCAGGGCTCCCGCTCTCGCAATTCGAGGTCAGGCCTCTCTCAGTCCTCCTCCACTGTTCCCCTGGTCAGCGAGCATTTGGCTGCTGGCTGGTCGATCCCTTCGAGGAAACCCGCGTCCCCGCGGGCCCGTTCCTCGCCGAGGAAAATGCGACCAACCAGTTGAGCCAGCCCTGCGCTCATTTGCGGGAGACACTGCAGAAACTTGGGGGTTGATGTATTCAGACACAAGGCGCTTGGTCGGCGTCCTAGCGTTTCTGACTCCCGCACGCCGTCGTCTTTGTCCAGCCATGTACCCCCGCCAAGCGCAGCCCATCCCGATCTGGCTCCCGTTTCGTCACTCGCACCGGGGCCTTGGCTTGCTGGGCACGTTGGATCAGTGCAGCAGCCACAAGTTCTCCGTCCACCCCCGTTTGCAAAGAGCATCCACATGTGGAATCCCACGACGACCCTGATGAAAGGTGAAGAAGGCTTGCAGACTTGCAGTCCCACGTCCCGGGCCGAACCACTTCATAAGGAGCCCACCTCCCTTCGCCGTGCTCCGAGTCTCGCACCATCAGTTCCAGTTTCCAAGAGCGAATGCCGAGCCCTGAACCAATCTCGGTCCTTTACCCTTTCTTGCTATTGCTCTGCTCTATCGAAGAGGCTTCCCTCTTTATACATCCGAAGCTCCTCGCCCTTGTCGTGGGGCTTCCCTTTTAACTAGCGTTTATTTCTGCACGTCATGCAACGGCAGCATCGTTCCAGCTCCAGCAATTAGCCTCGCTACAAATACTCCGGAAGAAGTTCGCCCGCCGCTCTCTGCTACCTCTGTTGGCCACCAGCACGCTCGCGAGCTTGGAAAGCCGTGCCGCCAGTGCCGCCAGTGCCATCAGCTGCCTGCCATCTTCGTGTTTCGGCTGTCGGTTGGCTCTTCACACCCTCCCATGCCAGACGCAATTCGCTGACCTAATGCTCAGCCGGCTCTCAAGGCGAACGTTTCCGATACAGGCTCATCCCGTCTCCTTCGGTTTGCCCTGAAAATCTCCACTCTGCCCTGCGACCACCCTCCGGCCGCCCATCGCGTTTAACCAACCTCGACCCCCGTCGTCCCCTCGGAGCTCCTGTCCCACCGGACACACAGGTGACTTACAAGTAGTTGAACGCACCGAAGCTCCACAGAGCAAGCCGTCGACGGGCACACCTTTCGACTGGCCAGCACCCCCCAATCTCCACTCATCCCACATTATTTTATTTTCATTTTCCCGGCCAGCGCGTTTCTTGTCCTGTTTTTGAACGTCTTTTTTTTTCCCGAGTTCCTCAACAAACACCACCTGGCTTCTGGCTTCGGTTCGGAGTCACCGGTAGACCTGTACCGATGTTTTTGGTCGGGCGATACCCCCAGCAATGAGCCTCTAAGCGGCGTTTTCTGCGACCCTCGTTGTCTCGAAGCGCCACCCCCGTCGTTCACGGCCGCGCCCTCAGGTCTTTTTTTTTTCACATTTTTCTTCGCACCACCGGCTGAAGTTCCTCGGACAGCGTTGGTTAGTCAGCCCCTGCGACAACACAACCCACCGAAAGTGTCCCAAGACCCGGGCATTTGCTCCGAACTCTCGTCGCAAAGCTACAGTCCTCCCCCCGGAGACTACTGAAAGCAAGCACAACTGGTTGCAATTGCGACTCATCCGCCATGCTCATCGACGGAGAAAAGTGGGCTTGCGAAGCCTGCGTGCGAGGGCACCGCGTTAGCAACTGTCAACATCACGGTGAGTGATTTTCGCATGCTTTCCCCCCTGCATGCGCTTGCTGTGTTTTCCATGGCTTTGCTGCAATGCGCCGGCACGTTGGTTACTTCGGTTGCTTTGGCCGGCTGCAACCGAGGGGCAGTTGGATTTTCTGCAGCTGTTGCAAACAACACAACTGGCGGGGAGCTTCATGGTGGGGTTGTCTTCTGCACAGACGGAGTTGCCCCTCAATGTCCCTGCAGCCCGCTTCCCCAACTAGGTCCTCCGTCCAGTAGTGGGGGAAACTCAAAGAACACGATGAGCAGTAGATCAAGAATGTGAGAATTGACGACTTTTTTTCAAAAAATTAGATCGGCCGCTTCAACACATCAACAAGAAGGGACGGCCAGTTTCGCAATGCCAGCATTGCCGAGCAATGCGCAAGTCGCGCTCGACTCACGTCAAGTGCGATTGCGGCGAGAAGACGCACAAGTGCGTACACCTGCGGCCGGTACTCGACGGTCACAAGGGTGAGCGCTGTCGTGCCTCATTGATCAAGCCTCTCCTCCTCTCTAACTCTTGACTTTTTCCTGCGTGTAGAAAGCTGCTGCTGCAATCATGGCGGCCGCTGCAGTTGCTCTCACAAGAGGGAACCCAAACTTGACACAGTCCCCGAGTCGGATTCCGATGAGCCCGTTGCAGCTCACCCCAAGGTTTCCAAGCCGAACTCCCGCGCGAGACGCCGTGCCAACACGACTAACTCGGACGCTGTGCTTTCCTTCGACGCGAATGGTCACCACAGGCCAACGTACAAGCACGCCAAGGTTTCGCAGAAATGCGGCCCGTACCAGCTTAGTCGCAGCAGCTCTATGACCAACGCCGCGAGCATGAGGAACCGATCTATGGATGACCTTTTTAGTGCCAGCACGGGAGCCAGCACGGGTGGTGACTCCGATCTTGCATCCGCGAGCAGCGTAGACATGAGCCAGGCGCAACGCAAGGTTAAGTCGGAGGCCACCTCGCCCCTGTTGGATGGGTCTTCTGCATTCCAGATCCATCCCCAGCTGCCCCCCCAGCTTGATCTTTTCATTCCAAAGATAACCGACTTCTTTGGCACCCAGTCGCCGGAATACGAACCGCCCCTGTTTAGTGCCACCGCAGCTTCGGTTGACTGGAGTAACTACGAAGGCCTGGAACTCGCCGGGAAAACCGCCGACTTTGCGCCCTCAAACTTCAGCCAGGCGCAGAGCTATGGCGGGTTTGACTTCTCTGGGTCAGAGATACCCACCATGACGACCACCACTTCGACATCGGGTGAAGTCTCGGAGGTTGAGGATTTCTTGTCAAACTCGCTAGACGACTTTGACATCTTCCAAAGCACCCCCTCACTTAACGGTTACGGCTTTCCCAACGCTCAGGTCAACTTGCTCGGTAGCACAGATCTCACCAACCTGGACGTGGACGTGGACGATTACACCTACATGAGGAAGGACGCGAGCAAGTTCCTGCCAACCCCGGCCACCCAGGTCGGCGACGACCCGACCCTTCTGAACACCAATGCGCCAACTTTCAACGGTCTCAACAACGCATCATTAGAAGACGACCCGGCGTATTGGATGAATGACTACGGGATGCCAGGCCTCACGGACTCTCCAACCGAGAGCACCATGCCCTCACTCTGGGATGGCCAATAGTTCAGTACCTCGCTCGGACGCGACGGATCGCAGGCCGCCAATCAACCGAAACCCCATATCCTGACATGAGGAGCATATGTTTATCGTTCCCTGGCGGCTTTGTGATTTCATTTTACGCATACTCGGGTTTCAACCTGGACTGAATCATAGAATTGGGAGGCAGTTTTGTTTCTTTCGTTTCCTTTTTGTCCGTTTGGGAGAGGTCATTTTTGCTGAGAAGGCGTAGGAGGCATATTTTCTTTCCAGACTTTTCCTCTTTTCCATACGCCTATTTTTCTTTGGGTTCCTAAGATGAACATCCAAACGACATGATGATGACCTTTCCTTATCTTCATGATCTATTTTATCTTGCATCAAATCATATGCATCATACATCGATCGTCCTATCTCGATTACCCATGCATTTCAAGCCGGACATACGCGCGTTATTTTGGGAGGCGGGTTGGTTCATATAAAGAGTTGAAAAAAAAGTTTTGGATTCGGGCAAGGTCAGCTTACGTTTTATTCGCTTCACGAGGCGATGGTGCTTTGGTTGTTGGGGGTGGTGGGCGAGCTGAGATACGGACCAACCCGGTCGTGCCTGGCCGAATCTTTTGTCCATTGTGGTCATTCAGACCAGCCGCGCGGCAGTTGATGCCGACGCTGGCAATATTTACGTTTCAAACTGGGTGGAAAACCAAACTTGGATGGATTTTATCTCCAAGTTTTATCACGCTTCTTCTTTTTTGTGTGTCCTCGTCTTTTTTTTTTAACTTCTCATGGAGAGTTCTGAACTCCACCGTATGCAACATACTTCAAATCTGAGAGACTCGCTCATAGACAATTTTCTGCAAGCAAGCAAACCGAGCATGCATTTCAAGCATAACAAGGAGTACACCATTGAGATCTGACGCCGCAGCACGTCGCAGTGGGGTAGTTGCGTGGCTGTTCGAAGCTTTAACAGTCCCACTTATAAGTCCCTTCATAAACAGTTCTGATACTTGCCAGGGATGAGAGCTGTTAGTTGCGAGTCAAGCCATTGCTAGTGTAGTTTTGACTTGAAAAAGGCCTGTCAAGGAGTTTGAATGCTAGTTATTCGGTGATTACCTCTGCTGATCCCCCTTTTCTACGGCGATAAAATATCGTCCGATGTGGCCAGCCCGGTTTGGAGTTGGGAGTGGAGTTGGTGGTGGACCACGAGCCATGAGCTGTGATGGGGTGCTTCTTTATTGTTGATTTTTTTCTGGGAATTATGGTGGAACGGTTGGTGTACACTAGTTTGACTAGTCTTAAAGCTCAATCTCATGAGCTTCCGGCATATCCCTGTTGTCTGGAGAGGGTGTGGGACCTCTGTTTCTGTGGTGGAGTTGACGTTGAAGATCAAACAAGAAAAATTGGCAAACACAAGCTCCACAGGATGACGCCGTGTGCGGAATACATTGGCGTTTTATTTTAACATCAACTACACGTGTAGGTGTATTTGGTACGTAGCGTATGTTGTGAGTCTCCGGCCTCCACAAACACATCTAATCCCAGCCTAAGACGTGTTAAGTACCGAATATCTTCAACACAACTGTTTGTCCCGCTCCTCTCCTGACGTTGCGACCTCGAAACGGGAAAACGAAGTAGATTAGGTAATCATCAAAACACTCTGGCTAACGGTATTACACCGTACATCACACACCTACCGTAATTTTCAATGTGCCAGACCCATTGACTAAGAAAAGAGCTCGGCATCCTCGGCTTCAGCCCTCAATCCACACCGAGATCACCGCGGCGCCGCGGATATCCCGGGGCTTCGCGGCGGTCGGAGGCGCGGCGGCGCAGCTAACGTTAGTTGATTAGTGGGGGCGAAAGGGTAACAATACGGCAACACGGGCGTGCCGCAGCAGCGAGCCTCGCGTGGAGGGCAGGAATAAGCGGTGTGTCTTGGGTCCTAGTTTTATTACGAAAGCGCGTCGGAAATAGAAACCCAATTTCACGGTTTATTCTTGTTTCGCGAATCTGACGAACGCCCCCAACTTCCAAGGTTGACAAAGTAGGTGGGGGGACTTTTGAGAAAGCCCAGTCTTAGGTTTTGGGAGCCCCAAGAGTTGCCGTAACTATTTGCTCTCTGGTTGGCGCGGGCCTGCTAACTAGTGTATGTCGGCAGGAGGCGGACACCGAGAACCTGGAAAGGTGAAAAGAGAGGTCATGGAGGGCTCCGCTTTAACGTTCTGCTGCTGTTTTCCTGCGTTTCCGCTCGGCTGCGTACGTAATCGATCTCACATGAGTGGACGGCTTCTTGCATCGTTCCTGATGGCCAATTTTCCTTTTCCCCGTGGGGGATGACGGGCTGGACAATCTGGTGTTAGTGGAGGAGGTTGAGAGGGGCTCTTCTGCTTGGGCCAAGCATGGCTGGAAGGTTTCCACAGAGAGTTGAAGTGCCGAGAACGTGGCAGAGCTGTGTTACATAATTTTCTTCCAATTCCGCCAGGCGCTCACGTTATAGCAACTGAGATCACTGACTCACCTCCCGAATTCTTTTCTATTTTTTATTTTATTTTGCTTCGTACGTAATCATTAGTTGGAAATTCGGTTCGAGGCCTTGGGATACGGGTTCCGGGGTTTGACATCCTGGGTCGTTGTCGTTTGGGCAGTTGGACGCCCCTCTCCATGTTGGGGAAGATATCGCGTGCGCTTGACCAGGGATACAAATGGGATTCTGGGGGTTGCTTCCACCGAAAGTTGAATCGATCATGCGTATTCGGAAAACCACATGATACGTGGGTTCAGTATTTTTTACACTACCTACACAGTAAGCGATGTGTGCAGCGCAGCGGCTTGTGGCCCACACATCACGGGCTCCCGTGAATTTGAGGCGGGTGACTGACCGGCCGGCGGTGAACAAAACCCGGAATCAAGGTTTTTCCAGAATCTGACGTGCTCCGTACCTGACGAACATCGGCCCAAATTTCAACGAGGTTGCAGACATCGAAAAGGACGGTAGTTCCCGATCCCACAACCCGGCTATTTTTCCGCGATTCGCGAAAAGAATATTCTTCCACCAGCCGTGAAAACTTCGGGCAATTCCGTTCTGGGCCCCAAGCAAGCCAAGCCACCCCGAAAAAAAGACAAGGGTCCAGCCAGCCGACGTCACATCCGTGGCATTGGCCCAGCCCAGATCGGGATTCGCCCACTTGCCGACATGCAGGGAAAATCATTATCCATCCGCCCCTGTCAGGCTGGAGACTCGATCGCAGGTTATCCGCGGAGAATGATACACTCCTCCACGATGTAAACGTGTAGTTATTTCATCCTTGTTGAAAAGGACAGAAATGCCAAGTCCAGCCGTCCAACCCCATGAAGATTGTCTTAGTCACCCGGCATCAACAAGGCCAAGGCTGGAGGACGAACCTCACCCACCGTTAATGTCAGCCGTTCCGGTCGGCCCGTGGGGAGTGGGGACCCCGTACACTAGGGGTTCGACTCGGTGACCGAGGCCGAGTTTGAAGACACGAAGCCCGGTCGGTAGGAGAGGAAGCGATCGACCGAGAGCTGGGTCGGTCGGTCGGTGGGCCGGCGCATTGTGAGACACAGCTAAATTTCCGGTTCCGATGATGATGCGTTCCAGAACTAGTTGACTACCTGACCAACGAAGTACTCGGACCGGGTAGCGTTCACGATAATAACGTCAGACGCCCCCCCAATCGTTATGTGTTGCGTGATTCCCGGTCCGTGTGGTTTACTGGCGACGAGATGGGCTATTGGTATTCAGCCTTTATATCTGGCACGGAGCCGACTTAACTTTGGCTTAAGACGTTGATAGATTTGTGACACAGATGAACAAAGTGAACGAGCCCCGGCTTTGACAACCGACTCACGACAGAGGATTTCAAATGAAGGCATCGACTTGATATATATGTACATAGTTACGTTACATGAAGCTGGTGGTCCACTTACCCCAACCAGTTTTCGTTTCAGGAGGTCACCCTCCCTCAGCCGAATCGTGAGCGGGACACACAAATAGCTCCCTCCTACTCTACACAGCAGAAACCCCCCGGGTGGAGGACATGATGTTTCTGCTCGCCACCACCCGACTTCCCTTCCTTCTCGTCGGTGCCTTTTTTCCCTCCTTTTTTGCGCCATGACCGTCGGTGAAAACCACCAAATGCAGACCAGCCAACTCGTTGAGGTAAACGGCACACAGGACCCATAAAGTCCAGCCCGTAGCACCTGCCTGCTTCGCCTTGCTTTGGGTATACTTGTGGCCCTCGATGACAAAGCACCGCCCATAAACCAACTAACTCACTAAGATAACCGGCAGGTAGGACCCGTAGAGTGCGTAACGCCTGCCCCGGATAGCCCAAGGCTCTCGGTGAAAACCACCAAATGTAGACCAGTAACCCTCGAAGTAATGGCAAGTAGGACCCATAATCAGTGTCCGTCGCACCTGCTTTGACTTCGCCCCGGGTATCACGTGGCTCTCGGCGAAAAAAAGCACCAAATGCAAATCAAGCAACCCGCAAAGATAGGCAACCGGCAAGTAGGACTCATAAGAGCCCTCAAGTCTGCCTTGACCTCGCCTCGGGTATACCAGCCCTCCTGGAACCCAATGAAAAAAAAAATAAAAAAACAAAGGAAAAAAAAAGCGCCGCTGCACGGCAACTGGAGGGGAATGAAGTGATCCCAAATAAAGGCACCGCGCCAAATGTCCATCTCCCTGGTGGCCACCTCCTTCTCTTCGCGTTTCCGTTCCTTGGTGCCACCCTGGATATCCATCGTCGTTAAGAGGAAACGCGTAAGGGGTGCTCAGAAACGCCCATGCCACTCGATATCCTCCTCGGTAAGACCAGGCATATCCGAGGGCGTCGCGGGTTCGTCATCTTCGGTCTCGCTATCGTCGGATTCACAGGAAGATAAATCACCAGTCCCACTTTCGGTTTCCTAATTGAACAGGGGCTGGCCATCCTCTCTCTCCGTGAACCACGAGAAATAACCACCCACCAGGAGAGCCTGGACATTGAGGGGCTCGGGGGCGGGGGTTTGCGATTGGGTCTCGCCGGAGTTATGGCCATCTACGGTCGGGGTACCGGAAGCGTCTTCGGTGGCGGCGCTGGCAGAGCCCGGGTTCTGCGCCGACGGGACATGGAGATTCAGGTATTTCTCGAGCTGGTTGCAGATGACAACGTCCCACGACGTCTTGGCGAATTTGAAGGCGAGCAACTCGCGGATCAAGCTAACACCGGCGTCCCGTGTCTCGGGGAAGCGGAGGAGCTCAATCATACCCAGGACCATGATGACTAAGAAGTAATGAGTGATGGGCGAGAGGAAGTTGTGCACGGTGGCGAGTATCTCGTAGAGTTTGGACGTGGCTTGGAGGATATTAGCGCTGCTAGGCGTTCCACTCGCTGCAAGAAGCTCGCCCACGAGCCGGAAGTGCCAGTAGGCCAAGAAAGGGGCCGGGCCGCCGACAGGAGGAGTGGGGAAAGTCGCGTCGAGCATCCGAAGGCAGTGCGCGGCCACCAAGCCCATCGAGGCCCTCTGCTCGTTTGTGCAGTCAAGTGCTGGGCTGAGCATGGTGTGCAGAAACGGGGGCGCGACGGCAGAGACCTCTGTTGATGGGTCGACGAGTCAGTCAGTGAAATGATGCTTGTAGTAAGGGCGCTCGCTCTGGGGCAACTCACGCATGAAGTAGAACGCCTGGTCTCCGAGTAAATTCTTCAGTCGAACCGACGGGACGCTCAACGACTCGATGACCAACGGGGGCACCGCCATGCTGAAGGCGTGCCAGTGGTCGAGTGTGATGAGAACCCACCAGGTGCGCAGTCCCACATTACGAATCGAGTCCGGCTCGTTGTCCTCATCCATCTTGAGATCAACCGTCCGGTTGAACAGTTTCATGGAATATCCAAGCATGACTGCTCGGCCGAGAACTTGGGCCTTGGATACCGTTCCGTACCGCGCCCGGGGGTTGGGAGTGAACTGCTGATCCAGAGAGAGGAGGGTCATGACCAAGATTTGCAGGGAAACCAGGTCGGTGAGGCTATTGGGTTGGGTTGCCTTCGAATCCCACTCGTCGAGGAGGCCCAGCCCTTTGCGGGCAGGAACAGTGACATTGTCCTCAATGTAAGGCTCAAGCATAGCAACAAATGCAAAGCTGAATGCATCTTCCAGGGCCGTTGGCACCCGCCGCATAAGAGACAGCAGCTTGGCCTTGGTGCTCGGCAAGAACGGCAAGATGGGGTGAACGACCTCGAGATACCTGATGACCGTCAGCGATGGCAAGTTCAAATGCAAGTTGGCAGCGTGTTGCCGGCCACTACTTACTTGTCGAAATAATGGTTTTCAATGCCCGGCGACAGCCTCTTTACTGGCTGTTCCGTCTCTACGGGCACGCCGTTTTGTTCAATTCCATCCATCGGCTCGGGCTGGTCCTCTGCAGCACCGCTGACGTTCGCTTGGTTGGTGTTCTGGGCCGTCTCGGCCACTTTCTCCTCGACATCCATTGGGAGTGCGGGAGGGGGGGGTTGGTAATCTGGTGGGATGTTTGGCAGAATTGGCTTGTGGTCGGAAAGCTGGGTCGGCGCAACGCGATTTTGCGGCGGAGTTGGGAAACCCTCGCCTGAAATGCTAGTAAAGGGCCGCTTCTTGTCGCCGTCGGCTAGACTGGGAGATGCAAATGCTTCGCTTGACGATCTCCTGTCAAGACCCTCGGCTCCGGTGTTGAGTTTGCCTTCGATGGTGTTGATGCGATCGGCAAGTTCTTTGATGTACCTGCTACGTGTGAGATCGAGCTAGAGAGAAGAATTTTCAAAACAGAAAGAGAGAGCACAATAGCTCCCCGGCCTAAATGAATAGCAGGCACTGAGACTCGACTCACCCTTTGCTAGGCCCCCGCTTTTGCGGCACCCGGCTGAACAAGCACTGTGCATTTGCTCGGCGACAGTTCGAGCACGGCTCCTCGGTGGCCTCTGACTGGGCATCACACTTGATCTTCTTCCGGCGGCACTCATCGCAAGCCCGTGACACCTTGGACCGTTTCCGGGGCGGTGTGGGATCCCCTGGCGGGTACGGGGCATTCACTGGCCGTGAAAGATGCTCCATGGACATCTGATGCGGTAGCTGTGAGGACGGCGTCCCACCCTGTTCGTAGTGATGATGTTGATGAGGTGGAGCAGAATGCGGCGATATAACCTCTTGTAGATCGTGGTTCTGGAGCTGATGCCCATGGCCGCCCCCGTACTGATGCTCTCTCGACTGCATCTCACGTTCATGGTGTTCTAGTGACGCCTCGAGTTGCTCCTGGAGGTTCGGCTCGGGCTGTTCTTCGGCCTGTGCCTGGCCGTTGTGTTCCTCTTGCTGGGGCATCGAGGTCTGCTGTTCTTGGCCATGGTTGTGGATGGCAGCGTCCATCATTGGCGCGAGGCCTTGTGTCAGTTGAGCTGCCAGTTGAAGTTCGTCCGCGTTGTCCTGCGGGCGGTTGTTTTGCTGATGGGGCATAGGTGCGTCTTGGAGTTCTTGGAGCTGGTGAAGTTCATGGTGTTCATGCTGGCCCTGCTGGTTTGTCGTCAGGGGTAAACTATGGTGTTGCTCTTCCTGAGACACCTGGTGCGCCATGTGAGGATCAAGGTCTCGATGCTGTCCTAGCTGCTCATAGTATTGGGTCTCCGCGGTGTCTACCATCGGAGAGGGGTAGCTTTGCTGCATGACGCCCCCATCGCCCTCTAATGAGGGTTTCTTCTCGTCCATAATGGGCTTCGAGGTGACCGATAAACCTCACTTGATGGTTGGCAAGCCCCTGAATGAGATGCGATGCACCCCGATGGCGCCAGCCCACAAAGAGTAGGATGGGGGGTGCCACCGTTCACACCACGACTAAAGCACGGTTAGTATCATGAACCCATGAGATAGGTCGTCGACCAGCCCAATTTCAACATCTCAATTGGGGTTGCTATGAAAACGATAGCCAAACAAAAGTACATGAAATGCGACCAGAGTCCCAATGCATCGATCAACCGCGATAAACTAGCACCACCAGAGGATCGCGAACAAACAAACACCATCGGCGGTCGCCCGTGATACCATTTCCAGGAGCCATTTTCGCCCAAGAGGGACGTGCGATGCGGCACAAGCAAATGTTGCAGCCACAGAAACACTCCTCCTAGCTAGACGGTTGCGATCGGGTTCGGGAGGATAGGAAAGGAAAATAAAATGTTGATTCGAAAATCAAACAAAGGTCAGAAAAAACATACCTCGGTTCAAGGACCAGGAGACTATTCCCAGTCGGATGCCGTGCCTGGATTATCGCTCGCTGCGGAAGAACTGACAGCTCCGATCGCGAGGGAACGGAACTGGAAGGAGTTTTTACCGTGGTTGGCAAACTCGGAAAAATTGTTTGCGGGCTTGATTGGAGAAAGTGTGGGGAGTGGGATGGGGTTGGGGTGAGGCGCATGGTGTGGCTCAAGCAGTGTGAATATGACTTATACACGGTGTTTTGCACGGTCTTAGCGGCTTAATCTGAGGCATGTCCCCTATTGAGGTGTGAGTGAATACCAAGAAGGAACGACCAAGGGTGACTCAATCCTTACTACGCCTGGGTCAGATTTCACACCTTGATAGAAGGAAGCAAATACACGAGAATAGGTAGTGGCTGTTATTCATCCCCCTGAGCTCGTCAGACCCAACACAACCTGTTAAGCTTGTTATAGATCATCGTTAACTCGCAAAACTCAAATCAAACTACTCAAGGCATATAATCCAATTCGCGCATGATACTCGACTCGAAGAGGTGAGAGGAAGTACAAGTCCGCTAATAATCAAGGGGTATCCTGTGAGGTGTTCTGGGCATCAAAAAATGCGAACCGCGTTTCCATTAAAAATGTTCTGTCAGCCGCTCCTCTGTGGCAGTATCACAGTAAAAGCAGCTGGGTATTGCGAGAAAAAAAAGAACAAAAATCACACGATGGCAGAAAAATGGCCAAAATGGATGTGAGAGACAGAGATGGAGGAGACAATAGAGAAGGAGAAAAAAGGAGGAAGAAAGACAAGATGGCTGTTTGGCTCATCACCCCCCTGGACCCCGCCCGCCCCTTTCATCTCCACAACCTCCGAGTAAAGAACAATCAATACCCTGACATGGGACCCCCTCCCTCAAAAGGAAAGGATACCCTCATTTCGGCTTTCCATCCCTCCCCTCTTGTCTCATTTCAATCCAAGCTCACTTCTTCAGATCGGTGATCGACTTGAGCATTTCGTGATGCTGGTTGGAGATCTCGTCGTCGAAATCTTGCAGCTGTTCGACCGACTGCTGGATCTTAGCGAGCTAGAGATATACAAAACCCCAGTTAGTCAATCACCGTTTCAACTCATGGATTAGAAAAGAATGGAAAGTGTTATTATAAGAATGTTGCGTGATACGCTAGGGTAGTCCGCACCGAAGCTAATGCCGATGAAGAGTGGTCCGGCTCACCCTCAACTTCTGTAGACTGGTCAGCCCCGTCTCCGTTGTCGTCGTCGTTTCCGCTGGCGTTGGCAAAGCGGCTTGCTGCTAGACCCTTGGGGGTGTCGGATTTAGTCTGCATAAAAAAGCCCATCGTGTAAGCAGCAGCACTTTCATCACGAAAATCAATTATGTAACAATTAAAGGGAAATGTACCCTCGCCTCGGCCAGCTCCGCGTCCCGAACCTTGAGCTGCGCCGTGAGTTCAGCAATCCTCTTGTCGGCATCCCCAACCTGCTGCTCCGCATCCGCGAGCTTCTTCAGGTTCTCAGCCGCCAGCGTCTGTGCCTCCTCAACCAACTGGGTCATGCTGTCGTGCATGTCCTTGTAGTCGGCCTCAGACGTCTTCGCCTTGGCCTCAGCCTCGAGCTTGTGCGCTTCCAGCTCCTTTTGCGCCACAGCTAGCTCCTCACGAATGCTGGCAAGGTCTGAGCTAGCCTTGCTCGACGCCTCGCCGGCTTCGGTAAGCGCCTTTTCGTGGTTGTCCTTGACGCCGGCGAGCTCCTTCTCGTGGCTTGCGGTGAGGGCGGCAAGTTGCTCCTTCAAGGCGTCTAGTTCCGTGGTGTCCGGCTTGGCGTTCTTCGCCGCGTCGAGCTCGGCCTGTGCTGTGAACTTCTCCATCTTCTCCAACGCGAGCTGCTGGCGCAGCGTGTCGACTTCCTCCTGAACCTTGGCGTGTTCAGCCGTAAGGGCCGCGAGCGCCTGGTCGGCCTCATCCTTGGCGGCTTGGACCTTGGCTAGCTCTTCCAAAGTAGCCTTGGATTTGCCGGTAAGCTCCTCCAGGACGCTGCTGTGGGTAGCCTTCAACTCGTCGATCTGAGCCTGGGACTGAGCGGTGCCTTCGCTCCTCAAGGCCTCCTTAGCCTCGTTGTGGCCTGCAATCAGTTTCTCCACCTCAGCGGCGTGGTCGTTCTCCAGTGTCTCTTTCAGCGATGCAATCGCCGACGCGTGGCTGACCTCTGCGTCCGCCAGCTTGGCTTGCGCAGCCTCGACTTCCTGCTGGAAACCCTTGGCCGTCTCGAGCTCCGACATCAACTTCTCGATTTCCTCGGCGTGTTTGGCCTCAAATTCCCCCTTGAAGGCGCCGGCCTCCTCAAGCTGGGCCACTAGCTTCGCAACTTCTGCGGCGTGCTGGGATTCAAGGTCGCCCTTGAGGTTGCTGGAAGCCTCGAGTTGAGCCATCAGCTTCTCGACCTCCTCGGAATGCTTGGCCTCCAACTCAGCGTGGGCGCTGCTTGCAGATCCAAGTTCCTCGTTGAGCTTCGCAAGAGCCTCGGCGTGCTGGTTCTCTAGTTCTTCCTTCAGGCTGCTGGCGGCCTCGAGTTGGGCTGTTACCTTGGCCAAATCCTCGGCGTGCTTCGCCTCCAACTCCTTCTTGATTTGCTCTAGAACCGCTGCCTGGCTGTCGTCGCCGGCCGCCTTCGCGGCAGCCAATTCGTCGGCGTGTTTGGCGATGATCTGCTCCTTCTCGGCATCCGAGTCCTTCTTCAACCCCTCAATAATCTCAGCGTGGGTCGCTTTCAGGCCCTCGAGTTCCTTAGCCAAACCGGCCTCGCTCTCGCCTCTGAGGATGTCAAGCTGGGTAGCGTGGCTGGCCTTAAGAGCCTCAAGCTCCTTCTCACCGCCCTCCTGTGCCTGCCGAGCCAGGCTCTTGGCGCCCTCCAACTCCTCAGCATGACTCGCTTGCAAGGCATCTAGAGCTTGCTGGTGCTCAAGTTCCTTTGCCTCCAACGCCTTGACCGCCGCCTCGTGTTCGGCCTTGGCGGCCGCTAGAGCTTCGGTATGGCTTCCAACGGCGTCGTCGTGTGTCTTGACGAGCTCATCGTGCTTGACCTCCAACTCCTCAAAGCGACGCTTGAAGAAAGCATCGCCCCGAAGACTCTCAATCTCGTTCTCGTAATCCTGGCTGACCTGCTGGAGCTGCTTTTGGTGGTGTTCGGCAGCAGAGGCCGTCTCCTCCTTGATCTTGGAAATGGTCTCATCCTTGGAACTGCTCTCCTCCTTGAGTGAATCAATGATTTTCTGGAGCTCGGCATGCGAACCGGTGGCCTTGGCAGTCTCATCCTTGACAGTGGACAGCTCGGCTTCCGCCTCAGCAACCTTGGCTTCGAGGGCAGCCAAAGCGGCGGTCTTCGCCTCAAGCTCAGACTTGGCAGTTTCAGCAGCCTTCTCTGCCGCCTCGAGCTTGGTCTTGAGCTCGGCGATTTCGGCCTCCAATTCACCCAGCTTAGAGGAACTAGCTGTGGCTGCAGCGGCCAGCTTCTCCTCGTGAGCAGTTTCCAGTGTCGCATGGCTCGACGTGAGGTCGTCAATCTTCTTTTGGAGGTCGGCGATGGCGCTGTCGTGGGTCGCGTTGAGCTCTTCGATGGCCTTTGCATGGTTGGCGACAATCACTTCGTTTCCACCTTGCAACTCGTCGGCATGCTGGGCCTTCAGATCTTCCAGTGACGTCTTCAAACTGGCCAGATCGGCTTCGGCAGCCTCCTTTGCGCTAGTGGCCTCGGCGAGCTCGCTCTTCTGAGTCGCAAGTTCGGCTTCGGCCGCCGCAAGTTGTTCCTGGGCCTCGGACACCTTGGCGTTGAGGGCCTCGATCTCGGCGGCATGTTCGGTCTTCAAAGCCTCCAGAGACTCCTGGTTAAGGGCCGCGTCTGGAACGGCGTCATCGGTGCCGGACTTGCTGGCAAGTTCCGTGATCTTCTCCTGGGACGACGCGATTTGAGCCTTCAGCTCGGTGATCTCGGACTCGCTTGCGGCAAGCTTGGCTTTGAGCTCCTCGATTTCCTTCGAGGACCCAGCGGTCACGCTGGACGCGTTCGAGGCCAAAGATGCCCGTGGCCCATGGCGAGTGGCTCCGGCCGCGGGGGCGGCCGACACCGACAGCCGCTTCTTTGCATCGGCCACGGCACCAGTGGTGGGGGGCTTCGAAAGGGTACGGGTCGTAGCAGCGGGAGCTGAGGACCCAATTGTCGAAGGTCGCGAAGTGGCCGTAGTCGTCCGCGAGGGAGCAGCACCGGCAGCCGTCGGAGGCTTCCTCGCGGTAGCGGTCGTGGCGCCGGCGCTGGGTCTCGGCTTGGCGGGCGACGCAGGAGTGCCAGTCACAGCCGAGGAAGTACGGCGCGACGCAGCGGATACCCCTGACAGGGGCGCCCGCTTCTTCTCATCTTCGGAAACCGAAGGACGCGACCGATGCGAAACGGACGAGGCAGCGGTAGAAGGCCTCTTCGCTGCCGTGGTCGCGGTACCGGGCCGGACGGGGGGCTTGGCCCCGGTGGCCGAGGCGGCAGTCCGTGTGCTTGTGGTTGAGCTCGCAGTCGACTTGGTACCGGTGGTACTAGCGCCGACGGGCCGACGAGTCGTGGAGGATGCAGTGCCGGTAGTGCGCTTCGTGGCCGTGGTACCGGCCGTGGCTTTCTTGTCCACGGTACTCTTCGGCGAGGTAGGGGTCGAGGGGGCCGCGGACTCTGAGGTGGCTACCGACGCAGGCGCGGGTGCAGGCGCGGGTGCCGGCGCAGGGGCATCGTTGTGCTGGACAACCTCGAAACTATCGACTTCGGACATGATGGGCTACGGAGGCAAATAACGGAGACCGAGGCGAGATCTATCGACAATTGAACTGCAGTATGTCCCGAGCTATGTTGTTATAACAGGGTCAGTTTGTGGGAGTCAACGGCGGTGTGCGAAGAGAGATGGCGCGCAACGAGAAGAAAAAAAAGAAATAAGAAATAAGCCGCCCGAGCTCAACGAGAGAGAGAGCTTCCTTGACCCTCTTGAGCAATGTGTCCGCTGGCGATCAAGGGCTAGACACCAGGCTAGGCTGTGGAGGGGTCGAAACGAAGCTGGTCAACGTTGTCAAAGAAGAGCTGCAACATACCTGTCCCCTGTCGTCTGTCGTCCGACAAAGGATTTCCAGACCGCTGCGCAGCGAACCAGCGAAAGAGTTGAATCTGCCGGGAAGCGCACTGCAGGACGCTTGGACCGGGCGGGCGCTAACAGATCGAGTGTCAAAAGGTGCAGGAACAGTACGCAAACCAGCAAGCAACAGAGTCTCGCAGCAGAAAGTGCGAATGAGATGAGTTGAAACAGAAACGCACCGCGCAAGAGCTCCTTTCGTTGTCAATTGGGGGGTGGCCGGCGGTGATCACAGGAAAAAGAGGAGGTTGTGTCCTTGCTTGTCCCAATGCGCCAAAGAAGGGGAGGTGAAAAAGAGAGGAGCCCCGAACCCGCTCTCCCATGTCCTGGGGAGCTCCCAGATCGGCAAAGGCGCTGCCTGTTAGCGTGGTGGGTGGGCTCGGCGGGCAGGGACTGTGGAGATGTTGCAGAAAACACCGGATGGGGGGCTGCGAACTACTGGGGTCCAGTCGATTCTGCCGGCCCTGCCCACTTGCCCATTCATTCATCAGGTCATTCCCCTCAACGCAAACTGCCCCCTTTGGCGCTGGGTGTCCGCCCATGCATCCATCCAGTGCCATCCACTCACAACCACGGCCCCGTCATCATGCAGCGCCACTCATCTCCATTCGCCAACGACCTCTATCCGATTATGGTCACGCCTCTTTTGGGGAACCCTTTGGGTGGTTGTTCACGATGCCGCGGTAGTCCGATCCCTGGATGTTGCACATCTCTTATGAAGCGCGGAAGCAAAGTGTGAGTTGGCTATGCCTCCAATTCTGTGGTCCAAGTTCCCGGCTTGCCGGCCTTCACAAAGTTAAAGCAAAGGCCTGGAAATAAGTAGACGTTACGCTCTCGCTAATTAGGGGTTTGAACTCCCCAGTATCTTATCTATTGGTGGGCTGCGATGTATTGTCACTAATTACCTGATTCGCGTCCCCTGCCAGCCTCCAAAGAGGGCAACTAGTGGCCAGGACACATCAACTTAATGACCTTCCCGTCACAGTTGTTTCGCCAGTTTTACGCAGTCAGGAATTCGCATCTCAAACCGGATGATAACGCGACCCCGCGAGGATCAACCCGGGTTCTTGGCCGGGAAAACGACCACTTGGTGCCGGGTTGATCCCGCTGACGACATAACGTTAGTTAGACGCCTGTGTTACACATGGAGCGCCGGGAACAGTGTCTCATGTGTATCAAATGCCATGCCGTGGGGGAGGTGGCCCAATTTGGCTCATGCGGGTACCTTACAGAACGTGCTTCCTCGGTCCAATTTTCTAGAATACCAGGTCAAGTACCCCCGTGATTTCTTTGCATATCTGTGGAACGCCATCTTTACGCAGCTCGAATAGGAAGGGGTCATGAACCCTTAGCCGTGGTCTAAATGGCTCAAGCAGAATATGATGTGGCTTGTTCATGCTCAAAACTGGTATTTTTTGCTGCGCAGCGGAGGTTGCGGAAAGTAAATACTCGTATTTCTTTTAAGCGAAGCCACATCCCACCTACAGGGACGTCCAAAACCAAACGGGGTATCTCTCAAAATGACAGCAAAAGCGAAAAAAACAACAAACCCTGGTCTCACCATTGACACCAGCTCATCCATACCATCCGTCCATAGCTTTCCCTCCCTCATGGACTTGACTTTAACCCACCCTAGCATTTGTTACCTGGGCGAAGATGGACCCGGTGACCGATAATACCCCTCTCTCTCCAACCGTTCCTTGTACGCCACAACCTCCTCAAGACTCCGGTTCAGCGCATCAGCACACACATCCAAATAACCCCGAGACCTGTTAGGTCGTTTCAGCTCCGCCAAAAACCACTCCGTCTCTTCTTCGTCCCAGGGATGGCCCTCTTCTTCCAATCCCGACTCAAATTCGGGCTCCGGGGAGGAAGAAAGTATCGACATTGGGGCAGGGGGCAGCTGAGCTGGGATTGAACTTGAAGGTGTGGGTCTGGCGGTGGTGTAGTCGCTGCTCCTGCTGTTGCTTTCCACGGAGAGCCGAGGCGGTACGGGGTATGTGGGCGGCACGGGCCGGCGTGCGAGGGCTTGTTGGAACTTGGCGGCCATGGGCCGAGCCTGGGCGGTGACAACCCCGAATGATCTCATCCAAGCGTCGTGGCTAACTTGTTCCTGCGCCCACTGCTGTTCTTGCCCTCTGGCTTTCTGCTCGCGGATCCGCCTGTCACGCGCCTGCTTCTCGCGCAGCTCTCGGGCTCGGTCGAGTTCCGCGTTGGCTTCGTCGACTTGTTGTCGGAGGTGGTGCCGCCACTTCTGGAGTAGGGCTGCAAACTTTGCTTGGTTCTCCTGCATGGTTTCAGGGTCACCTGCTGGGCCAGACGCTGGCTTACCCCAATATGGCTTTGAAAGCGCTTCCAGGCGTGATAGCCACCCCGAGATGACCATCAGGTATTGAATTGTGGTCCACGTGAAACGGCCATCGGAGGGAACCGCGACACTCGACAGGGAGTCTGGTCTCGTCACGCCCAGGCTGAAGGTTATCCGCAGAACCAGGACAGCCATAGGGATGGCAAGGGTTAGAAGGTCGCTACCAAAAGCCTGGGCACGCTTTTCTGTGGCCTTATTCTTTTCGCGCAAAGCCATGTCGGTGGCCCACCGTTCCATCGTTGTCAAAGTTTTGTCCAACTTTGCCATGACTTTGCCGAGCAGCCGCTGGTTCTTCGAGAGGATTTCGGATTGTGCTTTGAGGTCCAGCGCACTGGGAACATCCTCCAGAACATCACCGATGGCATCGAGATGCGCGAATATGCTGCCCCCCAACCTCGTCCGCGCACGCGCTGCATCAAGTTCCGCGATCCATCTGCTCCGCCCCACCCAGCCTTCTTTCCCCATGATGTCCAATAAGTTGTTCACCTGACGGCAGTTTATGGAGACTAGGTGTTCCCTCTCCACGTAAGGGCGCACCACGATTTCGTGATTCGGCAGCTGCTCTTCATCGGAATCGTCTACGTCCAGATCGCCAAGCCCCTCCCAATCCTCGTCGCTACTCGCAGAGGGCCCCGAATCGCTCTTGGAGTCCTGACTCTCCTCCAAACGGCTGTGCCCCTCAGGGGCTTGATTCGGCCAAGGCTGGGTGGAAATGACGTTCTTTCCGGCCTTCGAGAGCCGCTCTGCGGCAAGATCAGACAATTCGTTATCATCGTCCTCGGGAACATCGTATATGTCGGACGGAATATTTCTTGTGCGGCGTCTGGTTGCAGAGGACTGCAACTCCGGGCTGCCAGCAGGATCGGAACCGTCCCCATTCGTCGAGCCACCAGCATGCCCGTCTCTTGGCTCGGGTGTTCCAGGGGTCGAATATGCAGCGCCGGTTTGCACAGGAGTGGCCCGTAGACCGAGGTTGCCCAATATTTCGACCGATTGAACATTACGACGCAAGCGCCGGACACGAATGTCACGGCCCCTTGTAGCTGTTTTCTTTGCTATCATTTGGTTCTGCGGTTGTGGTTGTCGCGTAGTGGGCACCGAACCCTCGTTTCGGCGGCGCGGCCGGGCAGCCGTGGCGTGAAGAGCGGCGTCTACGCCCGCGTCCTCACCGTCGCTTTGGGCTCTCCTCATCTGTCGCGCATCGGCTTCTCTCTTCGGGTGTTTGCGGTGCGATTGCTCGGCAGTCGCATCGGAGGGTCGTTTTCGGTTCTTGGCAAAGTGTTGCTCCGGCTCGGCTTTTTGACGCGGCCTTACACTCAAAGTGACAGGTCCTTGGGGTTGTGGTCGTCGGCGTGAATGTTGGGCTGGGATTGATTCGTTGCTGTCGCTACCATCGCTGCTGTCGCGACCGTGACCACTGTCATTGCTATCGCCGCTGTGACGCTCTCCGCGCGTCGTAGGGGCCGCACCGCTCCTAGTTGTTACCGGCATACTCGGCAGGGCGTTGGTCAGAGGATCAGAAGCTTGGGTTGAATGTTGGTTGTCCGTCTCTCAGATCCCACCCGGATCATGGTGGTCTGGATACACGGTCGAGCTGCGTGCGCTTCTGTTCGGATGTTTTGGTTGGCCGAGCGATCTGCAAGCAGAACTCCCGCTTGCCCCACAGCCCCTCAGCGGAATCGGCCCCATTATTTTCGAGGTCAAGCGACGAACGGTACTTTGTAACTTTGAAAGTTACTTACTCTGGAGCTACCTTTGAAGTTCCTGAGGTTATTTCAAGGCTGTGTTATGTTTATCTTTTTCCAAGGGAACATCGAAATCCAGACGGCTTTCTAGAGACGAAAGGCTACCTCACCAATTGAACATGTTCCCCATGTTGGCAATGTAGTGCGGACCTATGTGACGGGCAGATTCGGAAGACAGAAAATACCCAGATTGAGAAAGCGGGTTCTTATCGAAGGATTCCACGGACCGAACACCGTCTTCGCTCCTGGTTTGAAGCTGAAAGCCAGGATTGTAGCAACCGCCGAGCCTTGGCCTACATTATTATCCCTGCTTTGTGAAACAACGAAGTCGTTGCTGTTGGATGATTCTGTCGCGATTGCAAGCAGAGACCCGTTACGGAAGCTTACACGAAAGTCCCCACTTCAAGCTTCCCTGCGCCGTCAGCAGGTGCGCCAACCGCGCGCGCAGCGGCCCCACCACCCGCTGCGAGTGAACCCTTGATCACCATCACTTCTTCCTTCTCGCCGTCGTCCGGTTGCCGGCTTCAAACTTCGGATCTTATCTGCATCACGAAATTTCCTCTGCAGCGCCGAGCCTCCCCCGCGTTCTAGGCATGATGTCTTAAGTGCCATAGGAAAAGACTCGCCCCCCCCGAAACAATTGCTCCTCGTTTCTCCCGTCCCCACTGTCGCGTGTCCAACTCGGGACGTCAGAATTACCAACAAATAACGACGATGACCAACCGCGCAGCCCTTCCCGGGCGTAGGATACCGGGCCAGGCCAATGGCATTTTTGCGGTGCCCTCCATGGCCGTCGGCCTTGCTCGTGTCCTCTCCATGACATTGTCGACAGCCTATGCGGCGCCGTTAGATGTTTTGGGCCATGGCGGTGGTGGTGACGAACCCGAGGCTGACGGCGCGAGCCTTTGGGTGCTTTATGTGGCATCGCTTGTTCTTGTTTTGTCCGGTGGAGCTTTTGCAGGATTGACTATTGCGTAAGATGACATTCAGCATGATTGGAATGCAAAGAAAACACAGCTGCTAACTTGCCTCGAGGTTGATGGGACAGGATGGCATCTACCTACAGGTCATGGCTGGGGATCCGAGCGAACCGCAACAAAAAAACGCGAGACGAGTATACGAATTGTTGAAGAAGGGCAAGCATTGGGTGCTGGTAACATTGCTCTTGGCCAATGTTATTGTGAACGAGACACTCCCCGTGGTTCTCGACCGTTGTCTGGGTGGAGGTGTTGCTGCTGTGGTGGGCTCCACGTTCTTGATCGGTATGTTTATCCACGTCGCGTGTCCTGAAAGCCTACATGTATTGGCCCGTATTCTAACGTTCGCTTCCGTTAGTGATCTTCGGCGAGGTTCTTCCCCAATCTGTCTGTGTCCGTTATGGCCTGCAAATCGGCGGCTACATGTCCAAACCGGTTCTCGCCATGATGTACCTAATGGCACCGATCGCCTGGCCAACAGCGAAGCTACTCGATTGGCTCCTTGGTGAAGACCACGGCACCGTCTACAAGAAGAGCGGACTGAAAACCCTAGTCACCCTCCACAAGAGCTTGGGCGACGTATCGCAGCGCTTAAACCAAGACGAGGTCACCATCATCAGCGCGGTGCTGGACTTGAAGGAAAAGCCTGTCGCAAACGTGATGACACCGATGGATGACGTTTTTGTCATGGACGAAGACACCGTGCTGGACGAGCCAACCATGGATATGATACTTTCGGCGGGCTACTCGCGCGTCCCGATCCACGAGACAGGGAACCCCACCAACTTCGTCGGCATGTTGCTCGTTAAGATTCTCATTACCTACGATCCTGAAGACGCCAAGCTTGTCCGTGACTTCCCGTTGGCCACCCTTCCCGAGACTCGCCCGGAGACGAGCTGCTTGGATATCGTCAACTTTTTCCAAGAGGGGAAGTCCCACATGGTGCTGGTCTCTTCGTATCCGGGAGAGGATCACGGCGCCCTTGGCGTGGTGACATTAGAGGATGTGATTGAGGAGCTGATCGGAGAGTAAGCTGCCGCCTGCATCGTCACTACGTGCCAGGAGATCGTGCTGACTTGTTTAGGGAAATTATTGACGAGTCGGATGTCTACATTGACGTTCACAAGGCAATTCGCCGCTTAACCCCGGCCCCGAAAGCAAAGGTCCAACGGCGACTGTCGGAAGACCCAAGTACAAGGTATAGTGATAGCGTCAGCGACAGCGCT
The DNA here is from genome assembly GCF_033296635.1 of Dichotomopilus funicola. NCBI lineage: Eukaryota > Fungi > Ascomycota > Sordariomycetes > Sordariales > Chaetomiaceae > Dichotomopilus > Dichotomopilus funicola. The sequence goes on from NW_026944038.1 coordinate 83,712, forward strand.
ATTCTCACTGTCCCGAAGTTGGATCAACCGACGGCCGCGACGGGCACGGATTCACCTTTGCTGTCGAGTAGTCCTAAGACAGCAACGCTGATGATGCGTCGAAGTTCTGCCGGCTTAGATGGCCAGTCTGTCAAGACGACCGTTCCAGTCCGGGCCAATTTCCAAGATATCAAGCAACATCTTAAGCACCTCGGGCCTTCCAACCCGGCTACAAACCCCAACAAAACACGGTCGACCACGGTCAAGATCAAGCCGGGAAGCGGTGCCCATGTCCGGTCAGGCTCAGCTGCCGAGCCGGCAACTGAGGAGGTACCAGCGGAGGAAGGAGACGAGACCACCAGTTTGCTCAAATCCCAAATTACTGGCAAAGACGGCGTCCAGGCGCTGAGGCAAACATACGGGTCCACAAGTCCTTCCATCACGGTACAGATTGTACCGCCCCGCACTGATACTCCCGCCGATGCTGGGTCAGAGGGTGTGGATAAGTCGACACAAACCCCCATTCAACCCAGCCTCCTCGACCAAGAGACTGAAGAATCATCACAACCACATCTATGGCAATCACGGGGACAGCCTTCCCCGCCACTGCCCAGACAACCTCGCTCCAACTCCAGCGCCGAGAGCGGAGCGGGTGAAGATACCACGGGCAGAACGGATACCATCCTGAGCCTAGGGCGACCGTACGTCCGCAGCGGCAGCATCACCGAGAACATTGTCGAGTCGCGTGGCGTGCGGAAGGTAGTCCTCGAAACAACAAGTTCTGCAGAGGACGAGGAGGCAATCGGGCAGGGTTCATCGTCCCCTGAACAACAACCCTCTCACTCTGTGACGCGTGCCCCGTTTGGGCTCTTCGCGAGGGACGGCAAGTCAAACAGCAAGGATAAAGCGGACGAAGCTGGGAATCTGCCCAGCCAACCGGGCCAGGAGGGAGAAGGAGAGGGAGATGAAGACGAGGAGGCGCTTTTATCACCTGGTCCTGAGGATGATGAAGACGGCGGTCCTGAGTCGTACGCGGAAGCTGCTGCACAAGGGACACAGCAAGAAGGGGAAGCAGGGGGGGCGAGTGGAGCGGGCGGGAAAAAGAAGAACCGGAGGAAAAAGCGGAAGGGCGGCAAGTCGTAAGCGGCGGGGCATTGCTGGATTTGGTGGCCTGGATGAAATAGGATTGTATTTATGAAGGTATTGTGTACGGTTTACCACTTCGGGTGTGCGAGGGTCAGTTTTGCATTGGGTTCTTTTCGGATGGACCGGGACGGTTGGAGGGATTTGTGGTTGAGATTGCCTTGGGTTTTACGTGTGCTATTCCCTCCGTGGGCTGTAGTTTAGTGTATTAGTATAATTAACGTGGTGGTTTATACCAATTGGTCGTGACATCCCAAGCACCCACCGAGGATTGTTTTGGACCTACATTCCCTTGCTGACGTCACAGGTAGAGTGGAGACATCCCACATGGAGGCCCTAGCTCCAATTTCTGAGTGGGATAACGTTAACCCCGCCATGAAACTGACGGTAATTATACGCGGTGTTCTGGAGAAACATGAGCTACGGATAGATGAGAGTGTTAAACGCAAGGACGAAGTGTTGAATAGGGACAATTGATATTGACCTTCATATACTCTCTCTCTTCATGTGGAATCTTAAACTCCTAATTGAACGTGTAAGCTGACCTAAAAATCCTCCCTCTTTCTCCGGTCTACACCTCCTCCAAATGTAACCCCCACGCAAGTAATTTCGTGTAACGGCATCATCGGTTGATTCCAAATGCTTCAAGCATCAAACCCCGCCATCTCACCATCTCACCATAAATCATCTCGCGAGCCCCATGAATTATTCACTCCGTGCTGCACAGAGACTTCGCTTTCTCTTCCCTTCACTGCAAAAGAAACCGACGTTCAACATTGGACCAGGTGAGTTTATTGAAGATTATAAAAGCATTTGATGAGGTGTTCAGTGCTCACATTTGAGTTCAATTTTAAAGGCATTTGGCGAGGCTTTGCTACTATGGCGTCCACTACCGATACCAAGAACTACAAGTTCAACCACTCCATGTAAGGTCTATCCCAAATCACGATACAGAGTCGAGGTTAACCAGTCGATGTAGGCTGCGGGTCAAAGATCCCAAGGAGTCCGGTATGTAAAGACCTAGTCGGCCGTCCAGATTCGTAACTTCATATAACTCACACTCCCCCAGTCAAATTCTACTCCTTCCTAGGCATGTCCCTAATCAAAAAGCTCGAATTCCCCGACGCCAAATTCGACCTCTACTTCCTCGGCTTCGACTCGCCGCAAGCCGCCTCCGGCGGCAACAACGTCTGGGACCGCGAAGGCCTGATCGAGCTCACCCACAACTACGGCACCGAAAACGACGCCAACTACCGCGTCAACAACGGCAATGTCGAGCCGCACCGCGGGTTCGGCCATACCTGTGTTAGTGTGGACAATATCCAGGCTGCCTGCAGGCGGATTGAGGAGGCTGGGTACCGGTTTCAGAAGAAGTTGACGGATGGGCGTATGCGGCATATTGCGTTTGCGCTGGACCCGGATGGGTATTGGGTGGAGATTATTGGGCAGAGGCCCGTGGCGGAGACGGAGGAGGTGAAGGTGACGGATGTGAAGACTTATCGGATGGTAGGCCCCCCCCTTCTTTTCTGAAGAAGTACGTGTTAGAGCCTTTTGCTAACCTCCCATCAGAACCACACCATGATCCGAGTCAAGGACGCAGAAAAATCCCTAAAGTTCTACCAGGACGTCCTAGGCATGTCGCTGTTCCGCAAGCACGAGGCCGCGGCGGCGGGCTTCAATCTCTATTTCCTCGGCTACCCGGGCGAGAAGGGGGTGCCGGGCGAGGGCCAGGGCACGGCGGACCGCGAGGGCTTGCTGGAGCTGACGTGGAATTATGGGACGGAGAAGGATGAGAATTTCAAGTACCATGATGGGAACAGTCAGCCGCAGGGGTTTGGGCATATCTGTGAGTTTTTTTCCTCTCTCTTTTCCATCTCTAGTCTGCATATAGAAATAGAGACTAACATACACAGGCGTCTCGGTGGACAACCTTGACGCGGCCTGCGCCCGGCTCGAGTCGCTCAACGTCAACTGGAAGAAGCGGTTGACGGACGGGCGCATGAAGAATGTGGCGTTTGTGCTGGACCCGGATGGGTACTGGGTTGAGATTGTGCAGAACGAGCGGTTCACGGGACAGGATAACTTTTAGACTGTGTCTTCCCTGTAGAGGGATTGGGAATGGCGAGGAGAGACGGGAATTGTGTATGTACGTGCATGATATGATCAACATCTGGGTCGACTGAACGGGCTCAAGCGGCTGTCGCGCGTAAACACACACTCACTTACTGCCCTGACTTTTGCCTGTCTGTCCCCTTGGTCCAACCTGCCATCCAGTGTATACCATTCCGCGGAGACATGTCAATTCGGTGTATGTATGTACCAACCAGAACCCGCATCACGCACGTATCCCCTTCGACCAAGTTTGGGAATGAAACGCAGATTCGCTCATTCATCGCCCATCTAACACTGCAAGTTAATTCGCCCAAAACGTCCCCATGCATGCATTTCGCTCACACGACTCAATTGACAGGCTGGCTGCAGAGCTGCATTAGCCAAACGTGGGGTGCATTCATCTTGAGTGGCTTGAGTGGCTCTATCGTTCGGGTGCAGTGGCCAGCGTGGGTGAGGGGTCGAATTTGGAGATGGCGATCATAAGCAATCGGGCACGTTTTCACTCACGAGTGCACGGTTCGTTACTCGACCATAGACAGTAGATGAGAGAGGTGAGAGTAGAAGCCCATTGGTTTTCTCCGTTCTTCTTCTGCATTCATGCCTGGATATCTGCAATCGAGAGTTTATTCGGTTCTAGATTGGCTGGGGAACCCGGGTTGCTGGGACGTTCTTGGTAGAGCGGCGGATGGATAAAAACCCAGAAAGGAAGAGAGAGAGACAAGGGACAGACAGACTTGGAGTGGAAAGGATAAATACCTAGGTAAGCAGAGAAAAGGCGATGACATATGCATCTGGATAATAAGAACACCGGATTGGGTGAACTTGTAAGGGTCCATGAGACGGGACGAAGAAGGTGGTGTGATGCTTCCCGTCCCTCCTTGCTTTGACCCTCCTTTCCAGTACATCGACGGCTCGACGGGTAGATACCCCAACTCAATCCGGCCCCAATATGATACTCCTCCCCCTCATTTACCTCTTTTCAACCGCATACACACAGATATACTTGAACAACCCCCACTCGGAACCCATCCGACCAGCCGCTCGACAGATGCATACGGTGTAGCACAGCCTGCAAGACTTAGATCAGCTGTAGTTGGGTTGCCTTGGTTGACAGATTGGGAATACTGCAGCGGCTGGTGTATGAGATCCGACACCTGACGTGACGATCGCAGATGAGAATCGCGGGGTGTTTTTGACTCTTTTGACTGCTTGGAGTTTAGTAGTGGGGGTGTTGATTCAAGTTGTTGAGGGGGTATATAAGACGGAGGTGTCACCATGTAACTCGACCTCCCTTCTCTTCCGTGTACTGTTTATTTATTCTCCAACTTACCACTTACCCAACTCCAACAATTAACCCCTTTATAACTAACACACCCAACCCCATCATGGCCCCCTCCGCCATATCCCCTCCCCCCTCTTCCACCACCTCTTCTCCCGGAATAACCCCCCTCCGCGTCCTAGTCCCCGAAAAACTCTCCCCCGAAGGTCTCGCCCTCCTCCGCTCCGCCTCCCTCCAAGTCGACGTCCCCGCCCCCGGCTCTCTCTCCCCCGCGGACCTCCTCGCCCAAATCCCCTCTTACCACGCCTTGATTGTCCGTTCAGAGACAAAAGTCAATGCTGCCGTTCTGGCCGCCGGAGGAGAAGGCAAGCTGCGTGTGGTAGCTCGCGCCGGCGTGGGGGTCGATAACATCGACGTCGACGCCGCTACCACGCAGGGAGTCATCGTAGTCAACAGTCCCAGTGGGAATATAGTAGCAGCGGCAGAGCACACCATCGCCTTGCTGCTCGCGGCAGCGAGGAATGTGGGCAGGGGGGATGCGGGGATGAAAGCCGGGAAATGGGAGAGGGGGAAGTTGGTCGGGGTGGAGGTCGGGAGGAAGGTGTTGGGGATTGTGGGCTTTGGGAAGGTGGGGGTGAAGGTTGCGCGGATGGCGAAGGGGTTGGGGATGAGGGTGGTTGTGGTTGATCCTTATGCTAGTGCTGAGGTGGCCAGGGGGGAGGGGGTGGAGTTGAGGGGGGAGTTGGGGGGGATGTTGCCCGAATTGGTAGTTCTACCCATTTCTGTTTACTTCGTTCCTGTTTACTTCGTTCCTGTTTACTTCGTTTCTGTTCACCCCCTTTTCCCCCTTACGGTTGCCCGGAGATACTGACAAACCCAGGACTTCCTAACAGTACACACCCCCCTCCTAGCAAGCACGGCCAACCTCCTCGGCGAAAAAGAACTCCGCTCCATGAAGCCCACCGCGCGCGTCCTCAACGTAGCCCGAGGCGGGGTCTACAACGAAGCCGCCCTGCTCAAAGCCCTCGACGAAGGGTGGATAGCGGGCGCCGGGCTGGACGTGTTCACCTCGGAACCGCCCCTGCCCGACTCCGTCGCGGCCAAGCTGGCGGCGCATCCCAAGGTGGTTAGTACGCCGCATCTGGGGGCGAGTACCGTCGAGGCGCAGGAGAATGTGTCGATGGATGTGTGCACGCAGGTGGTGGAGGTTCTGAGGGGGGGGTTGCCGACGGCGGCGGTGAATGCGCCGTTGATTTTGCCGGATGAGTATAGGCGGTTGCAGCCGTTTGTGAAGTTGTACGTCTCTTCCTTGTTTCCCTTACAACAAGCCCTCACCACTTACTAAGTAAAAAACAGAGTCGAACGCATAGGCAGCCTCTACACCCAACACTTCGCCACCCAAACCCACTCCCGCAACGACCGCCGCTTCGAGCTCTCCTACCACGGCGAGCTCGCCGGCATCAGCAACACCCGCCCGCTCTTCGCCGCCCTCGTCAAAGGCCTCGTCAGCTCCATCAGCGACCTGCGCGGCCGCGACGTCAATATTGTCAATGCCACGCTCGTCGCACGGGAGCGCGGGATCGCGATTGATGAGAAGCATGTTCGGGCTGAGGATGCTGGGGGTGTGGCCCGGGTGGGTGGTGGGAGTGGGGGGAGTGTGACGTTGAGGAGTTTGAGTACATCTACGGGTACGGATGCTGGTGCTGCGGGTAAGGAAGGAGATGGGGAGGAGCAGACGATCGAGGGGTATGTGAGCGGGAGTAGTGCGTATATTTCTCGGTTGGGTCGGTTCCGGGCGGATTTCACGCCCGAGGGGACGTTGTTGGTGCTGCATAACTTTGATCAGCCGGGGAAGATTGGGAATGTGGGTATGGTGTTGGGTCAGCATGGGGTGAATATCAATTTTATGCAGGTTGCTGCGCTGGACGGGAAGGGTGCTGGGCTGGCTGTGCCGGGGGATGTGGTGGATGGGCCGTTGGAGACGAAGGATCGGAGTGATCGGGAGGCGTTGATGATTTTGGGCGTGGCGGGGGATGTTACTGAAGGGTTGTTGGATGAGTTGGCCAAGGCGGAGGGGATCTTGAATGTTAGTCTGGTTAAGCTGTAGGTTGGTTTGGTCTGATTCGTATGGGTTTGTCCTGTTGTTTTGCTTGTGTTTTGATCTGTTTTTGTTTATATTTCCTTGTTGTTATTGTTTGTATTTCCTTGTTGTTATTGTTTACGATGACTTGCACTATGAGATCAAGTACCTTACATAGCATGAGCTCGGAATCCATGTCTTTTCAGTCTCCTTTCTGACTTACAACCTGGAGTAATTCACACTTAGGTACATAACGCCGCTCTGTGCTGGTCATTAACGCTAGTATTTTGTAATACTGGAATGGAATTAGATAGGATTTGATGTTATGATATGGACGGCAACGCAACTATTTCGCTGTTCGTCGGGTTGTCCACAATTTGATGTTTATCATTTTTATCTTTTATTTTCTTTGCTGCTTGTTTCGGTAATATGAGAATTGGGTTCCTTGGTCTTTTCTTTCAAGCATACCACCAAAACCACGGTTCTTAGTGTTTTAGCTTTGACGAAGGGTGATGAAGCAATATATGACCTTTCCCCATGAACTTAAGTTGCAGTGTACTCCGTAGAAGAGTCGGTAGTTACACTGTGCATTTGTCTGTTTATCCATGTTCGCACTGTCCCTGGGACTGTCTTTCATTGCGGGGCAATCACACGTGGTGGGGTGATTTGTCCGGGGACCCTGGTCGTGAGTCTGCCGTTCGGTTCACTGTCGTTCATTCATTTACTTATCAACCGCGCCTCGCACATATCCATTAATTGTACCTCGCCGGCCTTAGACATGGACGCCTGGACGAATTGTACCTCAGATTGACCTACAACTTAGTGTACTTCACTGCCCAGCACCGCATCGACGACTCGGCTTCGGATGAACGCGAATTGAGGGAGCAAACGCATCGGGGAAGAGACGGAAACACTGGAAAACGCGTGAACTTTGAAGTGAGGGGCTTGTCGAGCACGCGTGGATATCGACACTCACACCATATCGACTGACACTAGCCAGTACCCGTTGGCACCGACCAACATTAACACTAATATCCACCACACCAACATCCGCCTCCGCCGTTATGGACGACTTGTCGCGGATGTCGGATGTGGAGGGCGATGTGGCCATAGTGGACGATCACACCTTTGGTCCGTCGGGACGAGGAGCCCGGTCTCCCGTGCCCAAGTCGCGCTCGCTTTCCGACGGCGGTCACACCCCCAAGCTATTGTCTCCCTCGCCTCACATTGTCGAAGCCGCCCTGCGCCTCTCCAAGGACGATATCGCCATTCGGGATAAAACCCGCCAGACCGCCCCGGCACTTCCCCCCTCCACCCCGGTCCGAGCCGGTTTTCACGCCCGCGGCCTCCTCCTGCGCATGCCACCGCCCGATCCGGAACCCGAATCCGCACCTGCACCCGCCTCGCCTGCCGCCGGCCAACCCAGTTTCGCCCGGCCCCCGCCTCACTCGCCGAAACTCGACCAGCACCCATATGCCTCGCCGCCCACCAACATCCTCCCGCGTCGCTCCCGCGGCCTCGATTTCTCCCGTGCAGCCACCAGTTTGCACCATTCCACCCTCGCCGCACCATCCTCACCCGATTCTTCTCCGACAATCGGATCGCGCGCCATGAACATTCCGGGTCGTCGCGCCGAATACGGCGGCGGTTCCGGCGCAGACCAGACCTCGACCTCGCTCTGGTCCATGATGGGCAATCACGAGCGCATGCACATCGCCGCCAGTTCCGTAGGCAGCACCACCGGCCACGCCATGTCCGACCTGTCCTCCAGCTCCGACGACGACGATTACATGGACGAGGACATGGACGAAGCCTACATCACAACCCCGCAGGTACAAAAAGTCGGCATGTCACGTTCCTCCATGGGCGCGCCCTGGATGCCGGGGTCGCCGGCGGCCAGCAATTTGCTCAGTTTCCAACAGCGGCAGCGGCAGCGGCAGAAGCAGCGGAACCAGCCCAAGAAGAAACCGCGCGGGCCGATTGGATTGGGGTTTCACTCGCCTGCGGGGTCGTCGGTTGGGATGTCCAGGTCGCCGCCGAATAGCATGATGGGGGGTGGCCATGATATGTCGCCGCATGCGAGGCGGGAGAGTATTAGCTGGGCGGCGAACCAGTTGAATATATCGGGGAATGAGAGCGATGATAGTCATAGGCAGGCGGATGGAATGGATAGTCCGTCGCGGCCGAGTATTGTGCGGCGGGCTGTTACCCGGAGGGGGAATTTACTGGTAAGTTTTTCTTTTTTTTCTTTTTCTTTTTTTTTTTTTCCCCCGGCAACTCCCAATGTTAGGTCATATGTATGCTAACGTCGGCTAGCCCAAAACAAAAGGATTCGCCCGCATCCGCGCTGCCCTCGCCGAAGAGAGCGCGCCCGTCGAGTCCGAATTCCGCCACGAAGCCGAAGTAGTCCGCCAAGTCCGCGAAAGCGACATGGACCTCGAGCCGCGCTACCCCCTCCCACAATCCGGGCCCTCGACCGCCCTCTCCAGCCCAAACCTAGCCACCCACGACAGCTTGGAGGAAATCACCGACGACATCATGATGATGGACTCCGGCTCCGGTTCCGGCGCCGGGATGATGACTGGTGGCACCTTCAAGCAGCAAGCCATCAAGAACTCCAAGGGCAAAGTGTTCTGGGATACCTTTTCCGAGACGAGTAGCACGGGCGGGGGGGCTACACAGCGTGTTACGCCGCCTCCGCCGTCGTTTGTTGCGCGCGCGTCCTCGTCGGTTATGAGTTTGGAGGATATGAGCATGGACTCGCCGTCGACGAGCTCTAATGGTGGTGCGAGCCAGGGGAATTCGTTTGTCCCGCCGGGGAGTGGAAGCGCGGGGGGGCAGATAACTACTAGCTCTGGTCACGGTACGCCGTCTTTTCCCTCCCAGAGACCCAGCAGCAGCAGCAGCAACAACAACCACACCACCGCCACCCCCAACCCAAACCAACCCCCTCAACCCAACCCCCCACCAACTAGCCATTCCACTTCTAACTCCTACACCAACCCCCTAGGAATCGGTCTAGGCCTCGGAGGCGGCCTGGGTCCAACCCCCCCCACAGCAGCCGAAATAACCCGGCGCATCAACAGCAAACGGCGTCGCGGCCGAGACGATGATCTCGACCCCGTCAGCATCAAGCGTCGCGCTGTGAGTCCGGGGATGAGTGTGCATAACTCGCCGGTGCTGCAGAGTCCGTTGCAGAGGGATATGGCGCCGTGGGGGGCTACGAACGCAACTCAAGGAGGAGTGGGAGGGGGTGGAAGTGGGGGAGGGAGTGGGGGTGTGTCGATTTCGTCGAGGCCGGGGAGTGTTGGGGGGGATGGTACCGGTGCTGGTAGTGGGAGCGGGAATGGGAGTGGGAGTGGGAGTACGGGTGGGAATACGAGTGGGAGTGCTGGGGGGAGGAGTACCGGGAAACTAAGGATTGGACTGCAGGGGATGGTGGATACGAATGATGGGATTACGAGGTTGAGTATTGAGTAGGGTGTCCCCTGGTCTCACCTAGCGAGAGAGAAGAGAGAGGGAGAAAAGAGAGAGGGAGAGAAGGGGAAGAGAGGAAGGGAGGGACAGAGATAGAGGGAGAGAAGTGAGCAAGAGGGATAAAAACAAGCTGCACGACACAGCACTATACGGCACACGGCACACAGGTGCATCTACGGGCGTTTTTTCAGTTTCTCACTGGGTTTTAGCTTCTCACTAGGTGGGGAGAGGTTCTTCGATTCAATTCGATTCGTTTATTTTTCTTTTTCTTTTCATTTCCCTTTTATTTCATTTCCCCTTCGACTTCAACAAGGGCATCGCGATGGCGTTGAGTTGGTTGAGTTGGGACTTGTGACTTGGGCCGGGGTTTTGAGGATGGTTCTCTCATTCACCCATTTGCCCATTGATTCATTCAGATCACGGATTATGGATCACGGATCACAGGGGTCGTCACTACGATTAGGACGGGGCGTTGAATGGACGGGTTTGTCTTGCTTTCTTTTTTTTCTCCCCTTCCTTTGGGCCCTCCTTCTGTCCTTTCTTTGAGCCGAGGAACGGCCAGCAGAAGGGATCTGGGAGCTAGCTACTGTAGATAGCTGGCTGGGAAGGCGTTTACTTAGTTACTTACTTTAACTTACCTGGCCGGATTGCCGGGAAAGAGGGGTTAGTTAGTTAATTTAACGTACTCCAACTTCAAACATGAGACAAAATCACGGTGGTTTCTGAATCCGGTGACTTTTCCCTTGGGCTCTGTGATCTGTATATGTATGTATGTACAGTACAGTATAGTACAGTATATACGATGGCCGTCCCCGGGTTAAGCTTATATGATCCGAGCCGATGGTATAACAAGCATTGACACGAGCAGGTCGGTCTTTGGGAGTGGGGAGTGGTGCGTGTATGTACATCGCTGTAGGCTTGTAGGTATAGTCAACCTGACTGTTCTATATCCCAGGACTGGATCACACTAGATTTGGCCTTGATCGTCAAGTTTGCGCACACTCGGTCTTCGATTTTAAACTCATTATTCCCTTTGAAGTTCCCTCCTCATGCCCTTTTTCTTTTGGTGTCTTTTTGGGTATTTCTCCGTCGTGGTGGTCTGCCTTTGCATCACTCGCTTTCTCTCACGCGGACTGAATAACAATGTCCCCCCTTTTCCTCGCCTTGCCTGCCTTGCCTGCCTTGCCTGCCTTGCCCTGCCTGCCTTGCCCTGCCTGCCTTGTCTCAATAACCCAGCTATCCACCTATCATCCTCTCTCTCCCCTCTTCCGTCCCACCCTTACTTTCCCTACCGCACCGCCAGTTCAATATTCCCCCCTCCCAGCCCAATCCCCTCCTCAGGTACACTCAACCCCCCCAACCTCTCATCCAACCACCTAGCCAGCTCATCCACCTGCCGCCTCATCAGCGAGGCTGCTGCGGCCGTGGGTGTTGTCGCTGTGGCGCTGGTACTGCTTGTTGTTGTTGATGCGGCGCCTGTTGTGTGGGAGGAGAGGATCGAGGCTTGCGAGGGGGAGTTTGGTGGTTGTTGTTGTTGTTGGTGTTGTTGTTGTTGGGGTTGGGGGGTTGAGGTGGGGGAGGGGGTTGTTGCTGCTGCGCTGGATGGGCCGGGTGTTGGGATGGAGGTTGAGGGTGGTTGTTGGATGGATCGTGGTGCTGGGTTAGGAGGAGGTGTAGTGAGAATAGACGGGGTGGTTGCCGACGGCGCGAATGGTGCTGGTGGGGTAGATGGACGGGAGGAGCGGGCGGTTGTGGACGCTGTGATGGTGGTTGTGGGACTAAGAGGCGTGTCTTGGTCGTCGTCTTGGGGTGGGTGTGCGTCGGTTGTGTTGCGACGATTGTGGTGTGCTGCTGGCCCAGTCGGAGTAACCCGACCCGAAGCCGTCGGACCCTCCGTCCCGCCCATACAGATAAACAACATCCCGCAGCGCAGGCGGCGGATCACAAACACGGCGCCGTTGTCGAGGTGGACGGTTACAGAGGGCGAGGCGTGTTTTCCCGACTTGCGGGATCGTACGGACCCGCCTGGGGCCGGCGTGTTGGTTGTGGATGTTGCGGGGGTGTCGGATGGGCCCTGGAATAGCGAGGCGGCCACGGCGGCCTGGCGGCGGAGGGCGCTGGAGGGGAGGTTGCTGGCGTGGGCGAGGAGGCTGCCCGCGGGGGAGGTCAGCATGGCCGAGTGGATGTGCGGCGAGAGATTGGCTCGTAGAAATGCTGTCACGCGCTTGGTGAGCAGGAGTGGTGGGGGAGGCGGCATCTGCATGACGCGCGACATGATGGCGGTTTCGGGGGGTCTGTAGTGGGCAATCGGCGGTGGTGAGGTTGGTGATAGTCGGTGAAGTTGGTGATTGATGATGCAATTGGAGTTCTGGTGGGTGACTGTGGAAGTTGGGGCCTGGCGGGCCGAGGCGCTAAGTGGGGTTGAACCCTGGGCCTTAAGGGCCCCCACTATAACCCCGCCAAAACAGCCCGCCGCCCAGAATCAACCTTCCGCCCAGTCCCGGGCCAGACTGCACTGTTTCTTGTAAAACTTCATGAATGCAATGTCTAACTTATAGACTGTGCCAGAACCAAAACTCTCGCCTCTTTCAGACTGCTTCCATAAAAACAGAGGTCAGTGATAGCCCTTTGCACTTAAGCCCAATAAATTCACGTCACGTTTTTTTTTTTCGGTATAAATGGACGTAAGGGAATAATTCCTAGCCACAAGTAAAGCATGGCCACGAAGCACAACCTCGAATTTTCTCTCACGGGATTCACACAAGCCATCAATTAGATATTTCCCTAACAACATTTCTCAACGACTGCAGATAGCAGCTCCCATTGTGCTTCTCAAAACCTGAATTTATAAACCCCATTTACCGTCACGCCTAATACTAAATTCCATCACCCCCCCAATCCCCAATCTCCTCCATCACCCCCATCACCCTCAACCTCCCTCCTCCCCTGCCAAAACCCCCTCCCATAACTAACCAACACCTCTTCCCCCCTCGTAATCCCCACCGTCCTCGCTCTCCCCGTCGCCTTCTTCCCAGCCGGCAACACAAACACCGCCATTCCCCTTTCGCCTGTGCGCGGATCCCATACCGTTCGGAACTCGGCGTTGGCTTTGGTTCTCTGGTCATCTTTTTTCTGCTTTTTCGTTTTGAAGTTGGAGTTGACGTGTTGATCCGGCCCCGGCACACCGCGGTAGTCGTTGATGAAGCGGGCTTCGTTGCCTGCTCGTGCTGCGTCGACGGCGAGGTCGGACTCGCGGTCGATCCAGAGGTCGTAGTCTGATGTGGCGTAGTCGTAGGGGTCGTCTTGGTCTTCAACAACAGAGGTGGCATCAACATCGTTGTTGTCGTTGTTCTTGTTGTCTTGGTCGTTGTGTTTATCCTTGTCAGGGTTGACATCGGACTCGTGGGAAGACTCATGATTGGGTTTCTTGCGTTGGGGATCGTTGTCATGATCATGATGCTCACTAGGGTTGGTATCAGACGCTATGTTGACGGTGGTGGTTGTATCGGGTGCATTGACGGTAGTGGTATTCCCCGTGCTGTTGCCGTCGCTGCCGTCGCTGCCGTCGCTACTCTCGACAACGATACGCCCAAACGGTGCCGTCCCAATGTGAACTTCACCGATATAAGGCAGTATCAATTCCCCCGGGGCCAAATCCCGTGTCGCGAAAAGCCCGGCTTGACCGTTTGCAGGGTCTTGATCAGGCCGTAGAACAATTAGCTACAGCTACACAGTACAACACCCGTTTTGTTTGCAGCGTAGATTGTAATGTTATCTCAATTTTGCAGGTCCAGTCATATTGTGCTACACACAATAAACAAGTAAAAAGAAGAAACCAAAAAAGAGAAAAAAAACTCACGTCCCAAATCCGTAATCGGCACAATACAAACCGACGTACACGGACCTGGCCTCAGACTGCGCGGTATCACCGGGAGCGGGTCCGCCGAGTTGGCCGCGGGCCGGGTACGGAGGGCCCGGAGATGGGCCGGGGTGAGGTATCGCGAGTAGGAAGGGCGGGTTAGGTATGGGATGTGGGCTGGCCAGTTGATGGGCAGGTGTAAAGTTGGTGGGTGTGTTGGAGGTGGTGTTGATGGTGGTTTATTGCTGTTCATGTTTTCTGAGTGTTGTAGGATAAGACGGGACGTGGGGCAGAAATGATTTTTTGTTGTGTTGAGGGGTGATGCAGTGTAATAGGTATGTATTGATTGATTGTTGCATGAGTAAATTTTTGGGTTAGTGGGGTTTGTGGAATTTTGCCGGTTGACAACTCAGTTGCTTCACATACTTATTGCTCCTGCTGCTGAAATGCAAAATGTAACGGGTGTAATATAAAATCATTGTAGACTAGACTTGAAAATTTGGAACACCGTGCAGCTGACCAGACACCTACATGTAGACTCATTCTCTCTTTTAGTCATAACACATAGGATTTGATAATTTGAGTAAAATACCACCTTATATACCACCCTTACTCAATAATAAAACCTCCGCCTCCCCCATCATCATCGTCGTCGTCTTCATCCGGCACGAAAAACCCACCTCCCACACCATCATCCTCACCCGCATCTTCCATTTCAAGATCCATATCCTCCAACACCTCCTTACCCTTCCCTTCGTCTTTTGCCTGCTCGTCCTCATCATGCCCCTCGACCCCCTCTTCTCCCTCTCCCAAATCCTCCTCCTCTCCCTCCTCATCCACACCCGCCCAAATCCTCTCCCGAATCCTCAACCCCTTCAAAAACCAACTCCACATCCTCATTGCCCTCCTCGCCCTCCTCTCCCTCTCCTCCTCCTCCTCCATCCCTTCCAACCCCCTAATCACCGCCCACACCCCGTCCGCACACTCCTCGGGAACCACCACCCCGCTAAGCACCGCCGTGCCCTGCCGCCCGCGAAACTCAAACCCAGTCAGCGCCGGCGCGTAATCAACACCCGCAGTAAACGCCGCTTGCGCGGCCCGATCGTGCCGTATGTGCGCTCCGCCGCGCGGGACCATGCTGGGGACGTACAGGTCGAGGTTGCCGAATTTGTTTTTGGGCACGCGGCCTGCGACGACAGGTGGCGCGGTGTAGAGGTCGGTTTGGGATTCTGTGTAGAGTGGTGTGTTGCCGTGGGCTAGGTCGCCGAATAGACCGACTTTATCGGGGTCGTCGATGTCGTCGTCGTTGTCGTCTTCCATGTCCTCGTTCACACCGATACCGCCCATCCCGCGCTTACGGACTCGCCGTTTTGGGACGCTTTTTACTGGCTCCTCGCCATCCCTGACTACCCTGCCCATGCGGTACCATCGCTCCCTCGTCCGGGCTATATGGACATCACGCCGGCGGTATATCCTCTCGAGTGGGGCTTTCGCGCCCGCCCTAACGGTACCGCTGGTTTGAGCGCCCGGCGCGAGCACTTCGCCACGACGTAGGTGTCGCTCGAGGGCGTATATGGGATGGTCTTTGAAATCGGCCACATTGCGTGGCATCGGCTCACGCGCCTCAGCAGCGGCGAGTTCAACGAGTTCGATTTGATCGAGATCTGTAGGCCGTCGCCGCGTATAGCGTGCTAACAGGGCGCGATACCAACGTGAGCCGTCTGTGATACCTCCGCTGGGCGTGGCGGCAGGTGGTAAGGATGGGTTGTCGATACGTTGTCTACAGGTCTTGGAGGTGTAGGCTTTGGCATAGCGCCGGGTGACATCACGGGCACTGGCGTCGGCTTCGAAGGCGATGACATATGTCAGGGTATTGAGGCTGTCGGAGGCTGGGGGTTCAAGAACGCGTGGCTTCCATTGCGTTGATGTCACGAGGGGGTCGACCGGGTGCCATTTCTGGTGGGCAGCGTCGAGGACTTCAACCCAGTAAACAGGGAAGGGGGATTCGCCCCGTATGCCGGTGTGAGTACGAGCCGTAGGTCTCGGGGAAGGCGACTGCGCTGGCGGGGTGAGTGATGGGATGATGTGAGCAGCTGCATTCGGATGGCCGAGCCGCCGACGGGGGGATGGGGTTGTTGCACCAGCTTGGAATTCGGGAAACCTGGTTTCATGCCTAGCAAGTGCCGCTGCATAGATCTCAGCCCGAGATGGTTGCTTCTGTGGCGTCTGAGTCTTGCGCGCTTTCGGCTTCGGCATCGTCGGCGCGCCCGGTGAGCAAGAAAGGGGTTGGAGCGAACAGACCAAACGGGCCTCGACCCCTACGGACCGAAGCAGGGCGCAGAATAATTGCGCGCCTACATCGCGTGAGCCTCGCAACGTTTTGGCCGCCTCGAGGAAATCACTCTTCTCCAGCGTGGAGTCGATATCATCGGGGGGTTGATACTACCACGCCGATTAGTATTGCCTGAATCAAGTAACAAGGGGTGAATACACGGAGCAACACACATCCTTCAGCTGCTCCTCGTCTTCCGCCCACAACGCCCTACGTAGCCCCCTCTCCGTGATGGTGAACCTGGACTTGAACAAGTCTTTCGCCTCCTGTAGGCCCTTTCTCAACGACTCGGACCGCCCAAACTGATTCAGGCTCGCCCGAGGGATCAAGGCTCCAATCGTCTTCTGCGGCAACAATGACCGAAGCACCTCTTGAACCTGCTCGTCGTTGCACCACCGATTCCGGATCTCGAGGTGCGCTAATAAGCACACGAGATGGACCTTGTGCACCTCGATGCGACGTGCTTTTTCTTCCCGACTGATAGCCTTGCGCCTGTTGATCTGCCGCAGAGCGGTTTGTGTGGCCAGTTGCGCCGAAAGGTCCAGATTGAGTTCAGTGGATTGGCCGGGCTTGCTCTTCGGCACCGACGAAGACCCGGTCCTGTCAATCGTAACATCTTCAAACTCAATATCCTCTTCGTCATCCTCGTCCTCATCATCCTCGTCATCCGAATCCCTCGTTACAGTTTGCACCGTAGGTGGTGGGAGCATAACGTCCACACCTTCCCCCTCGTCAGCATCACTATCATCACCACCATCGTCAGAAACTCCTAGCCTTGCTCCCACTACACGACTGCGAGCAGCAGATTCCGCAACACCTCTCTGCGATGATTCCGCCCTCCTCGCAGGCCGTCCCTCCCCCGGCCGTCTGCGCTTCACCGGCCGTTCAGGCTCCTCCTCATCATCCAGCTCCTGCGCTCTAATCTCTCTCCTAGCCTCCGCGACCATTTGGCGATACACATGTGGGACCGCGGCCGACGATGATGCTGAAGATGCGCCATTATTACCACCGCTACCAGTCTGCGACCTCACTCGTGCGCTAGAACGCGTCGCTCTCCCTGGTCCTGGCGGTTGGGCAACGTTCCGCTTTTTGCCCGGCATTGTCCCTTTTCGGGTTTTTTTTTCCCTTCTCCTCAAAGAAACAAGGCTGTATTGTGGACCACGAACTGCCGGGGAGAGATGGGTTTTTGCTGGCGAGGCAAAATGCCTATTTGTTAGATGGGAGGATGGAAAGTGGACACTTCCTCATCGCATTGTGCAAGGCGAAATGGCGAGAAACGTCAATGCATCCATTCCCCGCTTGCCATTGGGGACGAAGCGGAAAGGCAAGCCGGACGGGACGTCGGCGGGGAATAAAGCGAAAAGATGAAGGCAAAGGGAAGTCAGGTGTGTTTCAAGTTTGCAATTCCATTGAAACCATACACGGGCGGGGCCTTCGAGAGCTGCGCCTGCCTGCATCGCTGCCAGGCGCGTGGCGCCCTCGCGCTGTCACGTGATCTATCTAGCAGTCGGGGAGCCGGACAAGAAGAATTGCTTATGTAATCTACTTTTTCACGGGGGCTCGGTCTTCACCCCTGCGACAGCAGATTCGCGCTGTTTTTGTGGCCTGGCATTGAGCCGCGGGATGGAATTTGTAAGATTGCCCATCGTTGCAGAACTGTGGGTTGTTTTTTTTCATGCATAACGTTACCTTTCCCATGCTGTCGCAATCGGCAACCTCGCGAAAGAACAAAAAACGGTCCGTGTTCCGTCCCATTTTGCAAACATGCATCTTCCCGCGACAGCCTTTCCACAAGCTACAACCGAATTTCATTAGGCTCCATTTGCTCGGTTGCGCAAACTTCGATCTTTTCTCGACCCCGATCGTATTTACCGCTTCCTTCGCAAAGGATAGGCTTTTTCCCATGTTCGGCCCGTCGATTGGACGCCCGTGCTGGCGAGGTAATCACACATCTCACCTTCCACCGATCCCCGATCCGAACCACTCACTCATCTTCCCTGTCTGTGGACCACCGCCCACCATCCCTTTCTGCAGTTTGTGAATCTCGCAACCCAACCACCCCGAGGTCAAGTGAAGTTTCATTTAAATGGCCATGAAGGATGCTAAAAGACAAGAAAGAACCAGGGGGCACGGCGTTTCCAAAAGGACAAAATTTTCCTAATGAGCATTCTCGCAATCCCGCTCCCGAAAAAGAACAGCCCCGCCCCCCATGCCCAACCATGCATCTGGATTTCAATTTCCCTCTTGGCCAGACGAAGCTGATCCCGATCGCGATCCCGATCGTGCCAACGACCCCACCGACATGTTCCCGGGTGACCCGACCTGCGCCGGCGCCGGCGGCCCAGCGGCCAATACCCCCTCTCTCCCACCTGGTCTTCTTCTGGCTGCTGCTGCTGCCGCTGCTGTTCCTCTTGTCGTCCCCCCTCTTCCTCCTGCTCCCCTCTCGCTGCCTGGCGCCCCAGCCCTGCCTCGCAGTTCCTCCCCTCTTCCTCCTTCCCTTTCCCCTTCCCCTCCATCTCCAGCCCCTTCTCCCCCCGCGGTTATACCCAACTCCCTCGCGTCCGCTGCTTCTGTTCCTTCTAGAGCCGGGGCTGTTGAGGCAGAATCTTCTCCCTCCAGCTGGGCGAAGTGGCCCACTGTCATCGCCCGCTGGAAGAAGAATGGGTCGCTGCTCCTCACCCCAGACATGGGGAGCGGGATGGGGACGGGGATGGGGTCCAGCAAGCGGGCGTTGCAGTCGTAACAAAGGCGGCCAAACTCGAGGAACTTTTCGGTTCCGTCCGGCCCGTAGCAGCCCGTCCCAAGCAGGTTGCACCGCTCGACCTTGTTGAACCCGATGTGGCCGCAAGTAAAGCGGTTTTTCCACTCGAAGCACATGGTTTGTTTGGTTTGCGTGCGTGTGTGTGTGTGTTGGGGGCTGGCTGGCTTGCTTTGTTTGAAACTTTCGCTAGAACTTGACTTGACTTGACTTGGTGCGTGCGGGAAATACGATATCGTGCTTGAGGGGGGCTGGGCGAAAGGCCGGGCGGGGGTTTGGAGTAGGTTGGAAGGGTCTTGGGTGTGGCTTATCTCTCGCTTTGCCGTGTCTTGTGCCCTAGGGTATGTTACTGTACGTGTCCGTCCCGGCAGATTATGCCGTGGGAAGGGGGGGCTGCGGCTGGAAGCGGTAAAAATGCCCAACAGAGCAAAAAGAGGAAACAGAGCCCACGATATGCCCCTTCAACAAAGGTAAAAATGGTTCAAAGCTGTGCCGTTAGTCGACCAAGTGTATTCTGTTAGACTCGTTGTCGTCCGAGACTGAACTGTGGCGTCTCGTGGCTGGGACATGGATCACGATCGTGGCTCTCGATCGTGGCTGTTGGTTGGGGTTATATACCTAACCGCTTCGTGCGGTTGCGTTGGGCAGACAATGAGAACCGGGGGGAGGGCTTGGTTTGCTGACCTGGATGATGTCACAAGGCGCCCAACTAGGGTTCGTGAGCTGTGATGCCGAGGGGCGGACTCGTGGGGTTGACCAGAGAGAGCGAGAGAGAGAACCGAAGCCGCCAGGAAGCATGGGGATGGCCTCGGTAACTTGCTCGAGGACCTAAAGCTCCGGGACTTTTCTGGTGGATATCGTCGACAAACGTTAACTATACCTCGCAGGGTTCCCTTTCCCAGCGCCAGGGCGCTCATCCTTTTGTTGCTAACGGCGTCGCGGTGCTCGAGGAAGAAGATGAGGGGCGGGAACGGCCGAGAAGGGAGTGATCGGGCGGTGAGGTCCGATCAAGGTTTCACCAACTCTCTCCTAGGTTGAGTCACAGGAGGAACAGACCCGAGGGTCGGCCATTGGGGCGGGGATAGATCAGACCATCCGAGACCCTACCTTCAATAGCTCCTTCCAAAGGCCATCTAGTTAGTTTTGAAGACCTAAGGCAGTTGCGACTTGTGTAAGCCGTCAGGCAGGTTCTGAAAAGCGCGCCTGCCCGCGGAACATTCGGGCCGGAAAGTTGAAACCTGGCGGTGAGCTTCCATAAGACTCGCCAGACCCTTCTTCATGGGGCTGACTAGATAGGAACTTTCCAACCAAGGGACCGACGAGTGGGCTTGGCCAAGGCTAGGAGCAGGCGGAACCTGGATGTCGACTGGATGGGATGCCATTGCCAAAAGTTCTGCAAAGCGCCTTACCCGCTTTCCAGATACCGAGTGTCCCCACACCCGGACTAAAAGCTGCACGTTCTGCTAGCGATTCTCTGGGCACTTGGGCATCGGGTCTAACTACAGCCGGACGACGACATAATTATGTCTGAAATCACGTTGACGGACCAACGAAGCCAGTTGTCTCAGGTTTGAGTAGAGATCGTTTCTTTTATTCAAAGAGGTCTATGGTTACACACCATCGCCTACTTGTATGTGAAGGGGTAGGTATCTCTTGTTATGCGTACACGTCTTTAAAAATACACAGGGTATCCGCGGCCAGGAAGAAGCTAGATCGTGGTGTCGTCCTCCGCTGGTCTTGCTCTCTCGCAGGTTTGGCCATCCCCTCGCTATACCCTCTTCGGGAGGTTCTTGCTGATTGCGCCGACCTGAAGCCTGGAGCCGGAGCGGTTCTGCAAAGCCCTCTGCACCAATGCCTGCGTGGCTTTCGGCACCCGCAGCCGGTGGCCCGCGACTAAAGCCCCAGTCAGCAGCGCTAGAGCTCCGGCTTGGTGGGCAGCAGCTAGCGGGATCGGGACCATGTAGATCAAGGTGGTGATACCGAGCGTGACCTGGAGCAGGGCTAGGTGCAGCAGCCCGGTGACGCCCTTCCTGACGTCCTTGGGCATGGCAGCCTTGATCCGACCAGTGCGGCTGTAGAAGAAGAGTGCTACTACAGCGGTAAATGTAGTGGTGGCTAAGATCCGATGGTCGAGCTGGACCAGGGAAGGATTTTCGAGCATGTTGCGCCACCACAGGTCCGAACTGTCGGCCTTGCGGCTGTAGAACTTGTCAAACAGCTCGGTCTTTGGTGGTGTCAACCCTTTGCCCATCATCGGGAACTCGTTGTAGATAAGTCCGGCGTCAAGGCCGGCGACAAGGGCACCGGACAGGACCGTGGTGAAAATGAGGGCTGTCAGCGCGGTAACGGAGCCGCGAAGGACCCTGAGTGTTGGAGATTTCAGCGCCGCGAACGTCTTAGCAGCAGCTTCTGGGTCGCGGAGAAGTCGGTGTGTCCGGAGGATACCAAGCCCAGAAACAAGCATCCAGGCGTAGCAAACAAAAGCTGTGGCGAGATGTGCGGTCAACCGGTATTGACTCACCCGTGGGTGAGAGCCAGGCGCGAATAGGTCGTCCTTGAGTCCGGACTTGACCATCCACCAACCAATGAATCCTTGGAAACCAATCAGAGCTGAGATACCGACCAAGTTGAGGCCCATCTTGGGCGTCACACGCCGCCGAGCGAGGAAGTAGATCGTTGGTAGCACAAAGCTGAGGCCAACGAAACGGCCCCATATACGATGTGTCCACTCCATGAAGTAGATCTTCTTGAACTCAGCTAGATCCATGTGCGAATTGATCATCTTGAACTCCGGGGAAGCACGGTACTTGTCAAACTCGGACTGCCAGTCTTCCTCGGACATGGGCGGTAGGGATCCCGTCACCGGTCTCCATTCCGTGATGCTCAACCTTCGATCTGGTCAGCGTTCCTGGCCGTGGAAGAGAGTACCGACAAGAAGCGCCTCCTTCCAAAGAGAACATACCCAGATTCGGTCAACCTTGTCAAGCCCCCAAAGACCACAATGCCGAAGACACTCAAAGCGCTACCCACAAGCCAGTAGCCCACCACCTTCGCATTCGTCCCGGGTGACGACGAGGGGTCCGCTGAGGCTTGAGAGGAACCGGATTGGGCGGCTGATTTCGCGGCATCCGTAGTAGCACTGCTGAAAAATTGAGCCGGTATCTTGGACACACCAGGTGCTATCGAGGCGTAGCTCCGGCAAGCTCGAGGAGCTGCCGCGAGCTGGAGGACGCGGGGTGGAGGGGCCGAGAGCTTCAGCGGCGCACACGCATTCCTCATGAGCGGTGCCCGCGGCAGCTGCGCGACGGCCCGGCGAAGTCCAATTCGGAAGAAAGCCATCGTGGTGGCTTACGCCGGTGGCGGTCCGCTGTTCGGCGTGCTCCCGTTCGTCTCGAGCTTCGCGGCCAAACGAGGTCAAAGTCAAGCACTGCTGGAAGGAGGTCACCAAAACTAAAACTGCGCATTGAAATGGGCCAATGGGATCCACTTTCCCCCCACCATTCTCGAAGCTCCAGGGCCGAGGCCCCACTAAGCTACCAATTAACGCTAACGTTAAAGCAACCATCCCTTTGCATCCTCAGCTTCTCGAAGCTTTTGAAACTCGGGTTTGGCGTTGCATCTCCCATCCATCATCGCATGTCCAACTGCCGCTCCAATGATGAAGCAGACCCATCGAGGCCGGATTAGAAAACACAACGTTATTTGTCATTCATTTGCCTTTCTCGACCCAAGGCGGATTTACCTCTCTTTCAAGTTTTGATAAACCGAACAGCTGACAATCGTATGAGGGAGAGATACACGTACATCACACGATCACCGTCACAATCGCCTCTCCCATCGCCAAAGGCATGGTCACAGAACGGAGCTGCCATTTGTGACCTTTCGACTGTATCAGCGGGGCCGGTTTCCTGAGGCCTCGACCTCTCACCCCTATTTCGATAGCGAACATCAACATTTTCAACACAACCCAATTCAAATCACGATGCATTTTCGGTGCAAGAGCGCCCTCTTGGCGGCGCCGATCCGGGGCCATGGCGACTATGCGTTGTGCTTGGTGACGAAGTCTTGTGATGCGCGTCGCTGGACTAAACAGGAGCAATAACAACCACCAAAACGCGTGCTCCCTGATCTCGGGACTTGCGGGCTGCGTCTATGGGCTGATCCCTCCAGGACATTGGCCCGGTGCCTTCGTGGTAAATCTGGGGCCCTATTGTTTTCAAATTGTCTCTTGAGTAAACATGACAAAGACAAACCCCTGACAGAGCCAGCTACGAGCAACCCTCTGTTCGAAGTCGAGGCATAACGCCAAGCTCCGGAGCCGTGGCCGTTGGAGGTGTTAAGGGTGGACGAAACCAAATGCCGTCAGGGCTCCGTTCCCAACCGTGCCAGCCTACCACAGACTCGCCAATTCTTCCAAGGTAAAGCTGAGGTCCATCTCGACACCGGGAGAAGGTGACTTCCCCACCACTGGCTCACAGGTTGTTTCGACCGACCGGCTTCCGAAAACCCGACCACCCTCTGCCCCACATCCCGAGAGATCTGCGCCGAAACTCGATGCCAAGAAGTTACAGCCGTGCAGCGGTTAACCTCGACTTCGCGCCCAAATCGGAAGAGACACTGATGAGTGCCGAGCCGGCTTCACGTTTGACCACCCTGCTGCTTGTTTCTTGGCCGGCCCGTCCGGGCAGGTCGATCAGCCTGTGTCGACAACAATCCCGCTTTGTTGATACCAAAGGGTCAACACCCTCGTGATTGTTGACGACCAAGGTTCATTGCCAAGCGGCACACCCAGTCGCACAGACAGACGCCCTCGGCCAAGACGGTCCTCTCAACACCCGTGTAGGAGTCCGTCCCCGCGCGGCCCGGTATTTCTTGCCTTAAAATCTACAGCGAAGAAACTCACATCCATCGTTGTGAGACGGGAAGACCATAAGTGTTTCCAGTCCCAACATCCGAAGCAGTGGCAACACGCGCTCATGGGATGTCCCCCGTAGACCTCCAATATTCTCTAAGTAGGCACAAATGGAACAACAAACAACACACAGCCAAAACAAGACTAGTCAGAAAGAGCCGGAACCCACTGAATCCAGGGAAGAAAAGAAGGAAAGAAGTTTCTGTTGCATGAGCACACCTCTTACAATAGAACAAATTGTTCCGACACTTAACAAGTTTTGGCGACAGAAATTTCCCGAGTGGACGCCCGGGAGCGGCTCCCGGGACGCAGCAGAACGGTGGGGCTCGTTTCATCTCGCCACGGCAAACCCCAGGTTTTGCTCGTGTGTAAGTGGCAACAAGCAACAAAGAGTTTAGCCACTAGACCAAAAACGGAGTGTTTACATCCCACGCATCCATACTCGCCGTCCAAGCGAGTATCAAGGTGTCGACTATCACATAACTCGCAACTCATTTATCACATGGACTAGGTACGTGGTAGGTGGCTCGGCAGTTCTTACTCGCTCGCAGAAGCTTCGACGGTTTGAAGTTTACTACCGCATGCCCTAGGAGGTCAAGAAAAGAAACAGCCATGTCACCTCACGTATGGTGAAGGTGACACTGTTTGAGCAAGAGTCAGGAGCAGTCTGCTATCCCCAGCCCAATCCCCCTTAGGAAGGAGTCAAGCGTGTCTGCATCATCAGCTGATAGTAGTTGGAAAACACGGAGGCCCGCTCCACGAGAATGAGACTCTTCAGAGTAACGTTAGAGTAAGGGAGAGCAAAATCTGAGCTGATCTTTATCCTCGAGATGTCTGGATATACTGGGTCGCTGCTGGGGAAAGATATTCTGCTACAAAAGTTTCGCCCCTAGCCCCTCCAGCACGACTCAGCAACGAATATCACCCACGGAAACCTCCGTCCGTCCCCCACTCGTACGGTCAGTCGACTGGATCGACGCCAAGCCAGCACTGCTAAAATAAACCTCCCATCTGAAGAACCACCTGGCCCTCCCTCCTCTTGTCCTCTTGGCTTTTTCATCGGTGCGCTGCAGCTTTTCGTTCCTGTCTTCTTTTTCTTTCTCTAGTTTGGTGTTTTCTACCGCCTTGTCTTTTCGCTTTTCCCTCTTTCCCCCTTTTGCCCTTCCTTGTCTTCACATGGTTGGGACTCTTGGGACTTGTCTGTGATTCCTTTCCTTTCTCTTTCTCTTCTTGTTCGAAACCGCGGGCCGGTTTTGCTGGCTATCTTCTCTCTCTCATATTACTCGTTTTTTGCTTCATCTTTCCTTCCTTGTCCAGGATAGCACGCCTGGCGCGGTCTAGTCCCTGATCAATAGTACGTTGGGTTGAAGTTCGTGTTATAAAGAATATTGCGTAATGGCTCAAGATGGCGCCTCTGCGGTCTCCGACATGGATCTCATGAGCGGGAAGCCGGCGTGTGGCAGCGGGGAGGAAGTTGGCGAGTATGATCTCGGGCTCCATGTTGCTGCTCTGTGTAAGTCTATCTGGATGGCCTCCTTCATTCCACTATGCAATCTGTCGAGCATCGAGGAGAGAACGCGAGCTAACGCTACCTATAGTCCTGGTGCTGGCGGCCTCGATTTTCGGCGCTGGATTCCCTGTTGTGGCAAAGAAGGTCAAGTGGGTGAAGGTCCCGAGGAAGACCTTCTTCATCTGCAAGCATTTTGGAACGGGCGTCCTGATTGCGACAGCTTTCGTACATGTAAGCAAGAGACGCACGAAAGAACATCAGAACGGCACTAACACAGTAACAGCTTCTCCCCACGGCTTTCGGAAACCTCCTCGACCCGTGCCTCCCCGACCTCTTCACCGACCAATATCCCGCCCTGCCCGGCGTCATCATGATGGCTTCCATGTTCTGCCTCTTCATCGTGGAGATGTGGATCAACAGCAAGCTGGGCGGCCACACTCACGGCGGCCCCATGGGTTTCGACTCTGCAGTACCCCCGGCTGGCGGCCAGGTTCAGGTCCACCACAACCGTGGTGCGCCCCCTCCGCGCCCCCCGAGGTACACCAACGCGACCGATTTTGAGATCGATGACATCGAAGATGAAAAGAAGGCCGCGCAGAAGATGTACGACGAGAAGATGCGCAAGTTCACCCACGGCGCGGAGGACCCCTACAACGGTGACGACAAGGACGAGCTCGAGGCTCGCTCCGAAATGCCCCCCTGGTTCATCGTCTTCTACGAGCAATATGTCCGCCAACGCCTCGAGATGATGAACATGATCAAATCCACGGCCCGTCAGCAACAGCGGCAACAGTACCAAATCGAGAATAACACCAGCACCCCTGACAAGCGCCAGACAATCATCACCGAAACTGCCCTGGCCGACTCCCCTTACATCGACGTAGAGACGGGCCAGGCGGTTGATCCAGCCGTGTTCCGCAAGATGTCGCTCAACATCACCCTGCTGGAGGGCGGTATCCTGTTCCACTCGGTGTTTGTCGGCATGACGGTCAGCATCACGATTGAGGGCTTTATTGTCCTGTTGATTGCTATTCTGTTCCATCAGATGTTTGAAGGGCTTGGTCTCGGCTCGCGTATCGCGGCGGTGCCATATCCCAAGGGAAGCATCCGGCCGTGGGTTTTGGTTGTGGCGTTTGGTACGACCGCGCCGCTGGGTCAGGCGATTGGGTTGGCTGTGCGGGACTCGTATGATCCGAATAGCGCATTTGGGTTGATCATTGTGGGGATATTCAATGCTATGTGAGTTGAATCGGGGTTCAAAATTATTTATCATGACAGAGACTAACCGACACCCGCTAGCTCCTCCGGTCTGCTGCTTTACGCTGCGTTGGTCGATCTCCTGGCCGAAGACTTCCTGTCCGAGGAAGCCCAGTTGCTCAGCAAAAAGGACCGCATCACCGCTTTTGTTTTTGTCATTCTTGGAGGTAAGGACTCTCTCCCCTCTGTCACACAGTTCTATCCGAGCTCTCGTGGATAATAACTAACATGACCCAGCCATGGGCATGTCTATCGTTGGTGCATTTGCCTAAGCAATGATGTTATTTTCCTCTCGTTCGCCGTTGCACGATAGAAACGCCTCGCACCCAATACCCCCCGTTTGAGGACCTCGACCCGACATGTCCCTCGAAGCATCCACTCTCTTGTAGGATACCCTTTTTGTCTAGGATCACAGCACCCGTCTATTACACACTCTCATTTTGTGGAGGCACGTCTTATTTTCAGTTGATAGGCCGGCTAGATACTTTCACGTTACGCTAGACCGAACACGAAAAGAAAAATAAAAAACGAAAAAGAAAAGTACAAGGAAAATAAGACCCAAAATCCGGGTGTTGGGCCAGGACACAAAAACGCCTCAGTCAAATTATTCTTTGATCGTTACCTGTCCATCTTCCTCGGCTACTCTCAGCAGGCGTTTTCCGTGGGAAAACAGCGTGACTGGTACCCAACTTCCCCTTTTTTTTCTTCCATCGGGATTCTCTTTCGGCCATTTGAGAAGAAGGGGGCAATAAGACAAGTTTTGATCTCTTGGATCGTGGTGTTTTACCTGGCATTTCTGGTCTGAAATGTAACGTGTTCATGATAACTGGGTAGAAAGGGCATAGACACAAGGTCAAGGTAGGGTAACAAGCACAAAATAACGAGGGGCGCGTGGTAATTATGTTGAGGAATGAAAAGCAGGGTCAGGCCATGTACATAGCACTTGGCGTGATATACATGTATATATAGAGATTGGAGTTAAAAAGGCATGAAAAATCGGATCTACTCTCGTTGACACCTTTCTCACTTAACTTTCTACTTAAAGTGTAAGCTGGGCGATATCATGGGGCTTCCCGTTTAAAGCATGTGCAAGTAAATATGCCACCAAAATGTTGGACAAGAAACAGTATCACACAGGATACGGACAGGCTCCCATTATGTACCCACCCACCTCCTCCCCTACTCACCACACACCTACCAAACCAACAAACCAATCCAGTTTCACCACCTACTACCTTCCCAACTTATCCAAATTCATCTTCCGCTCCTATCACACTCATACAATACCCTCGTTATTCATTGACCTCCAAACCAGAAACACGTACACTATCTGGTGCGTCATCGGGGGGTGGCTGTGTCGGTCGGGAGTGCTCGGCAGGGGCTGTCGATCGTGCGTCGAGATTTGGAAGGTTGGTAGGTAGGTTTGTCACGGAACTGGAAAGATTGATGGGATGTTTATGCATGGACAAAGGACGAGAGGGGGTGGTGAAAGACAAGGGGTGTATAACCAACCCTAACCCTAATGTGACCGGGTTCGTGTAAGTCAACAGCCTTAAGCTAGAGGCTATGAAGGTCTTCGGGGCCGAGGGGAAAACCAACCAAAATTGCAGGCTCATAATCAAGGTGATATGGTCTTTGTGCTTCCGAACTTGCATCTCAACAGTAAGCGGAAGGGAGGGAATGGATTGCACCGCGGCCAATGCTGTTCGCAGGGCCTCCCTCCGGATTGGGAAACGCAAACCCATACCAGACAAAGAAAACATCCAGCATGGCCACACCGATTCAGTCTTCAAAAGACACACAGATCTGGTTGTATCTTGCCACGGGATATCCCCCCTCCTTTCCAACCGACCGTCTCTCATTCTCGCTTCCTTTTCCCCTAGGACACGTAACGAACAGACACATCCCACAAACGTACAAACCAAACAAAACACACGAAATGCCACTCCCCAAGTCCCCCTACACCCTCCACAAACACCTCGGAAACGACTTCTACCTCGTCCAGCGCCTCACCGACGGCGAGATCCTCTTCGCGCGGCCCTCCCGACACCCCAACAACCCCCACATAGGCGGACCCTCCCTCGAACTCCTCCTGCAGTTCGCCGGCGCCCAGCCAGCAGCCAACCTGCTGAACCACGAGAATCTGATCTCTCTGCATGATGAGATGACTGCTGTGTCGTCCATTCCACGGACGCCAGGGAGTGACGGGAGAGATGCTGCTGCCGCGCAGGAGGGAGGGGAAGAGGATCGGCCGGGGATGGTGAAAAGGTGGTTGATTATGGACTTTGCCGAGGCTGGGACGCTGCAGGACGTATTGGATGATTATGCGCTTCCTGACTCTACGCTTGCATCGTCTTCTTCTTCTGGGCCATCGGTTTTTGCTGCCGGGGCTGTTCAGCATGGCGGGTTCTTGCCTGAGTCGTTCATCTGGCATGTTGCGTTGGGTCTGCTACGGGCCCTGCAGTGGTTACATGAGGGGATACGGGATACTTACGAGGTAGTATCGCCCTCTGACCTACCACCCCCACCCCCGGCCACAACGCGAGGCCATCGAGCAGCCCGTAGCACAAGCAGAGTCCCAAGACAACCTAACGTCACCCCCAACGCCAACGCCAACGCCAACGCCAACGCCAAAGAATACCTCCGCATCCGAGGCAAGACCCCGCCCGAGCAGGACTGGATGCCGGTGCTGCACCGGGGGATCCGGGCGTCGAATGTATTTCTGCAGCACCCGCGGGGGACAGAGACGTATGGGGCTGTGAAGCTCGGGGGGTTGGAGAGGGCGGTGGTGTCGGGGAGCGCGGGGTTGATGAGGGGCACGCCGGTGGTGGCGATGGAGGGGGAGGATGGGGTGGGCTTGGAGTTGTTGAGGGATCGGAAGGTGAAGTGGGGGAAGGAGGGGTTGGGGATGTTGAGGGTGAGTTTTTCTTTTCTTCTTTTTTCTTTTCTTCTTTCTTCTTTTCTTCCTTACTTTCTCTTCGACCTGGTTAGATCTGCTTGTTTTGCCGGCCATGACCCAGTCCGCTAACACAACCAGGAAAAACGCCCCTACACCCGCGGCAACGAGCTCCTCTCCGTCGGCGCAATCCTCTACCACATGATGCTCGGCCGGGAACTGCCCCAGCCCGAAGACTGCGACACATGCGGATGCATACACGTCACCTCCAACACCAAACCCAACCCTCAAGCAACCACAACTCGCTGCCGACACGCCAGCTGCGCCGGCAAAGACATCAATATCGACGTCGTCTTTGCGCCGCTGCTGGCCTACACGCCGGGCCTGAAGAGGCTGGCTACCATGTTGTTGCAGGCGGAACGTGGTGATGGATGGTGGGCGAGCGAGGCGCTGAATACGGCGTGGGATGGGTTTGAGCGGTGGGCGGAGGATACCGAGGATGGGAGGGCGTATCGGGATGTGTTTGATGATATTTGGTTTCGGAGGCAGAATCAGGTGCGGTTGGGGAAGAGAGCGCGGGAGGAAGAGGGGGAGGCCGAGGGGGAGGGAGAGGGGGAGGTGGACATGCAGGAGGGGGTTTTGGTGGTTTAGTTGTGGTTCAGAAGAAATTTGGAAAGAAGAGATCGCGGAGATATGTTTTAACAGTTGGGAGTTTTTAGTGCGGAAAATAGAATGGTGAGATTTTGGTCAAGAGTTGAATTAATTAGCAACTAAATGAGATGTCAGTCCTCACGCAATGTAAAGGACTATTACCTACCTCTATCTTGATCGAAGCAGTTTTAGGAAAAAGGGGGGGTTTGGTTTCGATGTAGTTTATAAGTCGAACGTTGCATTCGTGTACTAGAATCACAGGCCTTCTAGAATCAGTGCTCAGAAGTCTGGCTCATCCCGTAGCCCGCATCAGGTCGAGGTCCACCCAGCATCACAAACGGCCCGCAGCGGCTGCCCCACCATGACGACCGCGGGGTATGGCCGATAAGGGACCGATAAGGAGCTCTGGCACTCAACTTGATTACCCCAGAGCCATCCTGCTTCCAACACGAACACAAACACCATATGAGCTTGGCGGCCCAAGTGCAACACCGTCTTCATTAACGTCATCCATTCAATTTGTTTTCACAGATACCTCGGGACTAAGACACCAAGCAATCAATCCCCCAAAATGGATCCTCCACCCCCGCCAAGCACCCATTCCTCGACGACTCCCGTTCCACCTCCACCTTCAACAACAACAGCAACATCCACAACATCGACC
This sequence comes from Dichotomopilus funicola, assembly GCF_033296635.1. Classification (NCBI taxonomy): domain Eukaryota; kingdom Fungi; phylum Ascomycota; class Sordariomycetes; order Sordariales; family Chaetomiaceae; genus Dichotomopilus; species Dichotomopilus funicola. The sequence continues at coordinate 114,621 of NW_026944038.1, forward strand.
GCATCAACCTCAACAACAACCCCATCCTTCCCCCGTCTCGCCGTCCTCGCCCCCTCCAAAACCCACACCTTCTCCCCCCCGCAAAAACGCATCCACACCGGCGCCGACCTCCCCCACTTCCTCACCTCGCTGGCCTACCGCGACATCGGCATCTTCATCCTCCAGCTCAACCGCGCTCTCTGCCCCCGAAAGCCATCATCCCTTCCAACCTCAACCTCAACCTCAACCTCAACCGCAACCGCAACCGCCCCAGCCGTGAAAGCTACGCCCCAGCCCCAAACCTTCCCCCTCAACGCCCCCCGCTCCGACCCCCCCTCCGTCCTCTGGCTCCGCGACATGCTCGACCAAGTCGCCGGTCTAATTGACCAAGCCCCACCAGAAAAGGGCCCCCGCCGGTTCGGGAATGTGAGTTTCCGGCGGTGGTATACGTTGCTTGAAGAGAAGGTGGAGGCGGGGTTGTTGAGGGGGGTTTTGGAGGGGGTTGATTTGGGTGCGTGGGGTGGGTCGCTGGGAGCTGAAGAGGCAGGGGGGGGTATAAAGGGAGAGGGGGATACAAAGGGAGGGGATGGGATGCTGAGAGGGGAAGGGATACTGGAGGAGGTGAAGGGGTACTTTTTGGGGGCGTTTGGGAGTGCGCAGAGATTGGATTATGGGACGGGGCATGAATTGAGCTTTTTGGCGTTTTTGGGGGCGTTGTGGAAGGTGGGTGTGTTTAGGGATGGGAAGGGGGAAGGGGGGGAGGTGGAGAGGAGTGTGGTGTTGGGGGTTTTTGAGCCGTGAGTGTTGCCTCTTTTTTGTTGCCTCTTTTTTGTATTCTTCTTTTTGGGGGGGTTTGATTTGTTGGGTGTTGCGGTGAAGCTGACAGAAAACAGGTACCTAAAGGTCGTTAGGAGGCTGATCCTGACGTACAACCTCGAACCGGCCGGCTCGCACGGCGTCTGGGGCCTCGACGACCACACGTTTCTACCATACATCTTTGGCTCAGCTCAGCTCACCCGGCCCATCACCGAGACAGAACCCATGCCCCTCGAAGGCTCCGTCCCGGGCGCCCCGCGGCCCTCCGACGTGGCCAAGGCAGCCACCGTCGACTTACACCGCGATTCCAACATGTACTTTTCCGCCATCGGCTTCATCAACGACGTCAAGACCGGTCCCTTTTGGGAGCACAGCCCGATCTTGTTCGACATCTCGGGCATCAAAGACGGCTGGGGAAAGATCAACAAGGGCATGATCAAGATGTTCAACGCCGAGGTGCTCTCCAAGTTCCCCGTCGTCCAACATTTTCCCTTTGGCTCGCTGTTCTCTTGGGATCCTGATCCGGAGGCTGCTTTGCCGGCGCGGACTGCGCATGTGGCCAGCCAGCCGGGTAATGTGAACACCGCCACGGCCACGCCTGGGGAAGGCGCAGGGACCGCAGCCCCGTGGGCACAAGCGACCAAGATGCCTGGCTCTGCGGCTGGCGTGCCGTCGGGACCGGGGATCCCATACTCTAGAGCCCCGTGGGCTGCTGGAGGCAGTGCAGCACCGTCCGCGCCTAGAGGAGTGGTGCCGGAAACGGGGCCGCCGCCGCCGACGGCTTTTCCCAGGGGGAAGCCAGGAACGGCCAGTAACCAGTTTGCTGTGACCAAAGCGCCGTGGGCGAAGGATTGAGACTTTCTTCGTTGGGAAGAGGGACTTAAAAGGGGACAGGAAGTGGGAAAGACAAAAAAGGGACGTATAAGGTTGTTATTTACGGTTGCCAATACTCATGTCATGATACCCTGTGCTATCAAAACAAATAAACAACTTGCTGTTCATCATATCCAACCAGGCGCCTAAATATGCATACAGATTTGATAATTACGTACCGCACGTCCCATATATCCAATAAAGGTATAAAACACGCAAGCAAACAAATACAACTCTTGTCCTCTTCACCACAACAGTAGCTACTCCGCTACACCTCCTCCAGCGGATAACTCGGCGGCAAATCCTCCTCCCACGTCCCCCAAGTCCCCTCATCCTCCCCCACCCACAACTCCAACAACCCCCCCCTCAAAAAGAACTCATGCGTGATCCAATTCCTCGTATACTCCACCCCATCCAACTGCGCCCTCTGAATATACATATTCGACCCCCTCCGATTAAACTCATTCATCACCCTTATCACCGCCTTCTTCCCCCTTTCCTTGGCACGTATCCTCACCTCGGGAAAAAACGGCGTCGTCAACAGATACACATCCTGCCCCGCCACGGGGAAAAACCCCATCATCACAAACGCGCTGAAAGCCCCCATCGCGCAGTCGTCGTTTCCTGGGATGCCGTTCACCGTTGCGTTGAATAGGCTGGGGATGTACTGCCGTGTCCAGTACGAACTTAACCCGGGGCGGCCGGCGTAGTGGAATTGGAAGACTGGCAGGAATCCTTGCTCGTTGCCGAGATAGGAGAGACCGCTGGTGTGGAAGTAGGTGAGGCGGTCGACGAACGCTGCGGGACCGCCCATGAGGCTGATGAGCGTGGCCATGTCTTGCGGGGCATAGAAGCTGTACAGCCAGGGACTGCCCTCGTAGGTATCCAATGAGGTGTCGTAGTAGCAGGAATGCATGTCCTGGATAGGGGAACAGGCCCGCGTGTTGTGGTAGCGGAAGGACCCGTCGCTTTCGCGGGGTTGCATGAACCCGCGGAAGGCAGTGTCGAGGGGTTTTTGGGCGTCGTCGGGGTCGTGGAAGACGTCTTGTTGGTCCGGGTTCCAGTAGTTGCGCCAGTTGCCGCCGCGGGCGCGGTATTTGGCTGCGTCGGCCGGGTGGTTGAGGGCGCTAGCGAGGTGGGCGATGCAGAAGTCGTCGTAGGCGTATTCGACGCCCCGGCTGATGGTGCGGCTCATTGGGCCCGTGCCGTTGCGGTCTTTGTCGTCCCAGGGGATGTAGCCGAGGGAGTGCCAGCTGACGAGATTGCCGCGGCCTTCGAGGCCCCAGTTGGAGGGTTCGACTATCATTTATCTGTGTCAGTTATGAATAATCTCGGGTAAGAGGATATGGAAAACGTGGGGAGAGAGAGGACATACCCTCGGCATCGGAGACGACGGCTTCATAGGCCGTGTTCCAGTCAATGCCTTCGCGGAGGTTCTTGATATAGGCGTCGACGATCACCACGTCAGCATTGGAACCTCCCTGGGTGAACCCCTTGCAGAAGCTCATGCGGCAGTCGGGCAGTTTGCCTGGGTTTATTAGCTCCCGTTTCTGTCATAGGTAGGGAGGAACTCGTTGATCCTCGAAATCATACCTTCGAACCGGTAAATGTCGAGTAAAGACCGCACCATGTCGGTCTGCGTGGCCGGATCGACGATGGTGAGCAGCGGGTGCTGGGCACGGAACGAATCCCAGATGCAGTAGAAACTATGCAAGTCAGCCAACATGTTCCCCTTTTCGTCATCGAGGCCCCGGAAAACCGGACAAAAGACGAAGGAGCACTGACGAGTCATAATACGGCTCCGTCGAGTTCCACAGCGGATTCTCCCCCGTATAATCCTGCGGCGACAGCAGCGTGCGATACAACCCCGACCAAAACGTAGTCTGCATCTCCTCGCTCACCCCCGTAGCATCGACTTCAATCGCCCCCAGCTTCTCCCTCCAAGCCTTCCGCGCGTCACTCTCAACCCGGTCAAAGTTCCAGTCCGCAATCTCCCTCTCCGCATTCTCGCACGCCTGGTCCGTCGACATAAACGACACGCCCACCCGCGCCAACAGCTGGTCTTTACCTCCCTTAGGCGGCTTATCAAACTGCAGCCACGCACCGGCCGAACCAGACGGAATGCGGAACCCGCCGCCGATACCGTCAAGAAACTTCGGCTCCTCCACGGCCTCGTTGCCCGTGAACGTGCCCGACTTGCGGATCTTGGCGCCCTTGAAGTCGGCACAGAAAAAGGCATTGTACCGCCCCGACCCAAACGACGGACCATAATTCCCTTCCCCCACGATCCGTCCCGTCTCCGGGTACACCTGGATCCCCCCTGCCGAACGGCTATTCATCAAATCCGACAAGTCAACCAACACCAACGGCGAGTAAGGCACCGCATGCCCGCCATGATCCGCATCATCCCCCGTATCATTCTCCAAATCCTCCTCCCCCTTCACCATCACCCACTCCAACCCCCTCTCCCCCGAGGACCCCGACCCGGCACCCCCCATCTGCTGCTCCATCCCCCCCACCTCAAACCCAAACCGATACAACACACTCCTCCCGGCCGCTGTCATCTCCGCCGTCACGCCATTCACCAACTCGACCGTAAAATACCCCGGCGCCGCCCTAGCCGAGCCTTCGACCCTCGACGTCGCGCGCGAGCGGGTGGCGTACACGCAGCGCGTGAAATCGTCCTCAGGACACCCCGGGTGCACGAACAAGGGGAAGTTACCCAGGGAGGGCTGGCCGCCTGTGCCGGAATCGTGCATGTGTGAGAAGCCGAGGATGGGGTTGTCGTCGGAGACGAAGCCGGCGGCGTTTTCGGCGGGAGAGAGGGTGTCGGCTACTGGTTTGGCCATTCCTGTATGGGGGCGGTTAGTCTCGCCATCTCGATCATGAGAGATGGTGGTTAAGGGGGTTGGTTTGGTTGGTTGGTGGCTTACCGTAGGGGAGGGTTGCGCCGGGAAAGACATGGCCTGTTCATGAATATCAGTATCACTCACTCACTGCCTTGCGAGAAACGACCAGAAACGGGCCAAAGGCCAAAGACAAAAACTCACCTCCATTAGTCGTGCCAATCAACGGATTCACAAAACGCAAGACATCATCATCCTTAGGCGCAGTCCCAAACTTAGGCAGGCCGCCAGATAACCCCCCATCATTATTCCACCGACCGCCACCACCCCCCGAACCGAGCTTGGGCACCAGAAAGATGAGACAGACCACAAACAGGGCGACGACGACGAACCGAGTCGTCCGCGGCACGCCATTGAGGTGGATGGGCGGTGCCATGGTGGTCGTCGTGATATGAAAGGCTTATGGGGGAGGACTTCAGAGACGCTTCAGCGAGGTGTGTTGTTCCCACACCGCAGCGACAGCATGCCTTCGTCCCTGCGTGCGCCGCTGCGACTCGTCTCGACCGGGGAAGTTTATCCTCGTGGCATGGAAAAACCAGCGGTGAATCGCGCGCGCACGATGATCGTTTCTTCGTTCCTTCAAGGGTTAAGACGCAAACCCCCGAAAATCGACTTTAAAATCACCAAAAAAAGACAGAAACAGTTGCAAGTTGTAAAATATCCAACAGATACTGAGGTAAACCGCCAAATCCAGCCCCGTGGCGTGAGTGAAACACCACAAAACAACCCTCTCCCCCCGCAACCCATCAATTCATCAACCAAACCCACTGCCTGCAGTGAGCGACAAAGCCAAGCGGCAGCGCCAAGCTCCGTTCCGAAAAAAAAAAAAAGGTCCCACCCACCGCTCGGCACCTTCATTCCCCGCGCGAAAGCGAGAGAAAATCACATCTTGTTCGGTGGGAGGGAGAGAAAGGAAGGAGAAAAAAAGTCTGGGCATTCTCGGCATTCTTGGCAGAACTTCAACTCCTTGGCACTTTCAAACTTCATCGACAGAGCGGACATCTTGTTTGGGAAAGGAGGGTGGTATTGCCAAGCCTTGCGGGGAAAGGGGAGAAAAGCTTGGGTTTTGAAATCTGGATCGGCAGCAGGGCTTTTGATCCCTTTTTGTTTTTTTGGGTCGGCCTAAACGGGCATGCTTTGCTTGAAGAACTTTGTGTTGAAATAATGTGGGATACATACAAATACCAGGAAGCTTTTCCGTGAGTGTGTATGCATATCCATTAATACATGTATCGGGAGAAACAAGCAAGATCGTGAAATTACCATACAGCGAATTTTAACCCCAACCACAAATACACCACATCAACAACAACTGGTCCTTGGCCAGAAGGAGAACAGGGATGGTCTCAGGTTGGTTACAGTAAGAGGTTTGAAGACTGGCCTGGGAAGCGTCACGGTTGACCCCAAGGCAAGTCCCAGGGGCAAACGGAATACTTGCCTACACATAGTGTTCAAATCCACTGCGCTGTCATTATGTATAATTTCATCCTCCCATTAAGCCAACCCGTATGTTACAGCACGTCCGTCCATTCGTCCCCTTTGCGTACTCTCCATATCTCCCACATTTCCTTCCCCCAACCCCGATATTTCTCAACTCAAATCGAACCCAGCTCCGCTTGTCACCGCATACAGCAGCTTCTTCTTCAACACCTCCGTGGTGCGGTACTGCGGAAGCTTGAGCAGGTTGACACACGTGCTCGCACTCGGCAACCTCTCCTGATCCTGCCCGCCATCACGAATGGTGAACGGCGGGTTAAGCTGTCCGAAACCCAGAAGTGGTGCCCGCGGCGTACTCGTGACGTATTTCAGCACATCGCGGCGCTCCCGATCTTCTAGCCCACGCATAACCTCCCAAAACGCTTGCACCGTCGGATGCTCGCGGCCGTCATCACCGATCGCATACACCCCGCTGTAAGCCGTGTTGCGGCGCAGGTCCTCGACATCGATTTCTGAGCTGTCACCGCCCACCAGACGCTGCAGCTCGTTTTGGTTGAACATGCTCAGCCACCCGGGATCGATCAACATCTCAAGCCCACGGAGGAAGGCGCGAGTTTGTGCGTAGGGCTGCATCACCAGACGGTGTCGAGCTACGTAGCTGATGTATAATGGCCGGTTCTCATTCGTCACCGCGACGTCCTCCCCGTGCAGGATGAGGTTGCGTGTGGTGGTACGGAACGGCTGGCCCGGCGGGGAGACCTGGTCGGTGATGGTAAAGTCGAGCGACAGGTCACCCACGTCGCCAGGGTAATTCTTGAGCCGGATCATGCCCTGGTATAACTCTTCATCAAGCTCCCGGAGGTCGTTGATATTGGCGCGGTACGTGTCGCCTGCCCCGGCTGATGACGCCCATTTGAGGAGGAAAAAGCCCGCGAAGGAAATATCAATAAGGATCCCTTCGTACAAACACTTTCCAATCACTCTGCCGAGAAACTCAAACTCCCGCAAGCGATTGGCGTGAGCCTCGACCCATTCTGGGGAATCTTCCGAGATCTGCGCTGCCCGAAGAGCATATCTCAACTGGTCCATATCGCAGGGGTTAGGGTAGTAAGAGTTCTTGCTGTTGGCGACAAAGTACCCTTCGGAGGGCCTAAACGCCTCCGTCGTCACGCTCGTGAGAAACTCCTTGGTCACGCCGCCCCCGTCAATTCCCGCCTCCGGTATGCCGAACTCATCCACAAACGTGATCTGAATGGGCTCCTTCAAGCCTTCTTGGAGCCCCCAAAACGAATCCATGGCGTCCGCGAATATCCGTCCTCTCTGGATCTGTGCTTGGTGCCGGCCAATGATGCTCGTTCCGGCTTCATCTGGCTCAAACGGTCCGCCGTGCTGGTTAAGCACCCACAACCTCCACCGATCCGCATCGATGTGCCCGCCTCGCCTGCGGTGTTTGTCGAGATAAACGAATTGCCGGAAGATTTGCACACGGACATCAAAGGGAATGACGAACGGCATGTTGCGTAGAATCTCTAGCTTGGGGCCCGCGGCCGCCCTGATAATGTCGCGTGCTTGCCGCTTCCGCGCCACCCTGATTCTTTCCATCCGGGCCTGTCGGGACAGCCTCAGCCCACTCGATGACATGGGGAAAGGCGATGAAGAATATATCGCTGTGCCATCATCATCATCATCATCATCATCATCATCATCATCATCCTCGTCCTCATCGTCACCACCAGCCTCGTCTTGTTCGCGCCGACTTTGTTCCTCCAGCACGACGGCAGAAAGAAACCCTTCCATGTCAAACTTGGAAGTCATCAGCCAGTGGTTTGATGGGAGAAATTGACGCCGAGAGTCCCGCTCATACAACATTTTCATTGCCGTCGAAATCAGATCTCGAAAAGCCTCAAAATCGACACCCGCAGTGAGAGTGAACGATAAAGCGGCTGACGCTCGGTTATTTCCAGCCCCGCTTCGCCGCCGAGACGACGATGATGATGGCGGCCGTGAGTCATCGGCCATGATCGACGTACTGGGCATCGAGCCAAGTAAGTCAGCCATATGGTAATGTAGCGTAAAACCGAGATGCTTTAAAAAGATGGTGAGACGCTTCAATTCTTGAAGGCTAAGCCCGCTAGAGCGCAACCGTGAGTTGGATTCCCCGGGATAGCCAGGCCCTTTGAGGCTACCGAAGAAGTCATCGTCATCAGTTAGACGCAAAACGAAGATATAGAGCTCCAGGAACAAGAGAATGGTCCGCCACCCGCGGTGCCATGGAGAATCTGCTTGCGATACGGGTCTTTCGCGGAGAATCGCAAGTGGAGCATTGGCGTCGGCAATGATTCTTGAGACAATTGATGTCTGATTGAACGCACTCCAGAAGAATTTAACTGCAGGCGTTGGGCCGTGGCGGGTTGGGATATCTGCCAGATAGAGGCGCATTCGAATGTCGTCGCTAAGCGCCGGGAAGCAATAAATTAATGTGAGAACGTAGCCTGCAAGAAGCCCTGCATTCTCGACGTTGGATACGGTCGGGCTACAATAGTCAGTATTACGTTCTACAAGCTAGGACTAGGAGGCACTTACGACGTAAACTTCTCGAGGACACCCGAAATTTCGTCCCTATCTGTCAGTGAGGCCAGCTTGTCCGCGACATATGTTGGAAGCCCCGGCTCAAGGGTCTCCTCCACGTCAAGATCGTCATCGGAAGCCTTCAAGTCAGAGGTTCCAAAGCCGAGACGTATTTGCGTCGACAACGTCGACAGGAGCGAATACAACACCTGTAGAGAGCGGGAGTGCAAGACCTGTTGTTTCTTCGTCTTTTGCAGTATAATAAAATGTGCAAGTAGCCACAAGAGACCTGTATACGAACCAGTTGTCTCGGGTGTAACTTCAGCCTGAAGAGAATCTGAGAGTTGGTCGACATCAATATCCTCCACGAATGAAGTGATGTTTGACTCGAACAGTGCCAAGTCGGGCTGAGTCAAGAACGAGATGGCAAACTCATAATAGGCAGCTCTCGTGAACACGTCTACAGGGGTTTGTCAGTATAGCTAAGGGGGTAAGTGGACTCGGAGACTACCCCGGGGGACAGTAACATACCAGACACTGTTACGACAAGTGGTACCCCCACGGCATTGCGAATGGGATCAAGTAGTTCGGAATCGACTCCCGGGCTGCGACAATATCTCCCCAACACGGTGTAGAACCTCCTAAGATTGGCCTGAATAGACCGAGGTCGGGCCTTGATAACGCGGGATATGGTTTCCAAGAGAATTTTTATTTGCACTTGTGAGTTCGGAACTACGGGGTCGAGGCTGTAATCCTTAGTTAGCTCTGGGGCGGGAACAAAAAAGGGTGTTACCTTACCGCTCCAAAGTCCGAACCACGATGTGCGCCAATTTTTCCAACCGGGGCTCCCCAATCCCTCCCGATGAAAAGCAATGGAATTCTGTCTGGAGAAGATCGCGGGCGAGGAGGCATAACCGTTGTTGATCTTCGGAATCTGAGACTTGGTACACACTGAACATCAACGGCACCGCTTTGACCGTCCTTTGTACTGGGTCCACCCGTTTATCGTCGCGATACAGGACATCAAAAGCTTCTCGGAGCGATGTGCGTAGATTCCGACGTGACCTATGCCCCCTCCACGTCTTTTGGATGTGCTGTGCCGCCTTCAGGCGGTCCCTCTCTTGTTGCCGTTGTAACCGTTCTGCTTGGGCCTGCGCCACGGATTTAGATGCCCCGACGGCCGCCGCACTGGGCGCCCATGACGGATTTGTAAACGGGTTTGTCGCTTTCTGACCGCTGAGGTTGACATTTCGCGCCTTGCGGGAGCTACCAGTGAAAGTCGGGAACATCACGGCGATCGGTCGAACGTCCAGGAAATTCGGGCGGGCGGGTTGTGGATGATTCGCTGCTTGGGACGATGCTGGGCCGAAAGGAAGCTCGACCTTGTGTTATGCGACGGCAGGGTGGAGGGTGCCCGTGGGGTCAACAATTCTATGATTATCTTATCTCTAGGCTGCTGGGGGTTCTAAAAGAAACAGAGAGGTCTTGCGAACTTGTTGGCTGCAGGTTCAATCAAAGCCAGGGCTCAATGCCGCAAGTTCGGCGCTGGCTGATGCCGCTGTCTTGGGCGAGGCAGCAGTGCAGATGACGGCCACCGACTGCGGTCCAAGGACCGGGCGCGGCGGGGTCAACGAGGTGTTCGCAGGACGTAATGGCAGCATATACGGGCCGGGGTAGGTAAGGAATAAAGAACAAAACTTTGGATTAGTAACAACGCCACGGAAAGGGCTAGAAGTGAGTTACGAGCTTCGCGTCCTTCGCACCTGCTTCGGGCGAACGGTTTGAAGACCGATGAGGCCCCAACCGTACCTTCCACATGTGACACTTTTTGGTGACGAAAGGCGTTGTCAGCAGCACAGCGGTTGGCAGGAAGGGGTTCCGATAACGATTGCTACCCCGCCACACCCCTGTGCCGCCAGTGGCGCCAACAAGCATGAACCCCGATAGAAGGATATCTGCTCAAAGTTATCGCTGCCTCGGTTCCTCATGTTTCACTGCGGTTCGACAATTCTCAGCCGACGGCGAGGAAATAAACCCTGACAGGTCTCAGACATTAGTCGTCACCACTCATGGAAACGTAGGAGACGCTTCCAAGGACGCTGACCGCCAAACATTCTGTTTGTGGGACATTCTAACCTGGAGTCCTCAAGTCCGATGACTGTGCTTGGTTGAGGGGATGTTGAATAAACTAACAGCACCGTTGCCTTCAAACGGCCGGGGTACAGCGGCTACGCAAACAAAGGCGAACCGAAGCCAGGCAATGCCGTCTCAAAAAGCAAACACTTCTTCATAATAATACGTATAATACCTTCTTCAGGAAACCTGTTAGTGCATGAGTGAAACGCGATCGCGGAAATGGGAGCCGCGTTCGGATAATTCGATATTCTCCGCTTTGTGGGCGCAACACTGCAGAAAAAAATCTTGTCTCCGCAGGAGCGATCTTGCCCTCCTCTTTCCTCTTCATCAAACGATCAAACCCTTTAACCCGGATTCTTTCCACAACCTTTTTCAGAAAAGAGTCAGATTAGTACAACACAACCGTCACTGGTTCTGTTCTCGTCTACTTCTTTTCTGAACTTCACGAAAAAAACCTGTCACAAAAAAAATTGAAAATCACAAAAAAAACCCGATAGCTACCTATCAACCCCCTCCAAAAAAAACCACCAAAAAAATCCAAAAAAACTCCCACATTGGGCCGGTCACATTTTTTTCTCCCTTGGAAGACGCCCCGCAATCGTTCTTCCATTCGAGAATCTTGTTTCGCCACACGAAAGAAAAATCGATCGAGGTCTTTATTTCACCTCGTTCTTTGTCTACCGTCGCTCTTCGTTGCGCGCGGTATTCTTTCCCATCCCAGTCGCACGATCTCGCCCTTGAGCGTTTGGTACGTCGCGCCCCAATCGAACCGGAACACCACCACCCCACCTCACGTCGAGCGCTTCGATCATTTTAGGCGGTTGCACTTACCGGACTAAGAAGGAGCACACTAACTTTATCGCGAACATAGAGTCGATTGTAAAAATGGCCGCTCCCGCTGCCCCCGGCGCTGTCGACCAGCTTGCCGCTGATTTCGCTGGCACTAGCCTCAACGGCAGCGATAACCGCGCCCCTGCCATCAACACCAATGTGGCCTCTGGCGAGTACCAGACCGCCGACCCCGACACGGCTGGGCCGACCCCGAGCTCTGCCGCTCCCCACCCCCAGTCTTCGGCTTCTCTGTACGTCGGCGAACTGGACCCGTCCGTGACCGAGGCCATGCTCTTCGAGCTGTTCTCCCAGATTGGCTCCGTCGCTTCCATCCGTGTCTGCCGCGACGCCGTCACCCGCCGCTCCCTCGGCTATGCCTACGTCAACTACAACTCGACTCAGGACGGCGAAAAGGCCCTCGAGGAGCTCAACTACACGCTGATCAAGGGCCGCCCGTGCCGGATCATGTGGTCCCAGCGTGACCCTGCTTTGCGCAAGACCGGCCAGGGCAACGTTTTCATCAAGAACCTTGACGTTGCCATCGACAACAAGGCTCTGCACGACACCTTCGCTGCTTTCGGTAACATTCTGAGCTGCAAGGTCGCCCAGGATGAGAACGGCAACTCCAAGGGATACGGGTTTGTTCACTACGAGACCGACGAGGCCGCTGCTCAGGCTATTAAGCACGTCAATGGCATGCTTCTCAATGAGAAGAAGGTTTACGTCGGGTACCACATCCCCAAGAAGGATCGCCAGAGCAAGTTTGAGGAGATGAAGGCCAACTTCACCAACATCTACATCAAGAACATCAATCTCGAGGTCACCGATGACGAATTCCGTGAGCTGTTCGCAAGGTTCGGCGATGTCACCTCCTCGTCCCTTGCCCGCGACCCCGAGGGCAAGAGCCGCGGTTTCGGCTTCGTCAACTACACCACCCACGAGAGCGCCTCCAGGGCCGTCGACGAGCTCAACGGCAATGATTTCCGTGGCCAGGACCTCTATGTTGGCCGCGCCCAGAAGAAGCACGAGCGCGAGGAGGAGCTTCGCAGGTCATATGAGGCTGCGCGCCTTGAGAAGGCTAACAAATATCAAGGCGTCAACCTGTACATCAAGAACCTGGCTGATGACATCGACGACGACAAGCTCCGCCAGATGTTCTCCGAGTTTGGTCCCATCACCTCCGCCAAGGTGATGCGCGATGCCGCGACCGACTCTGACGAGGACAAAGAGGGCAAGGACAAAGAAAACAAGAAGGAGGGCGAGGCTGAGACAGAGCAGGAGGCTGAGGCCGAGGGTGCTGAGAAGAAGGCCGAGAAGAAGGGCGACCGTCGCCTTGGCAAGAGCAAGGGCTTCGGCTTCGTCTGCTTCAGCAACCCCGACGACGCGACCAAGGCCGTTGCTGATATGAACCAGCGTATGATTGAGGGCAAGCCGCTCTACGTCGCCCTTGCTCAACGCAAGGACGTTCGCAAGAACCAGCTTGAGGCTAGCATCCAAGCCCGCAACCAACTGCGCATGCAGCAGGCCGCTGCCCAGGCTGGGCTGCCTCAGCAATACATGCAGGCTCCCGTCTACTATGCTCCCGGCCAACAGCCGAACTTTCTGCCTCCTGGCGGCCGCGGCATGCCGTTCCCCCAGGGTGGTCTGGGAATTCCTGCCGTGCAGGGCGGTCGTCCTGGCCAGTTCCCTCCTTATGCTCAGCAGGGTGGCCGCGGTGGCATCCCCCCTCAGCAGCTCCCGATTTACCCTCTTGGCCAGTTCCCTCCTGGCGCTTATCCCCAGCCAAACAACCCCCAGTTCCTTGCTGCCATTCAGCAGGTCCAGCAGCAGGCGGCTGCTCTTGGCGGCGGTCGTGGTGGCCCTGGTGGTCGTGGCTTGCAGGGCATGCCGGCTCCTCAGGGTATTCCCGGTGGCCCCGGCCTGGCCGGCTTCCCTCCCAATGGTCGTCCCCAAAACGGCAACCAGGGCGGTCGTGGCGGCCCTGGACGCGGTGGCAACTTCGCGGCAGGTCGTGGTGGTAACCCCCCTGCTGGGCCCATTGGTGGAGCTGGTGAGCTTAACGCCAGCTCTCTTCTGCAGTCCCAACTTGCTGCTACCAACAACCCGCAGCAGCAAAAGCAGATTCTTGGCGAAAACCTCTTCCCCAAGATCCAGGCCCTCCAGCCCGAGCTGGCCGGCAAAATCACCGGTATGCTGTTGGAGATGGACAACAATGAGCTCGTGAACCTGTAAGTTGATTAACCCTTGATATCGTCCTGGATTCACAGTATTTACTAACTCTGCCACTAGGCTCGAGGATGAGTCCGCCTTGGTTGCCAAGGTTAACGAGGCCATGGCTGTCTACGACGAGTACGTCAAGTCTCAGCAGGGCCCAGGCCCGGCTCCAGCTGTCGCTCAAGGCGAGGCTGAGAAGCCGAAGGAGGAGAAGCCTGAGGAGAAGGCTTAGATCACTATCCCCCAGCTTCTCGCCTTCTGAGCGCGTTTTGCTTTTTTTTTCGTTCATTTTTTTCGGTTTGGTCGGTCGGGAAAAGTTTTGATACCAGCTTGGCAGCAGCATGAGATGTGCAGTGCAGCGAATGATTGCGGGCATGCATGGGGCGGGCCGGCATCGGATGGACCGGGCCCATTTCTATACGCGGCGGTGGTATCGAGGACGACGACGGATTATCACGGCATTTTGCTATGGCATTTTTGCTACGTCATGGTCATGTATTTGATAGGATTGCTTATGATTGGGCGGGGAACGAACGGGATATGACCTGGGTGGCCGTCTCTGCAGACAGGGCGGAGATGCTATCGGCCGACATGGCGTTTGACGGGTTATGAATTCCACGGGTATCCTACCGTATCAGCTAGCTCCATCTGTGTTCCTTTGAGAGTAGATGTACTCGCTCGAGCTATTGTAGTCATACGATATCCGTCTTCCATTCCATGTTATTAGGCTAGGCAGATGGTTGAAATAGGACTACTAGCCAGCATGGGTTGACCTTCTGCAATGCGCTGACTACATGCGGCGCTCTTTTTGGCCATGCCTTGCATCAAGCGTTGAAGTGACACCCCTACCCAACTGACATGGAAGTGTATTCATCGGCTGCCTTGAACCGACACCGTGTATGTTTCTGCTGTCAAGTTTCCGCTGTCAAGTTCCCGCTAACTTTACAGAGTATTAAGTTACCTGTCGGAACAACATCAACAAACATGACTGAGATTCGCGGGTCGAAACAATGATTATACGTACAAACGCTAGCATGCCCAGAGCTCAAAAGTTGGACTGCCCGAAGTGTTTTATTCGGTGCTTCGCTCGGACCATAGCTAATTGATGCTATCCCTAGTGTTTGCTTCGCTACGCTGTTCATCAGACTCCGTCCGTCTAAACCCAACATAAATACACACCCAAAATCCCCTGCACCAGCGCGATAGATCCCTTCGTAGAAAACCCTGTAGAACCACATCTCAAGCCAAAGGAGAAGTAAGACAATACCCGTATCGACATTGCCAGCAGATGTACGCCCGCCACCTAACCAAAACACGGCGACCTAACCAGCCACAAGCCCAGTTTACCATAAACTTCAGACCCTAAAATTCCCCTCCATCACCTCCCATCACCCGTATCCACAACCGGCGGCAACCGCGCACTCCCACTCCCACCCCCATACACCCTCTCAAACAACTTCGACTTCTGCTGCAATCTCACCCGCTCCAAATGCGACCCAGCCTCCTCCAACCCACGGATCTGCTCATCCAGCGCCAGGGTACTCGAGTTAACCGACCGCACGAGCGGCGACACCAATTTCCGACGCAGCGACTCCAATTTCGCCTTGAGAGCCAACAACCGATGGTTATGCTCGACCAGCACGCCCTTGTTCGCCACGGTACGCTCACGCACATCCCGGAGCAGGACGCGGTTGCGTTCGTACTTGGCGACTTCGGAGGCTTTGGCGCCGAGGATACGGGACCAGAGAGACGAGAGCAAGTCATCGTGGGCGTCGTCTTGGAGGGAGGCTTCGCGGGTGACGGTGCGGGCGAGGTTGAGGAACTGGTGGTCGATGGCTTCGAAGAGGGCGAAGAGGGCGAGGGAGTGTTGGAGTTCGGAGGAGACTGCGTCTTCGAGGACGGTGAGGAATTCGTTGAAGGTGCGCTGGACGGTGTGTTTGGTGCGTTGGGGCGTGGAGTGGCCGAAGAGGGAGGTGGCGAGGGCGCCGAGACGGGTGGATTGCCCTGTGTGGGGGTCTTCGAGGAGGCCGACGTTGGAGAGGAGGTTGTGGATGTTGTCGAAGGCGGAGGAGAGGGGGAGGGTCGGGAGGTGTTGGACTTGGTGCAGCTCGCGGCGGGCCCAGTCCATTACGATGAGAATACTGTTGAGTTAAGAAGTGCTTGTCAGTAGTATTCAACAGGGTTTAGGGGGTGGTTTAAGGAGGGCTAATAGTCCATACGCGTCAATATCACCATCTACGTTGGCGAAGAATTTGGTGAGTTCCACAGCCAGCGTCTTTAAGCTATCACCCAGCTCGTCGAGCTCCATCACAATAATAGGGGCCGAGGTCAGGTTGCTGCTTCGCACGCTTTCGCCAAGATCCCACACAGCGACACCAGTCGCCTGCAACTCGCTGACCTGCTGAATACCACTTTCCGAATAGTAAATCAGCGGTTCTAACGAGCGAGCTACACCCGCGACTTTGACAAGATCCGGGACAGGGCGCATTGCCGCGGGCTGGGATATCCATCGTAATGCTGCGTATGAGAAAATAGCAATCACCGACGATAAGAATATCGAGGCCCACGATCTCGTCGCCGCCCGGAATCGACTGCGAATAAAACTGATGGCCATCTCGATCGGCTCTGTTCGGTGTTGGACTTCTGCGTGGACGGCAAAGCGGATGACTAGTATGGTGGTGCTTATTAGTCTCCTATCGTGGGACAATGCAAGGGAAACACAAGGAAAACAGGCGTGCATACAGTTGTCCGTCGCACCCTTTGATTCCGGTTCTATGCCTTTCTCATTTACCTGACCCAGCGCAAGCGCGCCGTCATGCTCCCGTTTGATATGGACCACGTCGTCAATGAAATGCTGCTGCGCCGGATAAAACTCAGGTTCTGGACTCCTTTCCTTCTCCGGCGAGACGCTGCCCGACGGCAACCTCGTCCTGATGGCCTGGGCAAGAATGGCGTCCCCATCATCAGCGCTTTCATAAGTCCGGCTACTCTCTCTCTCCAGCTTCTCATACAGCGCCGGATGGTCGAGATCATACAACCTAGCAAGATCATCATCATCTTTCCGCCAGAAGCCGCTGCTGCGATCGCCGTTGCCGAGGCGCCTCCATGCTGGCGGGCTGTAGCCACCAGCGGAAGCTTCCGAATCGGAATCGTCCGTCCCGTCCGTCTCGCTCAGCCCTTCGCTCTGGAACCCCGAGTGCGCCGACGGGTACTCGAACGGCGTTCGACTCGGCGGCGGCAGATTGGGGTTGCCATTCGATGGCCCGAGATCTTCCAGTGACGCGTCGAGCGGGTCGAGCGCTGTCGTCGTTGTCGGCACCGCTGCCATGGCGGTCGTGGTGACGGCTGGTTGAGCCGCTCGAGTAGCTGGTCGTTCGTTTCCCCCCGCTTCGTCCACTTCCGTTCTCTTTCGAGGAGCTCGTTTTCTTCCCGCTTTTGCTCTTGCTAGTGCTGCTGCTGCCGCTCGCGCTGGCCCGTTTCTCGCTAGCCCGTAGTTGTTCCTTGCGGCTCACTTTTTCTTTCCCCTTACTTTCCAGCTCACCGTGGCTGCTGTACTCGTAAACGTCGTTATCAAAGCGGTAAGAGTAGTCCGTGAGGAGAGGCGGTTGAGGGGTATGTTCGATGTGCCGTCGCCGTGGTCGTTCCTCCTCAGAATAAGCCTCGTAGCTATCTTCCTCTTCCTCGATAATCGGCCGCGCGATGTCCCGGTCCTGTGGTCGTTGCTTCCGGCGCCGGAACAATGTTCGCGCCGCCCACCGGAAAAATGAGGGGAGAGGTTGATGGTAAAACAAGTACAAGAAACAAAAGGCCAAGAAGATAACCACAAAAGTGATCCAGGCCCCTGGCGCAATGGTAATACTGATCAGCGACACGTTGTTGTGCACGCTGAAGAGGGACTGCATCCCCGAGGCCGGGGTTGCGGAGAGTTGCCCGCAAGGGAGGTTCTTTTGGAGCTGCCCACGATGTGCGGGCCGTTTGTCAGGTCGGCGAGACGCCTTGTGCTGTTGGGTGGGGGGCTCAAAGGGTTGAGAAGTCAGGCAGCAAGGTTGGTATGATTGTGATTGCGATTGCGATTGACGGGGGACTGAATTTATGAATGTGCTTTTCACACCGTTTTAGGGGACGGCTGTTCCCGCGAGCGATAGCAAGCCAACAAATCGAGATATCAATTAATAAATGCCGGGATTTTTGAAATAAGTCTCCAAATATGTAAATATTCACCTCGACAGTTTAATCGGTGCCGTTTTAAGGCGTGTATGTGCTTCGTTGTTCTGTTTGAAATCCTCGGGCGTTCACCATGAGAGCCTCGCGAGCCGCTGGCTGACGAGCCCGGCCCCACCAGAAAATGAGTGGCTGGAGAGTGCTGCCCCACCACCCCGCGTTGTGGGGGTGCGGGGCCATGTCCGACTCGCTGGATTCATCTCGATCACTCATATCAAATGAAATATCATCTTCCGCAACATCCAAAACCCAAATCCTATGGTATGTTTTCCGAGAAGCGAGATACGATGAGGAAATGGGAGCATTGAGAAAACGCCGAGAATAATACGGTAGAAAAATAAGAGCCTGGATACCAACTTAAAGAACCGCGAAGCAATGGGCTACTGGCGACATTCAAGAAAGT
The DNA here is from genome assembly GCF_033296635.1 of Dichotomopilus funicola. Taxonomy (NCBI): domain Eukaryota; kingdom Fungi; phylum Ascomycota; class Sordariomycetes; order Sordariales; family Chaetomiaceae; genus Dichotomopilus; species Dichotomopilus funicola. Next base: position 133,005 of record NW_026944038.1, read on the forward strand.
GGACAAGCTAAGAATGAAACTGACACTACGCGCCCCTTGATTAGGGCTGAAGCCGGTGCCCCATGCAAGAACCACCAGGCCAGCGTTGGATATATGGATTGTCCCCTAGCTAGTAGATCACCGGGTTTTTGATCTCTTCACGTTTTTGCAATGTAAAGAGGCATTCATTGTTATCGTCATCATTAACCTTCTCCCCTTCGCTTCCTTTCGCGGGGGCATTACAAAAGAAATAAACACCAAAGCCACACCACCACCAGCCTGAAAGCAATGTACCGAACCCGAGTATGAAGAGTGGAGAGAAAAAGAAAGCAATAAAGCTGAAGAGGAAGATATCCCGCTAAAAATGAAAACGGCCGACCGAACGAAGGAAATAGAAAAGAAAAAGAGTGAAGAGGTTAAAGAAGCAGTCCTGCGTTCGCCGGTCCCGCAAAAACCATACTCCTCTTGTATCCCACCATGCCCTGTTAGATGAGTCCCCGTTTCGACGACCTCCGTAACAACCCCCATGCCCATTCCGAAATGCGTCCAGATATCGATGTCTAATCAATTTTGGCACTCGCTAGGCTCCGTGCAGCCGGATTGTGGATGTTGTTGATCTGGTGTGTCGAAGGCACCCTCTTATACTTGCCCTGCTTCCGTAGGCGTTTCCTGGCAACCATGACGGGAACTGAGCTCTTAGTAACGAGATAGTTGGAAAATGACCCGAGAATCACCCTGTAGGGGTTGAAAAGGTTAGTCAATGGCCACCAATTCGCAAAAGGCGTTGGCAAAAGGGAGCAAGAGAAGCAAAACCTACCCCTTCAATGCACTCCGGCCCCTACTCCCGAGAATCACTAGCGTGGGGTTGATCAAGTCAATGACTTCCGTTATAAGATGCTTTGGGCTCTTGCAATGCAACACCTCGACAACAACCCGAACCTGCAACCGAGTCTTGCGTAGCAGCTTCGTGACTCGTTCGGCGATATTCTGTACACACTTGTACCTGACCTCCTCCGCCTTGCTGCGCTCCCTGTTCACTGAGGGCGCAGGACTCACGCTGTTCCCTGTGCCTGAGTCCGAAACGCGGGTAAGCATAGGCCATGGGCGCTGATGGTGTAGCGGCAGGTTGGTGCCGCTTGGTGTGATCGGGGTCTTGCTTGTGGTAATAGTATTTATGGCGGCTGCTTGTTCCTTCATGGCTTTTGGTTCGTCGGGCACTTGCGCGCTGTCACCTGCGCCAATTCCCATCTCTTCATCGAGGCAGCAAATAGCCAGCAGGGTGTCGCCATCGCGGAGGACCGTGCCTATGGCCCATTCTAGCGCGTGGGTCGATTCGTCGCTCAGATCTGTGGCCACCAGATATTTCCGTGGGGGCCGATGCTCCTCCTCGGCCTCCTGGACCAACTTCGAATATTCGCCCCTGGTGATGATCTGAATCGTCCTGTGAGCCTCGGGAGTGTCCATGATCTGGGTCATGGCAAACGACAGCTTTTGGGCGCGCTTAATATCGGTCAGATCGGCTTCGGTATCCGAATCGATGGGCGTATGCGTTCCAGTTCCGGGTGGGTCATCGAAGCTAGTGGTGGGGTGGATGACGGGCTTGTTATGTTTCAGGCGCTCGCCAGAGGGGTTCGTCACAGTGATTTCCGGGTCATCTAAGAGTGACCGGTAATTATACGGCTGTTGAGACGCCACTTGGATACCTGGTTTGACAAATTAGCGGTCCTGCAAGCGGCAAGTAAGCAAACACAGCGGCATTCTTTAGCTTACGTTCTTCCTCTGCTGCCGCCAACAAGCTCTTCGCCTCCCTCTGGGCTTCGACGGTTTCTGCCCGGGCAGCCTTCCTCCCGCGCTCGTCCTCCTCCCCAGACGAGCTAGCGTTGTCTTCGCTACTATCTTCAACTAACAGCTCGCCGTCTGGGCCAAGGTAGTCCTTCGCTAACCTGCCATTTCCGGTCATGTAATTCGAGTTCTTCTTCCTCCCTAGCTCGGAAAGGCTGCCTTGCGAGAGGGCCAGTGCAGCATCAGACAGCCGCCTGTACGCATTGTTGTAATCAACAATCTCGGGATCGTTGATAACCGCTCGGCCCGCCGGGCTCATGTTCCGTAGGAGTGGAGGGGCCCGCGGCGAGTGTGACCGCATGCCCAAGCGGTTACTAGGCGACTTCGACTTGCTTGCGAGGCGCGTTGGCAGTCCGCCTGCTGTGTTGTGGCGTCCTCGGTCTCCTGGGAGGATCAGGCCCGTTACGTCGTTGCCTCTCATGATTTCCGCCATTGCGTTGGACCGCTTGCCGCCTTGCTCGGGCTGGGCTGCGCCGGTCCGTTTGCCCCCCTGTGTTACTCGTTTAGGTAGGGCCTGGCCCGCGTGGTTCGTAATAATTCCAGAAAATTGGTATTCGCTGGTGAGGTCTCGGTTGGTGCCCAGCCTAGGGCCAAAGTCTGCTGGCCGCGAAGAAGCATCGGACATGCTCCTGTGCTGTGTGCTGCTGGCTGACTGGGTGCGAGAGTTGGAATCAGTTGGCGATGATGGGGTGCTCAAGACTTGTTTAGCAGCTGGTGTGGTATTAACAACGTCCAACATGCTGCGGACTGGCTTAGCCTGTGGCGGCGGACTATCGACATCAAGCATGCTCCTGACTGGGGCTACACGAGTGGGTGCGATCTTAGTATTTGAATCCACAGGTGGAGCGGGGGGGGGGGGGGGGGTGTAGGAGCTGGGGAATCGTTACCGATATCAAGCATGCTGCGCACTGGGGATCGGGGCGTGTAGGGTGATGGGGAGCGAGCCTCTAACGGACTTGGAGGTTTGGGTCGCGAGGCCGTGGTGCCCTCCAAAAGCGCTAGCACCTCCTTCCGCTCCTCATCGAGCATGGCCTCCATCGACATCGCCGGCCGCTTTGCCATGATGGGCAGAGTTCAGTGGGTATGTGCCGGAATATAGACTGTTGTGGCGTGTGAGCGGTGGCAGGACGGGGTGGATCGATGAATAGGGCGTCGTTGTGAGAGGATGTCAAGACTCTCTAGGGCGGGGGAAGGAGTCTTCTCGGCTTGGATTCTGTGTCCGCGTTAGTAAAGAGCTGTCCTTCGTCGCGGGCGGCCGTTGGAAAGAAACAAAAGCACGAGACAGAGGCCGGTGCTCGTCCAAATTGACCGACAAGCTTTCTTCGCAGGTCTCGGTCTCTTTGCCGTCTTTGTACAGGGGCCGCTCATTGGGACGCGCGCATAAGAAATCGATGGTCGGGGTTACCTTTCTTGGGAATGGAAAGTCAATATTTCGAGAACGGGAGGGGGACCGTCGGTTATTGAAGCAGTATTCTATTTTGGTGACGGGTGCAGGCTTTGACTCTCGGTCGGCCCTCGCTCAGCTTTGCAGCGGGGGCAATCAGCCCAGCCCAGCTGTCGTTCGCCTGTGAATTTGAAGAGGACGGTGCCAAGATGCGGTGGCTCAGAGAAATCACAGCTTGGCCCCGTTTTGCCAAGATACCAAGACACCGGTTGCGACCGCGCTTGGTGCAGAAAACTTTGCGCTTTGCTTCGGATATCACTGGTTTGTGGCGTTGAAAACGAAAAGATTTGTTGGTCGTCGATGCGCAGAAGGGTGGCTTCATGAAAACGGCACCAATTAAGCTCAAAACTTAAGTTTCGGGCTCGTGGCTTTTCAAGAAGAACAGAGCTCGAGCCGCTTAATGACGTGTGGGGGTGGGGGAGAAGATCTGCTGGGTTCTGGGTGGATCTTGCATGGAAGGAGCTCCTGTGGATTGTTCTGTTTAATCCATTTGCCGGCCGTGTGGGATTCTCTTCCCTGTTTTTTTTTTTTTTTTAGGACCCGATCCCAACCACTACGAAATCTAGAAGTATTGATCAGTCTGCAGGTATTCTGTTACACAGTAGTGGCCGTTCCATATTTAGATATATTCTATGCTGCTTAGACGCTCTGTCTCAGTTTGCAGAAGAGGGAACCAGGTGTCGACACAGCGATAAGAACGTGGTGGCGACGTTGCAATTTGTTCATGCGACCCCCAAAACGCAAAAGCAACTCCCTGTATAGGTAGGCGCAAACACATTCGACCCTGGAAACTCCACACACTCATTGTGCCCGTATCAGGCAACTCTTGACTGCCATCGGAGTTTCTAGCCCATATTAGAAACGCAAACATAGCTTAAACTAACGTTAATGGGTGTCCGTCAACATGACGCGGCTCGTTGCCACCTTGTAGAACGGGGCGCAGCAAACATGGCTGAATTCACTGAACAAAACATGGTATATGTTGGGAGATTGGAGAATTTGGGTACCAAGTCTCAATTTTAGGAGACACTATGAATAACCACAAATCCCATACAGATAATGTACAGCACCCGTACTGGCAGCATCCTTCCTCACACAGAGGCCCCAGAGGCCCATACCTCGCTCTCTGCGAAACTCCCAACACCACCCATGGAGTGTCAGCTTCCCCGCGTTTAAATCAACTTCTTCCGCTGGGCCTGGATCAAGTTGGCACGGTTGGCCGTTCCCAACTTGTGAGCCAGGAGACGCTTATCCCAAACGGAAGACCGCCCCTCAACCACCGAAACAATCTCCTCCGCCACGCGGTGTGGGAACATAGTCCGACCACTCCCCCTCGACTGCTTCTTGCGAGCCACATCCAGAATCCACTTGAACGCTGTCCTCCTCCGTTGGCGCAGCTCCAGCGGCATGGGGACATCGAACGACCGACCACCACCAGCCATGCCCTTGTAACCCCGGATCCGGACGAGGGGTGCGACGGAGTCGATGGCGAGGGTGAGATAGAGGGTCGGGTCGAGTGGGAGATGGTTCGGTGGAGGGGAGCCGGGCAGGAGCGGCCTCGATGGGTCGAGGCGGGGGGGTGGTGATGTGCGGAGATAGTTGAGGATCATGGCCATGTCCTGGAATTTGTGTTAGAGATTCCCTGGGTTGTGTGCGTTCTTCCTCCTCCTCTCCCCTGATGGATCCTTACCCTCTGTGCCTTGGCCAACTTGCCATCCTGCATCATTAACCTCGTAACTTGGGCGACCACGGAATCGTATCGTTTCTTCACTTGCTTCGCTGGTGGGATGAACCGGTCGGGCATGCCATACTTGTGGCCATCGACAGCGGGGTCCAGAGACGTAACACCGTATTCGATCATGCGCAACTGTGTCAATGCCTCCTCGTTTTCAGGGCTGGTGAAGGCGGGTTGTTGGTTGCCCGCGTCGTTGGGGGGTAATGGGGGCGGTGCGCCCGACCCAGAGGGGGGAAATCCCGATGTCGCCTTGTCAGCCCATCCCCTCGTCTGCGTTGCCGGTCGGACTAGTAACCTCGGGGCAAAGGTGTGGGTTCTCGTCGTAAGTGCTCGGCAGGCCGACCAGAAGTTCAATCGTGGTGGCATGGTTGTGGTGTGGCGGAATCAATGACTGACCCCCCGGAGCGATTTCGTGATGCCGCATGCAAAGGAGGTGTTTCTCGAAAAATTGGGCGACGGCCGAAGTTTACCCGGCTTCCGATGACCCCCTGGCGCCCCACCCGGCCTGCCACATGCTCGATCTCGCAGGTAAATCAAGCCACATCAAGGGAACTGCCGGGTCAGACACACACTCGCCTTGAATTCAATTTCAATATTCTCATGTCCCGAAATCCACTTCCTCTTGATCTTCTCAATTTGATTTCCGTTAACCATTTAGTCATCCTGAATGTCGGTAACAACCCTTCAATCCACAACCCAAACCCCAGAGAATCCCCCCCACTTGCCTTCCCAGACGGGCAACCCCACTCACACCGCTACAGTACCCGCACTCAATACCCCGCTAAAACCAGGGCTCAAGTTCCCTCGACCTCACCTCATCGCAAGAAAACCCCAAATTCTCACCCATATCCTCCTCAAAACAAAACAAATCGGAAGGCCAATTCCCTCTTCGGCGGATCCGAATCATCCCACATTGCATAACCCCCACCCCTCAAAGTCCCAGATCCGAGCCTCAAACCCCAATCCCGCCAATCCCGCTGCAGTTAACTCAGTAAACACAGGGTCACGGGGACAAATGGAAGTGCTGCTGCCCGCTGTCTGGACCGTCCAGGCCGTCCCACAACTTCACTAGGCCCTCTCCACCCCTCGCACATGGCCTGTCCGTCCACAGAACCACGCAGGCGTTTGCGCGTTGCCCTGACGTGGACAGAGAGTCGGCCTACCACCGCTAAGGCCCCCAGCCCCTAGCCGCCTCCCGCAACAACCCCCCTCCCCCCCTCTCGCTCTCTTCCTAGCGGCCGACGGATGTGAGCTAGGCGTGTAGACTGCCGCGACGTGGGGCAACATACCTAGTGTAGGTAGGTGAAAAGTGAGTGAGCTACTGCTTCCCTTCTTGCTGCTGGCCGGTTTCCCCTCCCAGCGGTGAGCCTAGGCGGCCTGGTCCCTGGACGCGATGGAAGAGGGACGGGTCCCGTGAGGTACCCACCCTGATAGCGTCCATCGCGTTCGAGAATCTAGGACACTAGTTTTTGATTCGGCAGATCATGGTTGTGCCGTCGAATCTTCCAAGTCACTGTCAATGTAAACAGCGGGGAAATCGGTGGGAATAGTTACCAGAATGCATTGTTTGCCTGTCTAAACAATCTGCAAATTAAGGAAAATAGGAGATGACGAACAGGTGTACCATCCAAAGAGCCGATCCAATCTAGAGCCCAACCAGCCAGCCAATGCGATACCGAAGTGTAGAGACCCTGAAAGCACTTTTGAAATCCGCAATTCCAGAAACCCCACGTCTCCATCCCGAGCTGCTAGGCGTTTGTCGATAGGCGGTTCCTGAGGAGAAGAGTTCATGGGGGCGAGTACTTGACAGCGCATGGTCACCAGACCAATTCACCAGAGAGGTAGACCGCCTCGTGGGCGCGACCCCTGGCTAGCCGTCAAAGCACCAAGCACCCCAAGTTCCCCTGATTCGCCGACCAAACCAAACAAACCCGCTGCGGCCAAGAAGGACTACCGAGGGGATACCGAACTCGTCATGCGCGAGATTCCTCCTCTTGCTGGCCCTGGCCAACGCCAGAGTTAGGGCACGAGAAAAATTAGCGAAAAAAGACCTGACCCAACGTAGAAATTGCCTTTCCCATGAAATGATGCCCTCGCAGGTGTGATGATGCCCATGAATGATTGCCGCCAAGTAAAAGAAGGGTTCCAAAGAGAGAAAAAGGTGGGGAAAAGATGATAATAAAAGAAATATCCTCCGCGAAACCTAGCCGTGTGGCACGGCCTTATCCAAAATGGGTCTCAATCTGGAAAAGAAAAGAAGAATAAAAGAGGAAACCTGAAAAATCTGTCGAACCGAAAAATCGAGAATACCGATGTTGAGAGAAACCGGAAGAGTCCAGGGGAGAGGAAGAACGAGGTGTCCAGGCATCGTACACAAACAGAAGCTACCCAGCCAACAGACCGAAAAATGTGAATCGTGAAAATAGAGGGGGTCTTGAGGTGACGACCGGGGCCCAGAAACGGTCGAGCCGGAGTTGGAAATGCCGAGAGCGCCGTGGGGGTTGTGAACGGCATACAGTTTCGAGTTTTCGTGAGTGTTCGGGGACGCGGCCCAAGAGGATGATAGCGTTGGCGGGCAAAGGAAGGGGGCGGAAAGTCGGAAAAGGGGATGGGGGAGGTTTGAGGAACAGACTAAGAGATGTGCCGTCGCCCAGTAGATCAGCCAAGGCTGGGGAAAGACGGAGGAAAAGATACCAAGCAGCACACATGGTGCCCAAAGGGTTGAGAGCAACACCCTCAGGGAATCCACGGCCAATTGGTCTCCTTTCTCACTCCATCTCTCCCCGCTGCATCCAGGCATCCTCCAGGTGGACAAAGCCCATCGATCTCAGCCGGTCGTAGACCCCGTCCTCGACCTCCCACCATCAACCTTTCCCCATTTCCACGCCCATCCAGCGCTGATAGTTCATCACCAAAACACCAACCCCTGAAAGCCCCAAGAACAATCCCACAACACAACCCTCAGGTGCTTTACCGAGTCGCCCGGATCGTAATCGGCAAAGGAGCTGGTCTCTGCCTGAGCCACGTCAGGGCAACCTCAGCGGCGTCCTCCTTGGCGTTGTTGACATGTTTGCCGTCGTACCAAAACCGGGCGGAGTGTACTGAGCCGTAGACAGTCACGGTGCTAGACCAAGCGGTGCGGCCGCCTTTTTCGGTGAAGAAAGAGGTGAGTTTACCGGGACAGGGACAGGAGGACAGAAACATGAAAGAGGAAGGAAGGGCTTGGTACCTCGTCGGTCAGAGACAATTTGGAAGGTTGGGGCGGCGATTTGGTATCCGCGGCAAGTATCTGTCAGGGTGTGTCAGTGGATTGGTGTTGTTTGGCTTCCCATGGTAGTAGCTGAGAGGGGCGAAAATGCCCGGTGGCCAGGGTTGTGCGGTGTAACAGGGCTAGGGGTGTGAAAGGAAACCCGGGTGTCGTACCCTGCAGCTTGGTTTGCCAGTTTGGGTTGGCCATTGTGTTGATATAAAAGTGAGATAGACGAAACGGAGAACGTAGGCTGTCTGGGGTTGGAGGTAGGGGCTGCTTGGTGGTATTAACACGGTACCGACGGATGGTGAGATGGCAGAGTAATTGGTTTTCGAGCTTCAGCGAGGAATTGATCTTGTGACGATTGTGGTATTTGGTTGACTCAAGGGAACAGATCATGCGATGACGGCGTTTGACAAGCTTTATACTCCCGGGACTGCCCGCGCTGGCGGGTGTTACTGGGATCTAAGACGGTGTAGGGGCGGGCTGATGTGGCCGAAAGGGATTCGAAGAGTCCGCTGTGCTTAATTAAGGTGCAGCCCCCTTGCCGTTTACTGTTTTGTTCCTTTCCCGGTGGGGATTTGTTTGTTCGCAAAGGCACAGGACGAGTAACAGGGAGATCACGGGCGGGAAACGGGATGATGCATCGTGGCCGGGAACGGGGCGGACAAGACGAAAAACAACGATGCAAAGGAACTCTCTCCGTGTTCGAGGCGTCAACGGATGAAATCATGAGCCGGGCGATAGGAATGGGCAAGTAAACCGCTGGGTAAACAAAAAAGAAGTTTCGACAATTTCACCCGACTTGGACAAATTCGACGGCCTCTCTGGCCCAGGATTGGTGGGTTGGCTCGCCATGCGACAACTTGTCTCCATTGAAGGCGGTGGATTGAAAAGAGTTTCTTTTCTGATCTCCTTCACCGTTCTCGTTGCTTTTTGGCCCCTGCACTTCCCACGAGTGCGCCAAGTCACTTGTCTCTCAGAGGACATGGTGCAACTGGGTCCATGGTTGAATCAAGCACTGGGGCCTGGGCCAGCCATGACACCGGCGAGAGCGTGTCTGCCTGTTTGGTGTCAAACAACAAGATGGCGTCGAGTGCCCGTTGTGTGGATGTTGCTGGTGTTGACATCCGGATCTGTATTCCAGACTTCCAAGGTTGGGATTCGTCAACGCAAGCAGTGTGGGTGCAGGGTGGCTCCCGAATGTCCCAACTGAGCGCCGTCCTCCCGGGAATTGGTGTCCCAGCGCTGCGTCTCACCCAGTTGATGGGCCGACGTTCAGACAAAGTGTGCAGAAAAAGCAAAAAGCAAAAACGATGCACAACCAGCCAGCCGACACCAGCGGGACAGGGGTGTAAGATTTTCGGCGGCTGTCACTGGGGGGCTGGTGTGTTGTCAACCCACCTGGGTGACTGCCAGACCACCCAAAACGAACTAATGCCAGCGGGAAGCAAGGGATCAGGGGTGAACTGGCGCGAGGAAACTGGGGCTGGATCTGCCAACACCAGCTGCGTGGGAAGAAACAAGAGCCAAAGGATTGCACAACAAAGATCATGTGCGGGCTGGGCAGAAATTCCCTGTCGTTCGGGTGCCAAGACGGCCGAGTTTCGTCTGTGTTGTCACCGTCAAAGGCAGCCGATGTCAAAATCCTAAACCGGTCGAGCATGATTATGACGAAGCTTGCGACAAACCAGTTGAGAATGAGCGAATCGGGCGACCACCGAAGCTCCTGATGCGGCAGGGAAACGTGGCTGCGTTTCGTATCCGCTGGGGGTGTCCAAAAGGGTATCAACGAAGCGAATGTGTATCCGATAATGCTCAAAATGGAAGAGTTGCTGGCAGGTGGCTGGTTCTCAGACTCGGTGTTTTCCGTAAGTTGCGTCCCGTTTTGGTCATATCAACTAGCATAAATAGCCCGGATAGACCCCCCGGATTTACCGGATGCTAAGGAAAATGCCTTTTGGATTCTTGCACATTTTCGCCGCCTCTTTGGGTCCAAGGAGCCTCGTACACGTACGGAGTAGTTATCGGTCAATCAGAAGGGCATCCCGCCCCTGAACTTGCACACTGCCAGGGCGGTTCGCGTATGCCGAAGCGCAAACGTCCCTGATAGGGGGTACCATGCGGCTGGGAGCTTCCATCGCCGTGGATCAGCGAATGGTGGTTGCAAGCGTTGATATGTTGTGCAGTGATGAGGCACACCTGAAAACTCTTATCGGCACCACCAACGTTGATGGGTGGGAAATGCGGTTTGGTCCTGGTTGGATAATTAGTGGCCCAAACAGAAAGTCTGAATTTCCGTATGGAACCGCGTTAGGTCGGTCGAAACTCGCCTATGGACTAGAAACCGTGTCGCTTGAGCAGAATAGCTGCTGTAACAGAGAGCCCGGAAGGAGTCATTGAGTGGCTCCTGAAGCTTTCTGTGTGTTGCAGTGGGAGGAACAATCATCCTTGATTCAAGTGACACCGGCCACGTCAAGCCGGAAGCAGGATAACCATGGAACCGGCCCGCCCTAGCCATGGCCAGAGCTGCTTCTCGGCAGTCAAACACGCGGCCCAAGCTTCACGTTGTTCGATCGGCCTGCCGAAGCCGAAGCCGAGGCACGGGTGACACGCGGCTTGTCGACATCGGCCCAAGAACCGCCTGCCGCGGGGAGTGAGGTGTGCAACCGACTGGACCAAAGCGGACCTGGCAAGGGCCACACAGATCGATAGGGTACGGGAGCCGGACTAGGGCGAACGTGATTCTTGCTTAATGAAAAGGATTTTCGGCGCCACATCATGGCGGGTGTTGGCGTCTCAAAGCGTTGCGGCGCCTGCTGTGTCCCGTCGTGTGCTGCGTAAAGAATAGCTTGGTTCGCAAGCAAGCTCGCATCCGCGGCGGTTGCGCCATCAGCTGCCTTCGTACGAGAGTGTTTAACGTGTCAAACTGGAGATGTGTCAGAACGACCGTCGCCGAGAGGAGACAGCGATGGGCTGTTTATCGACTGCAGTGCCAATCTGAAACCACCAAGCGCCACTGCCAGGATGCCATGTCAAGGAAAACATAACGGCTGGGCCGTGGCTGGTGTCCAACACTGAAAAACATGCTGATTGTTTGAACGATCCCACTGTCCACACATGGAATCTGGGCATACTGCAGCAATAACTTGTTGACTCGTATGTCGTTGTGGGTGTGAAACTATGGCTGCATTGAGAGTGGTAGAAACCTGTTTTTGTATCGAAAAAGCGATGTACTTTGATCTGGGAAAGGGAGGCGACCTGAAGTTAGTTGTTCATGTTGATTGTGTGCAGGGTGCCAGGATGCTTTTGCCTCATTAGTCCAGAATAAACAAGAAATTCATGACACAGCAAGCACGACCAATGAGGCATCATTACCGTAACTTACGCAAACTTACAAAAAATGTCTAATAATTAAACATTCACTAGGTATTGTGTAATTACAATACGATTTCTTAACGTAGCGTAATTCATTGACCTTGATTAACTAATTATTCAAAAAGCTTTGGAACTCAACATCAACCAACATTGAACACGGATGAATCGCTATTGCAACTTTATTTTGTATCTTCACACAAACACGCCCCACATATCCCGGGTCTCACTTGTTGTAATTTGAAGCTAATGGGCAATCAAAAATGGAAACATATGTTGATTAACAGCAGGATGTGTCGGACCGCTTCGTTCAGCTGAACATCACGAGAGAGATGTAGTCGTCTATCAGCTGGTTAAAATACTTGGATTTCGTAGGCTGAATCACATTGCGAAGAATCAGGACGGCGTTTTCATCCATCAAATTATGACACGCCGGGACATCTGGAACAAGTGCATAAAAGTATATTGGGACAGGATAATTAATGGATAACGTTATAAGAGATAAAAAAACTGACCCTTGATCGTTTACGTCGTAAAAAAATCATACTTCATCGCCTGAACACCTTTGTTAGCCATTCCTTATCCCGGCGGCTGAATAGTCGATAATCGACAACCTATGAGCCCGTTGCGCCGCCTTGGGACCCGTTTCCGATGATATCGGCTCCTCCATTCCCCAACTCAGTCCACGGCCAAACCCGCGGTTGCTACGAGCGCCTTTCGTGTTTCCACCGCTCATGTACCCACAGGTCAAGCCTGCGGCGCGCCTCGGCCCGGTCCCATGAGAACTCGTGTGCGGCCCGACCGTGGGAGAACTGGAAGGCGATCGGAATCGGAGTTGGGCCTTCCTCACCTTCACCCTTACCTTCACCGCCGGAAGTCAGCGGTGGAAAGGAAGTAGGGGATATCAAGGACCAGGGCAAAAAAAGGTCTCGGCTCATCTCAGTCCGCCTTTGATGCCTGGCGCTAATTAATTCTGAGGATGGCGGTGAATGGCTGCAGGCGGTACACGGGAGACGCCTTCGTTCACGTCCTGTCCTGGTAGTTGGAGCTGGAGCGCAAATGTGACGCGCATGAGGTGAGTCAATCTAGAATATGGTGAGTCTGGAAGTCATTCACACCCGTTGTTTGAGCGCGCGAGTAGGGTGAAGACGCCAGTGAATGGCTACATAGTACAGCCTCACGAGAGCCTCATTTGTGCTGAAAGTTCAGCAGCGGGTTTTGTAATCTCTTAACTACATTTTGAGGATCGTGCTGAAAGCAGCTTTCACTTTCGTCTCCCTTCTTTCATAGTATAGTTAGTCAAATTTATCTCGAATATCTCTCTCTTAGTGTATGTTTGTAGGTGTCATCAGAATCGACATGAAACCGGAAACCGGCCGTCCGTATACTTGTAGTCGAAATTGCCGGGACGGGGACGTATGTAATTACGCCGAAGGCTATGTAGAAGCTGGTGAATGAGCCACTTACGTGTCCGATAGACATCCTTATGGGATCTTACAATGCGTTACGTTATGCTGAGGTAGACCTAAAATATTCGGAAAAGGGGGGGAAGCTCCAGATATCGACTGCTCTCAAAGTGATTGGACCTGGCACAGTTATTAATACGGTGCTCTCCAGAACCTCAAGATTAACCCTTCGGTAACTTCGGCTGGAGCTTCTTCTTCAGCTGTCACAAAATAGCTCCCAGTACGACGTTTTCGCTCGTAACTCACCATTACATCACACGTTCCCTGCGGGTGCCTAGATTCAGATATCTCAGGTCTCCCGCATGCATGATGCAGGGCGCTGCATGACATTGCATAGCGCATGGAAAGGAGTTGAGCTTCGGTGGGGGTTCTCTGTTGAGGGGTAGAATTGGACGACACTTGCAGCGTCTGCCAGATAATGCCCTTTTCCGGTAATTATATGTACCCAGCCTTAGCCAGGGCGGTTGGGCCATTCCTACGCGCGTATAATCCTTCTTGCGTTGGCGTATTGCTTGGGTAGTATTCTGCACAGTTGGTGCTTAATCCCATGGACTTAATCGTTAACTCCGTGACTTGTTCTTCGAGCATCACCTCCCTATCCGAGTTTTCAAGAATGTCAACGCTATCATTTTTTCCCTCCGCCCTCACGTCAATGCTGTCCGGGTTGGAGTTCGAGGGGAGTAGCTGAAGATGTTGCCATTTTGTCCTTGACCGGAACGAAAAGCACACCCCTGGACGACTAGTTGTCAAAGAAGGACGTCCGACAGATAACCACCAGATATGTATCCTGTCGTCAAGGACGCTCACTGGTCTCATCCAGTCAACACATGTATTCGGATGATGAGGGGACGGAACGGGATTCATCACGCCGCTGTCAGTCCTTTATGTGTACACAGTAAGGGATTTTAAGGATGGAAGAAGCCCAACACCCAGACGACCGTATGCCAGACTGACCCTCTCACTTCTCCAAGTAAACATTCCCACACACCTCCCCAAACACCTCGTCAGCATGCGCATAATACTCCTGCACCGACTTGAGCCTGCCCTTCAAATCCCGGCCCAGCGGCAGCAATCGCTCCGCCTCGCGGCCGGCGCCCACCCCCTGGCCCGTGACCACCTCGTAGACGGCCTGCATAGCCTTGACCGGGTCGCCGTCGCCCTTGAACGCCCCAGTTGACAGGATACGCATCATCTGCTCCGACACCGAGCCCTTGTAGTCCTCCGGCAGGAGGTTTGCGCCTAGCACCGTGGCGTTGCCCATGTTGGTGTCGAACGTGCCCAGCTGGACGGTCAGGAGGCGGATGTTGAAGGGTGCCACTTCTTTGGCGACCACGCGGGAGAGGCCTAGCGTTGCTGTAAATACCTTACCCACAAGAACAGCACAGAAACGAAGGTTAAAGAAGAAAGAAAACATACCATCAAGTCCCGCCTTTGCCCCCGCATACACACTCATACTATCCCTCCCCTCAATAGCCGCACCACTACTAAAATTCACCACCACCCCAAACCGTCTCGCCCTCATCCCCGGCAACGCCGCGCGAATCAACCGAAATGGCCCAAAATACAACGTCTCCGTCAACTCCTTCACCTCCTCCTCCCTAAACACCTCCCCAGGCGCGTAGATACAATACCCCGCATTATTCACCAGCACATCCACACCACCGTCCTTCTCCACGCTAGCGATTACATCCGCCGAGTTTTGGTCGTTGACGTCCAAGGCAAGCCACTTGCCGCCGTTCTTTTCGACTTCGGCGACGAGGTCGGGGGTGCGGGACGGGTTGCGGGAGGTTGCGATGAGGTTGTGTCCGTTAGCTTGGACGATGCGGGCGAGGGCTAGGCCGAAGCCTGAGGAACAGCCTGTGATGAACCAGGTGAGGGGGCGGTTGGGGGTGGCGAACGCGGTGGCCATGATGGGGCTATGCTTGGTAGAGATCGAAGGAAGTGGTTGGGAGTAAGAGTTGGGGTGGTTGGTTGGGACGGGGTGCTTTATTTGTAGAAGCGGGAAGGTTGAGACAAACGAAATCGGAACTGAAGTCGAACTCGAAGTTGAAGTATCGGTTGAAGGGGCAACCTCGCGGAGAAAAGCTCGGGAAGTTAACCCCTATTTATTTCCACCTGAGTAACAGCAAAAACTATGTGTTAATTCCCTAACCGTATGACAAAGGTGATGGATGATGCAGACACCTAACCTTCCCCTCATCCCCTTACTCTTCTAGCGGGGACACAACCAGCCAACTGGTTATCCAAAATCGGCACCTCATATCTGGACACTCCGAGTACCTCGCAAATATGATATGTCCGCGGTGATACATTGCTGCGCCGACCAGGTTAGACCCGGCCGCCTCCGGTCAAGTCGGGGCCGTGCCGGCGTTAGGTCCGCTTAACTCCGTATTCCAGCTGACGCTTTGGTCCCATAAACCATTGTTGGGCTTGGAGTAGAGTGGCCCTTTTTAGCCAATAGTTTGAGAATGACTAATGGGTGAAGGAGGGTGGGTACCATATTCAAAGATAGTCGAGGAGATACTGCCTGGTAAGGTGAATAGAGGCGTAGACGGTATCGCGGTTGGTTTATGTAGATGAAAGGGGTTAGCGAGTGCGTCGCCCGGTGCTAGACTGAAAATGGATGTAAACAAAACAAAAGGGGCAAATCAGGGACGACTAAGGCACCAAGAGATATCCTGTCGGTCATATACCAGATGTCGGGGGCAATGCAAAGCAGAGCGTTTTGTGCAGAGTCTGGAGGGTTCACGGCACCAAGTTGTGATTTGCGACCGAAGATGAGGGCGGAGGAGTAAGCTGCTTGGAGTTGATCGGCAAGTTGAGGTGTAAGTGAGTTGAATCAAAGTTAAACGTAAAAGCGTAAACTTCCAGTACAATTTATGGATTGTCCTACTAACTTCCATCCCCTAAACCCCGGGTACTAAAGTGTACATCAACTACAGCTTCCAGGCCGCCTTTTATGCCATCCCGCGGCCAACAACATGCCCAACAAACCCCCATCGGCGTCTTTGGGCCTCCCTATTTACCTTGACACTGGAGTGTTAAGAGCGCGGCGGTTGACGTTGGTTATGTAGGGGTTGTAGAGGTTGAGGTGCCCGTGGAGAAGGTCACTTGGGATGATTCGAGGGACGAAGGGAGTGTTCGGGGTTTGGTAGATTACCCTGATGAGAATCAAGGGCGGTATTGTAAAGCATTGAAATTTACAAACCCAACAAGAAACCCACATAATAATTGACCACTAGCCTCTTTGATCCCTCTTATTAAATCCCTTTTTTTGTGACTGACTCAAGTATTTGCATTTGTCCCCTGCTTCTCCTCTCGTATGGTATCATACTATTTTCTGGGATAAGCTGACCGTGGAAGCTTGGCTGACTTGTAGAAACGGTTCGGCTAAACCGGGAACTTCCACAACCCCTCTTTTGGTGATACATAAACTTACCATATCTCACTAGATTCCAGTTCCATGACCTGTCGCGGCTTTGTTATCACATCACGACAAACCGCAAGACTGCATTTCCACCGGCGACTACCGATCCCATCCAACGTCCCCATGTCATCTAACTTCCTTACTGAGCCGGCCGTGGCCCCGGATCTACACATCCCACACTCACCCCACACTGTGGATGTTCGAGTCCTAGATGCGTACGTTCACCTGCCCTACCTAACTTGAAACCGGTGACTGACATCGCATACGTTACGTACCTCGTACACCTAGAGGCACACTTTTGCACCTCAAACCGGGTCTATTTTACGAGCCCGCACTGGACGGTTTCGAGGCCCAGCACGTACCCACCTACTGCTTCCTCATCTCCCACGGCGACCGCCATGTGGTCTTCGATCTGGGCGTGAGACAAGACTGGGAGAACTCCGCGCCGAAATTGGTCTCTCTGGTGCGTGAGGCTGCGATGATAACGCGCGGCAGTGACATCGCGACGCTGCTCAACGAGGATGCGGAAAGACATGAGAAGGGTGGTGGTTCCGGGCCCGAACTCGGGATTCGTCCCCGCGATGTCGAGGCCATAGTCTGGTCGCACAACCACTTCGACCACACCGGCGACCCGTCAACCTTCCCGCCCACGACACCACTCGTCCTCGGCCCGGGGGTGCGCGCCGCATCCTGGCCGGGCTACCCCACTAACCCGGAATCAATGATGCTCGACTCAGATATCGCGGGAGGCCGGCCCATCCAAGAGATCTCCTTTCAAGCAGGAGAAAAAGGGCACGTCCGCATCGGCCGCTTCGACGCCTTCGACTACTTCGGCGACGGCTCATTCTACCTCCTTGACGCGCCCGGCCACGCAGTCGGCCACATGTGCGGCCTGGCGCGCACCACGGCTGACCCCCCGTCTTTCGTACTCATGGGCGCCGATAGTTGCCATCACATCGGTGTGCTCCGGCCCACGGCGTATCTACCGCTGCCCCGTGATGGCCCGTCGCTTCAGGGGTTGGAGACTCGGGCACAAACGACGCAGACAACGCCATGTCCCTGTCCCGGCGAGCTCCTCGCCAGCCTGACAAAGACGGGACAGCCTGACAGGTCCTTCTTCGATGTTGCCAAGGGACCATATTTCCTGGATCATGAACAGTCCATGGATACGGTGGGGAAGCTCCAGGAATTAGATGCGTCGGATGAGGTGTTTATTGTCATTGCCCACGACCACACTCTGCGGGATCGAATGCCTCTTTTCCCGGAGAAGGTGAACGACTGGCGGGAACGGGGTTTGAGCTCTTCGACGCGGTGGTTGTTTTTGAAGGAGTTTGAGGCGGTGATTGCAAAACGGGCGGCAGAAAGCTGAAGGCTACCTAGATTTCGTGTGTGCCGTTCATGTTCGTACAGATGCTTCAAGGGAATGAGGCCGAGGCAAATTGGATAATCGATTCAAATCCACAGAGCCCCCATTCTTAGCGATCCCCAATTGTTCGCTTCAAGAAACGAATGAGTAGGAATCATTAGACCGGTATGTTGAAGAAGTTTGATGGATTGTGAAGAATGGATGAGCAACGGGTTCCGGTTGCACAAGGAAACGTATGTTACCCAGGGAGTCCGCAATAACGTATCGATGCGTAAAATACGGTTCCTTGAGGCACGTGCCGGCTCCGCATGACCCCTGTTCTCCGTTTCGGGGATAACGCTGACACTGCTCCACACTCCACCGAGGAGCCTCGGCTCACCCCAAACCCGGACGCTCGGCCAATGTCCTTCATTCGACCCCTGGCGCCGGCCGAGGGAACCTCCTCGCCGCGCCTCATTGAGAACAAACACTATCCATCCCATGAGACGGAGAGTTCCCAGTTCTGGGTTTTCCTCCTTTGCTCGATTTGGAATCATCTCACGTTGAACGATCCACCACCGGAACATACAAAGACGAGTCGATCACTGGAAATCGAGAATTCCAAAACAGTACACTTCGCTATCCTCAATAGCTTGTGACGGCCGGCTCGGTCAACTCACCCGTCGAGATGCCTTTCAACACCGAATTGACCCGCCGCCTCGGCATTGCAGGTACGTCATCGCCCGCATTCTGCGATGTCACAGTTTGAACTACATTAACACCACGGCTCAAACCAAAGTCCCCGTCGTCCAAGGTGGCATGCAACATGTCGGGACAGCTGAGATGGCCAGCGCCGTGTCCAACGCTGGCGGCCTGGGTATCATTACCGCGCTCATCTGGCCCGAGCCCGAGGGCCTGCGCCAGGAGATCCGGAAGTGCCGGAAACTGACAAGCAAGCCGTTCGGCGTCAACATCACCCTGCTGCCGGCGTTTGTGCCGCCAGACTACGAGGCGTACGCCCAGGTCGTCATCGATGAGGGCATCCGGATTGTCGAGACTGCGGGGAACTCGCCGGGGCCGGTGATTTCGAAGCTCAAGAAGGCCGGTTGCATCGTGCTGCACAAGTGCACTACCATCAGGCATGCCCAGTCGGCGGTGAAGCTTGGTGTCGATTTCTTGAGCATTGACGGGTTTGAGTGCGCTGGGTAAGCGACCGGAACCGCCCCCTAACCCAACTCCCATCATGATATTAACCATGACACAGCCACGTCGGCGAGTCGGACATCACCAACTTCATCCTTCTCAGCCGGGCCCGGCAGACCCTCAACGTGCCCTTCATCGCCTCGGGCGGTTTCGCCGACGGCCAGGGTCTCGCGGCAGCCCTTTGCCTAGGCGCCTGTGGCATCAACATGGGCACACGCTTCCTATGCACGGTCGAGAGCCCCGTCCACCACAACATCAAGGAGCAGATAGTCAAGGCGCAAGAGACCGACACGGCGCTTCTGCTGCGCCGCTGGCGCAACACCACCCGCCTGTACCGCAACAAGGTCACTGAGCAGGCGCTCAAGATCGAGACTGAGACTAAGACGGGCGAGTTCTCTGAGGTTATGCCTTATGTCAGTGGGAAGCGCGGCCGTGAGGTGTTTATCAATGGTGATCCGGAGCATGGCGTCTGGACGGCTGGCCAGGTGATTGGGTTGATTCAGGATATTCCGACGTGTAAGGATCTGGTGGCGAGGATTGAGAAGGAGGCGGAGCAGACGTTGACCGAGAGGACCGGGCTGTTTGCCCCGTCGTCGAAGCTGTAGGGTGTATGTACTAGCGTAGACGTTCTGTTTTGGGTTATATGGGGGATATATATTTCTTTATCTCTGTGCAACTAGTTCTATTTTCTTGAACATGTCAAATTTTCCACGTCCACGAACCGATTATATTGCAGTAACCAAGAGAACTAACCCTAACCCTTACGTCAATCATTCTGACACGAGAGCACAGCCGTTGAAATGACGAGCCGAAACGCGCCCCGCTCCCTTTCCCCCTGTCATGCTGGTCTTCCCTGCATGGGGATTCGGCTCCGAAGTGCGCCAAGTGCGGGCGCAAGTGCAGGCGCAACCTCGGCATGTGCTCACTGAATTGACGGCATCGCGCGACTTTGTCTCATCCCGACCCATTTTCCCCTGGAACGGCCCATCTCCAACTTTTTGCCATCTCCGACCTCGTGTCACGCAAACCGCCGTCTCAACAACTTCCCCCCAACTCTCTCACAGCAACACAAACGGGACCAAACAACAATAGCATTCGAAAGGACCAAGTCCCAGACCAAACGCAACAGATCGCCGTCGCCTTCTCCGACTCAAAACCCCCGTCCAACTCCGAAACTCCATCCCAAAATGGTCGCCGACACACTCGTCTACCACCCCGCGGTATCGCACTACCTCAAGTTCGTCGCCACCACCGTCGGCCGCGACAAGCTCCTGCGCACGATCCAATACTTCGCGCGCTTCTACGCCTGGTACCTGTTGCGCACCAACCGCCCCCAAACATCCATCGCCCCCTGGGAGGTCGCCAAGAAGCAGTTCGGCCTCATCCGCAAGGTCCTGCGCGTCGGCAAGAACATCGAGCACCTGAAGGCCGCCTCCGTCGCTGCCGACTCCAAGACCCTGGACCCCGTACTGCGGTACACGGCTGTCGGTCGCCAGTTGGGTTATGCGGGTTATCTGACGTTTGATTTGGGCACGGTGCTGGATGCGACGGGGATTAAGAAGAGTCCCCGCGCGAAGAACTTGCAGCAGCAGGCGTATCGGTGCTGGGCTGTTGGGATTACCTTTAGTCTAATTGCGCAGTTGTATACCCTGCGCCAGCTGCGGCTGCGTGAGGCGAAGGTTGACCGGAAGGAGGGCGAGGGTGTTTTGGAGGCGAAGAGGATTGCGCTGTAAGTTTTCCCTTATGCGTGATGTTTCATCATATACACCGTTTGGGGTAATGCCTGTTGCTAACGAGTCGTTTCTCTTCTAGGGAACGCAAGGCTAGCCAGCTGCAGCTGACCTCGGACCTCTGCGATTTGACCGTTCCGCTGTCAGCGCTCAACTGGGTCGCGCTTGACGATGGGGTTGTTGGTCTCGCCGGTACGCTGAGCTCTCTGATCGGCGTCTACCTGCAGTGGAAGAAGACGGCGTAAGGCGCCATGTTAAATAATCATCACTCCGGAGGGTCGGATCCGTACATACGTGCGATTGCTCGACATATGCGTGATGGATTGGAGTGGCTTTGAGGGGTGGAAAGCAGGGAAGGCAAATTGTGCCAAAATGGTGGTGGTCGGTGGTGTTTTTGATACCTCGGAGTCATGTTAGCTTTTATATACGTTTCTTAGCTGTTGTATTGCCGATGTAATTCAAGAACATATTTGTTATATCTAAATTGAGTGAATCAAAGGTCCCAGCTCTTATGACACGAATCTTGCCTCAGACATCGTGCGTTTGAAGTATCTAGAGGGTTAGGGTTTGCATCATAAGAATCAACCCCAAATACCCCCTGCCGAAAGTGGCATGGAATGCAAGCTGTGACGTCGTATGCTCAAGCATCAACACCACACGAAGCTACCATGCCACTCATGCATACCGTACCTCCCTCCCCTCTTTTAAGGAACGGCAACAAATTCCTAGAAACCAGGCACGACATCTCGGCCCTAAAAAGCGAACACGTTACTCTTTATGGATGGTGTGAGGAACTCGCCCTGTGGCAGAATGCAGATAGGTATTCTATTCTGTTAGTTATCGAGATAACTTACACAGCGAGAAAGTCCGAGAGGCGACTTCTATGAAAATCTTCCTCTCTTATATCCTCATGTCTCTCTGAGGGCTAACAGGATGCCGTCAACATCCGGCCCGGATCCGAAACGGAGCCGTTCCGCCCTACTTGGCCGGGATGGCGATCGGGCTGGGGGGGGAAGAGCGTATGTAAGAAAGGTCCCCGAGCATGGCTTCCGCCCATGAATTCTGTGTTCCTTCCATTAGCTCTTGTAATTTTCTGTTTCACAAGACTATGGAAAGCTATACCTGAGTCACTTTGACATCATCTGCGGCCGCCTGCCCGTAACGCTCATGGTATAAGGCTGTTCCTTGAATCACATCGGCTAGAATCAGCTCACAAGCTCAGCAGCAGAGCAACCTTAGGGCTTTTTTGAAAGATGTAAAAAACAAGATTCCTCTGCATGGATGCTAAATGTGATATTTATCCCGCATCATTGCCCGCAGGGCGGTACTATGTACAAAATGGCACACGTGTGCATACGTGCGTGTGCGTGTAAGGTTCAGCTCTTATCGAACCATTCCCTCGGGCCACCATTTTTTGCCCTTTATAAATCTAGGGGACTGTGCTGCTTTTGGCAATGGCTCTCTTGTCTTCCCCTTCCTGCCATATTTGTTTTCTCCCCGCCGCTCTTGCTGTTTCGGCCAGTTGTTCCTGCCAATTAACCTATAGATTCGTCACAGTCACGGCTGAGGCATTCGAGTGCGCATCTCCAGGCCTACTTTCCGGTTTATTCGCTTTGGCTCGACAGCAATCGACTCAATCGATCATATTGTTGCTAGTTCGTTGGAGAACGACCGAATTAATACCACTGGTGTTCCCGTCCTGAAAGAAGGACTGCTGAAGCAAAACAACAGCATCACTAGGCAACAAACATCAGAGAATTGGCACAATGGCGATACGGACGAATATGGACGACCTCAACCTCTCCATCTTGGGACTGGGGACCCAATACCCGCCTCACAGCCTCAAGCCGGATTCGATCGAGGTGTTAAGCAAGCGGTTCTACCCAGAGTCGCCCGCGTAAGTCCAGCTCTCTCGTTTCCTGGTTTCGTCTTCTTTTGTTGCTTGGGAATCAGCAACTAACACTAAGAAATCAGAATGAACAAAGTACTCTCCATCAACCGATGCAGCGGCATCGAATTCCGCTCCTCTATTGGAACCCATGACCACCCGATCATGAACCAACCGGACCCGCCGACCATCGCCGAGTCTAGCAAGGTCTTCATGAAGGACGGCGTCCCGCTTGCCATCAGCGCAGCCCGAAAAGCCCTAGCTGAAGCTCGTGTGAATCCAGATCAGGTTACCCATATGGTGTCGACGACATGCACCAACTCGGCCAACCCGGGCTACGACCATTTCGTTGCACAGGAACTCGGGTTGAGCCCGAACACCGAAAAAGTACTCCTCCACGGCGTTGGATGCAGTGGCGGCCTTGCAGCGCTCCGTACCGCTGCCAACTTGTGCCTCGGCCATACGGCACGCGGTAAACCCGCTCGCATTCTGGTCGTCGCGCTGGAAATCAGCACAACCATGGGACGCAGCGAGCTCGAGTCCATCCACACCTCGCAGGAAACACGCATCGGCATCGCCCTTTTCAGCGACTGCGGAGGCGCCTTGCTTCTTTCCAATAATATCCCCTTCCCTTCTCCCACAGTGGCTTTCCCTGTCCCACCCATCTACTCCCTCCTCGGCTGGCACCACCATACCATCCCATCCACCACAACTGACCTAGGCTTCGACATCGATCCGGTCGGCTGGAAAGTCGTGCTCTCCCCACGCGTGCCCCAAATTGCCGAATCCGTGCTGGCGCCCACCTTCTCCGCCCTGCTTTCCTCCCTTGCTCCATCCCTCACAGCAGCAGCAGCAAAAGCACACCCCGACCCAACCGACTTCGACTGGGCCCTCCACCCGGGCGGCGCCACCATCCTCACCGGCGCCGAACGCGTTTTAGGCCTATCGTCGGCGCACTTGCGCGCCAGTTATGACACCTACATCAACCACGGCAACAGCTCTTCGGCGACCATCATAAGTGTGCTAGACCGGCTGCGACAGAAGGATATGGATGCTTTGGCGGAGGTAAAGGGGCCGAAGGAGATGGTGGTTGGGTGTGCGTTTGGCCCAGGGATCACAGTGGAGATGTGTATGCTGAAGAGGAATTTGGGTGGTCATGGGCAGCGGAGAGGTGGGATAGAGACGCCACCGGAAACGGAGAGTGAAGGGGATGAGCGGAGTGCGGATGGGGAATGGGAAGATAGTGTCAATGGGAAGGAAGAAGAGGAGGATGTATTTGTACGCGAGGCATTGGAGCAAGTGGAGCTTGATTGACTGGCAGGATTGGATAGGAAACAAACTGCCACATCTGCCAGCGACATCTGCCTTGAACGGGACAGCAGAGAATAAACGAGGTGCGGTTTGCATCTATAATATAATGAAACATAAAGCCTAGCTTATTGACCAACATATAATTATCTTTCGTCTCGAAGGTCGAGGAATAGTCAACTCGCAAGCGCCGTGATACCGCAAGTACGGTCTAGAATTTACAAATATAATGTATGTAATCCATTGGGTATCTACCTCCTTGTCAGTTATCATCCGGTTTAAGCACAGCGCCCCCTGATGTTATGTCATTACTGATATCCAAAACTCCAACCCCAATCCAACACCCAGAATCCAACCTCCTAGTCTGTCTGTCGTCACACCCCTATTACTTAGAGGTTTCCTTCTTGACCTCATCCTCCTCAACAACCCCAACACTCTCCAAGCTCTCTCCACTCTTGAGCCCCAACTGGCGCGTATCATACCCATGCTCCTCCAAGTACGCCCGGAACTTGATGTCCTCCTCAGCAATCGTGTCCTGGCCAATATGCGGCAGCCCAAAGACCACGAGGAGAGCACTCAACACGCACAAACTGCTAGATACCCAGAACGGGTACTGCGCCGACAACGTCTCGGAATCACCACCGGCCGCCACGATATAGGGGAACACCCAGGTCCCGACAAACGCACCGATCTTCCCGACCGCCGCGGCAATGCCGTAGTACTGCCCCCGCACACCCGTCGCACACGTCTTGGCGGCGATCAGGCCGATGTTGTTCCCCGCGCCGAGCTCGCCCAGCGTCAGGAAGATGCCGTAGACGGTGGTGAAGGCGCCGACCATTTCGGGGCGGGCGAGGCGTGGGTATAAGCCGGCCATGATGAAGCCGACGATGGATTGCAGGGTGACGCCGAGGGCGAGGGCGTAGCGCGGGCCGAGGAGGTCGGAGACGGGGGCGCCGAGAGCCGTGCCGGGGATGTAGAAGAGGTTGAGGACGGTGTTCCAGCCGAAGACGGTGGTTAGGGGTGCCGTGGAGGAGTCGAAGATGTTGGCGAGGATCGTGGAGGAGTAGATGCCGAAGGAGTAGGAGGAGAACTGCCGACGTTAGTGTTATGTCTTTGTGAAGTTCTGCCCCGTCACAAGTTACAGAAATGTTGCCGCGGACTTACATCGTAGATAAACCAGATCAAGCTGACGATGAACAGGCGGAAGCCATAGAAGCGGAGCACGAGAAGGTAAGGGGTCTTGGCGTGCTTCATCGAGTTCTTGCGGAACTCCTCCGGCTCCTTGACGAAGAAGCGCATGATGAGGAGGAACGCGGGGAAGACGGCACCGATACCGAGACTGGTACGCCAGATGGTGCTCAAATGTCCGTTTTGGCAGGCCGCGGCGACAACGTAGGGGACGAAAGCACCGAAAACGAAACCCTGTTTAGTGCGTTAGACCCATGCTTGGGCTGGATTTTAGGACGGCAATGGGCACTCACCCAGTCGATCATGGTGTTGGTGAAGAGGATGAACCACATGTTCCGCGTCCCGGACTTGAGCTCGCTCGTCGACTCGGCAGCTCCCACGCTACCCGCCGGGTATTCACCGCCAATACCAATGCCAACCTAACAAGTTGTTAGCCCGAGTTTCTCTTTGTGAAGGGCACCGAACAGAAGACGCGGCATCTTATCACTTACGAAAAATCGCCAGGCAGTCAAGATGTTGAACATCCCGACCGCATCGCCATGGTAGTACGACCCAGCGGTAAGCGCAGTAAATATAAGCAAAATGACGGTAGACAAGATAAGTGAGTTCATGCGCGACCACTTGTCGGACCTGAGGATACTAGTTAGCTTATCTGCCCATACGACGCCACCAGCCGCGAGAGACACTTACAAATACCCAAAAGCAAGCTGCCCGACAACTGTGCCCGCAAAGGCGATGTCGCTCAGGTAGTTTTTGGCATTTGACGTTTTCCACGTATCACCGTACTGGATTGCTAGAATCGTGACGACCGAGCCGATTACCTACAATCACATACATGTCAACATGCCTTTCTTAGACGAAACAAAATGCACCAAATCCGACGTCGAGTTCGGACGAGCAGTTTCATCTGATGATGAGGACGATGATGTGGTAAACACACGTTGTTGATGTATCCATCCGAAAACAGCCCCGCGCCGCACGCGATCACGGGGAGGAGGGCCTTCCAAAATGACTTGTTAACAGTTGCGACGGGTAATTCCTCTTGCTGGTGTTGTTTTTCAACAGCGCGCGTCTCATCGACAGGGGCTGTCGCCGCAGGGGCGGCGTCAGTCTGTTCAGCCATTTTGGCGAAGGGTGTGTTGTCGTGGTCGACAGAGAGTGAGTGACGAGATGTGGTGTGGTGTGGCGGGGAAACCTGAAGGAAGCGGTCGAGAGACGATCTCCTTGGAGGAGTTGGGGGAACACAAAGAGTGGGGGATGGGCGCACTTATACACTACAGGTTTAAGGTCACAGGGGGCGGTTTACTTTAGGATTATTATGCAGTAGTTCGCAGGTCAGGTTCTGGTGTGTCTCTCAAGAACTCTAAATTTTCTGTTGGTCGTAGACCCCCGGTCCTAAGGTTGCATGCCGATATGCCGGGTTATTCTGCGGCTCGCAGGACGTGCATCGGCAGCGCCGTTTCGCTAATAATAAGGTGGTTCTGGCTTGACGGGGTCAACCTGGCCACTATTGCCCTGGTGGCCGGTCTTGTTGACATTGTGATAGTTATTCCCGACAAGCAGCGCTGCTCCACGACTCCGGGCACGTGGGAGTGGTGGCATCAATTGATGGAGAGAAAAGTTTTGCAGGAGCGGGATGAAGGAGGAAGTGGTTGGGGTCGTGCTCCTCGGGAAACAATGTGACCCTGACCTCCTGCCATTTCGGGGCAGGTGCGGTGATAAGTGATTGGACACAGCGTATCTCGATGAGTTTCTTGGAGCTCATTCGTTTAGGCATCCGCAGAGTCCGGTGGGGGACGAGGCTGGTCTCAATCGACATTTTTTACACGCTTCCGGCAGCAGAGAAAAACAAGCTCATGACCCTGCCCGTCGCCCAGCCGGACTCAGCCGCAGACAACACCCAAGCCTACCACAATGGCTGCGCTTGTCAAATGCACGATGATCTCTTGGCGCCTTGGCAGTGCGGGGAACAGTGGCCTGCAAACAGCCAGGTGCATGGGTTGATGACTGCTGAACGCTGCAGTAGGTACAAGTTACACCACCTTCTCAAACCGAAGAAACAACCGTTCTTTCTCAGGCCGACCGGTATATCCATCCGATTGGTTCTCCATCCCTTCGTCGTCAACGATATGGGTGGTGTAGTTCGAGTAGATCGTAGTAATGATCAACTTCATTTCTGCAGGGAATTAGCACCAACCGGCTAGCGCTCTGCAAACCCTCAATCAACGGTACCAACTCACCGTGGAGAGCAAAGTTCGACCCGATGCACATCCGCCCTCCCGAGCTAAACGCCCAGAACCACCTATTCATCGTCCGCCTCTCTTCTCCATTAGCGTTTGAGGGCAGCCACCGAGTATGGTCCCACTCTTCCGGCTTGGGAAAGACACTTTCCTCTCGATGTAGGGTATATGCCGACGCCGCGACCCTAACACCTCCTGGTACGGCATAGGGACCAATCCGACAACCCACTTCCGGTGTCTCTCGAGGTTGTGCGCCTGGGATGGGTGCGTGGAGGCGCAGCGTTTCCATGAGCACAGCGTGGAGCAGCGGGAGTTTGTCCAACTGTTTTGGGTCCGGCATTACGGGCCTGTTGTCGGGGGTGAGCTGCATGTTGGGAACGAGGGCTAGGAGTTCTGCCCGGAGCTGGTGCTGGAGGTCGACCGATTGAGATAGTCGCCAACTGAGGTACGTCAGAACCAAACCGGCTGTTTCCTGTCCAGCGAGAACGTGGTCAAAGAGCTCGGATGCGACCGATAGCTTGAGGTTCGGGAGGCTACTCGGGTACATCACCGATGACGGCCATTTCTCAGACGATTCGTTTTGTAACCCGTGGACTAGCGCATTCCATACGATGGGCTGGTCCACAACCGAACCGGCAGGGGGCCCGTTGGCGTTCACGGGGTAAAAATAACCTTCCATTTTGGCACAAAGACCCCAGCACCACTCCCCAAGTTCCAGGTTTGCCTTGTCCGCCCACTTGGGACATAGAGGAATCCCTAATTTCCGACAGAGCCTCGTCAGCTGGGGGAGCTCTTGGTCGTAATATCCAGAGTCATTACGGGCCTTGTAAAGCTCGAGAAAATGCTCCCGGTAGGCTTTATCGCCGAGAAAATTAGTCCCGTGGCCCAGTCCAAAAATGTAACATGCGATAAAATCCATGGTGGCCGCCATGAAGACCGAATAAACATCTATGACGTGCGGCCCCTGGGAAGGGTTAACGGATGTCTCGAGTATCGGTAGAAGCCTGCCATAAAGGATCTCATGTGATTGGGCAGCGACTGCTGGGCTCGACTGGATATACGACTTGGAGTAAACGTGTGAGATCAACCGCTTGCGTGCCGAATGTTCGGGCCCGGCGCGGGCCGAGAACATGCAGGGAACACTTTGATGGAGCATTGAGGTGAGTGTGTGGGCAAAAGAACCTTGACAAAAGTGTTGCATCCACACCTATCGCCCAACCGTTGAACTCCTCGCTTCATGAAACCTACCCATAGTTGTTGAAGACCGAGTACCAAACAGGCTTCCCGAACCCTCCCTGGTAAACGGTACGGACGCCATCGAGGTCGCTAACGCTGAGTTCGTTCGGTCCAACTCGCAGGATGGGCCCAAGTCGCCGGTGGGCGCTGTGGAGGGTTTTGTTTTCTCGATGGGCATACCGAACCCACAGGATCCAGATGCGTGAGAAGGGAACTGACCATTGGGCATTCGGGATTCGTGCTAGGGGCGAGAAAACGGCGGGGTAGATGATGTATTGGTAAAACAGAAGCACAAAGACTGCCAACGCAACTGCGCCTGCCCAGTCACCCAGATGAGCCATTCTCGAGTCTGTTTCGCCCTGTCTGGAGAGGGTTAGAGAGAGAAGAGTCAACGCCAACGACGGGATTCTAAGGTTGTGATTGACCCCTCCATTTCTGCGGGGAACGATAGCCTTCAAAACCCCTGTATTTTAGTGGCACTGCCGGCAGGGCGTTGCCTGTTTGGGAAACCGCGATGCTGACTCACTCTGTGACTGGTTGACTGAATGCCTTGCCATCTGGAAAATCGGGTTCCCGTCATTTTAGGCCATCATCCACGTGTGGTGTGGCTTGTGTGGATATAATTGCAAACAGATATTAAGATGGACCCTTCAAAAACAAAATACACGACAACAACAACTTAACGCACATCACATTTTACAAACACATATAACGCTTCAACCGAGTAAATTACTGCAATGCCTCATCAGCTTGCAGATTTACCCGACGACGTCCTTTTCCTCATCTTTGCCAGTCTTGACTGCGCCCGCGATTTTCGCGCCGTTGGGCTTTCCTGCCGCCGGCTCCAGCATCTCGTTGAGAACGACGGGTGGCGCATTTTCGTCAGAAACAGTTTCCCGTCTCTTTTGGTCCCATCTCCGGCCACGGGAAATCACACATGGCGGCATTTGGCTGAATCTCTAACCTGGCAGAGCCGGTGCTGGGACCGACGAGCAATCCAGTTCCAGGCGCTGCTCCCTCGGCGCGAGCATCAGAGACAAGACCGGGGTCATGGCCGAGCCATCGGCTCGTTCATGGCGGTGGTAGATGCCACGTTCGACCCTACTTCACAACGAGAACTCGTGGTCTGGGGGGGTGGGGAAGACGTGGTCGCCCGCTACCGGGAACGCCGAGGGCATGGACAAGTCTCGAAAACATCGTGGCATAGGCTGAAGGGCAACGAATTTGGTCTCCGCAACGGGTATGACGATGTGAAGGCCCTCAAGGTTGTGAAGCACGGTGGTAAACAGGCCATCATCACCGGCCGGTATAGCGGCGAACTATCGCTGATATCCGCCGAGCCTGACGACTTCGGCAAACAGATCGCACATTTTGGGCCCCTTACCGACCAAAACATTACATTTCAGCAACTTGCGGCATCGGATGCGATCAACTCGTTGGATGTGTTCAACGGTAGCAACGGCCCCCGTGTTGCAGCAGCAGCCAAGACCACTCTAAGAATGTACGATATCCCACAGGAGAGTGCTGCCGAGATACCTCCCATAGAAACCTACGACTTGAAGGAGGGTGGGGCTTTGACCTCCGGTCAAACCAGGCTCGGGTGCGCGAAGTGGATGGAGAATGGCGATTCACTTGCCTTGGCCTTGGTTGGAGCCAAGAATCCATTGCGTTATCTCACTCGCACTCCGACGGGGTGGTCTCTCTCCGCGGCGGCTAAGAATGAGAGGGTTGAGAAAGAATTCAACGCCAAATTTCAGCGTAACGTCGCCCTCAGCGCGCTGGAGCCTGTTAACCTTCATTCTGGCGCGAAGGGGGGGACAAGCCTCCTCCTAAGCTCATGGAGGGATGGTACTATCAGGTACGTTACTTCAGCCATTCACGCATAGCCCACTAACCTCACATCCCATCCAGGCTCCAAGATCTTCGCACCCCTTCGGCCTTCGACACCATCTATCAGAACAACGTCGATCCTTGGTTGACTGCCGATTCACTCATGGCTTACGGCACGGAGAGGTTCATAACAGGTGGCGGAAGCCAGCTCGCCATCCAAATATTCGATTTCCGCTGGAGCAAAAGCTATTACCACACGACAGGCCTTCCATGTCGCAATGTCGAACCTTTCCCGAGGCCACACCAACCTTTCATGAAGCCCCCCTTCCTTACCCCAACTACCAATCGATCCCGCTGCAACCACGTCCGCGGCCTGCCATGCCACTGGCACAACCTCTCACAGGACATCTACTACCGCCCCAACTCGAGAATGTTTGTCTCCGGCTCACTCCGGCCCCATGCCGGCCCAGGCGGCATCTGGTCGCTCGCCCGCCCATCTGACGTCTCGCCTCACTTTTATATGGGCGTCTCCGACGGCGTGATTGAAGCCTGCCTCGAACAAACCTCCGAGAACAGCCACCTCGCCTGGGCGACGAACGATACCAACTTTGGTGTCAGCGATTGGCACACGGCACCGGACCCGGAGACTGGGTATCGTGTAAGGAAGCTTGTGCCAGCGCTGATGGAGACGGGGGACGGGTATTCGTACGCCAACAATGATCGATCGATTCTCTTACCGGGGTTGAATAAATATCACGGGCCCAAGGAGCGGAGGGTAGATCTAGGGGCGTGGGCGAGCCATCATCGGTTGGATCAAGGGTATCAGCTGCCTGGCGATGCTGAAGTGGACATGGGAGGGTTAAACCAGAGATTTGCGATGCAAGTTCTCTGTTCATGACGTCCTCCTTTTTTCGTCTTTTCTCCTCTGTTCTGGTTTTTCCTTCATTGTGGGACAGACGGCGTAGAATAGGGGATTGACTCTTTTTTCTTGGGTTCGGGCACCGGGACGATTTTCAAGGACCATAGACTATCTAGCTACGACAAAAACATATACACGACATTTCATCCTTTGGGTACGTCCACAAGAACGGGGGTTAGGGTTCAATATGCGCAGCTGCCAAGCCCCTGATACCAATCCTCCTCCGTCAAAACCCGAGAAGGTCACGAGGCCAGCGCCAAACCAACGATATTGCAAACCAAACGTAAAAGCTAAACATGGATACTATGATCCCCAGAAAGAGAAGTTTGGGGCCATCAGGTGATCTAGTCACCTGCGCCCGGGCCTAGTCCTTAGAAAAGGGGTTTCCCAATTGTCAACACCAAAGCAGAATTCGCCAACCTCATTCGTGCATCTCAAGTTTCCTCTGTTCCGAAAATATCAGCACCCGCATGTACTCCTCGCGGATTAGTCGTAATTAGCTGATAAGTCGGTAAGGCAAAAAATTGTTGGGACTAAGAGCGAACAGAAAGCCTTGGACTAATTTACTCAGCTTGACTAACAAACGCCGCTCGGCCCAAAAGGTCGAAACATAACCCGAGCGAGTGGCATCTGGTACCGGGAAATCCTCTTTCGCGATTGCGCCCGGGTTCGGGACGGGGGGGTGTCGTTGTAGCGGATCACGTCCTGGTACCAGTACTTTGTACTTCCAATTCAGACACACGTCCATACACTACAGCCGGTACACGATCCACCCCTCCCCCCTTCCCGTTCCCCTCGCCCGGATGGATAACCCGCTCCCACTCCCGGGTTATCTATGCAGTTTATCTACACAGCACAATTCATAAAGAGCGCATCCCCGGCTGAAACGGTAGCGTCGGGATGGACGCTGGTAGATAACGGGGTTTTCTTTCTCTACTTATTCTAGATGAAGGAAGAGACCGGGAAAGAGCCCCTGTCCGTTGTTCGGCCGTCGTCGGCAGAGCGCGGCTATGGAGTTGTTGGTGGGGTTGCTGCGGGGCAATTGAGCAGGGGTCTTCGGGAGCGGGTTGGTCTGACATCAGAGGGGGGTGTACCCCAAGGCACAAGAGGTATTAACGGTTTGGTACCTCGAGTATCGTCCTACTAGTTTTGGAGACGGGCGGTCGGGTGGGTGTGTGCTTTGGAAACGGAGGGGACGGACGATTCCGGGGGGAGATGAACCGGATCAATGATAGGTGGACGGATGGGATCGAGAACGCGGGCCGCAACTTTGGACAATTGGAGGGTGAAGGGGCGGCTTTTCCTTTTTATGCCGAAGTGTGTTGAGGTATCTGACTGGGAAGATAAAGTTCGGGATCATCCATTGTTCTCGACCTTTTTTTTCCTGGACCTGATCTGAATTTGGTTTGGTTGGTTTATCTGTGTTGATCTTGTGATTCAGCACCTCGAATCCCTACTCCACTTGACATCATCTATAGTCCCGGGCTCGTCCGCCGCGGCTTACTGTGTAATTCTTCTGGGTCTCTTCTCAACCAGACAATCCAACTCTACGACGCTCTCACCGTGATATTATTCGACATATCGAGATATTGTAGCTGGAATACAAGCCCTCCGACAGATAACCACACGCACACACTACGCACACTCACCTAAACATATCACCATGGCTACAAACGGGTCCAGCCCGGTGGAGGGGGAGAAGGTCAACACCCACATCGTCACGCTCACCAGATTCCTCACGGAAGAGCAAGTAAAACACAAAGAGGCAACAGGAGACTTTACGTATGACACCGGACTCCCTCAATTCCCTCTTATGCTCGCAACTAGCTAACATCTGCTTCGCCCCCACGGCAAGTCTCCTCTGCCACGCGCTGCAGTTCTCGTTCAAGTCGATCGCCTACTACATCCGGAGGGCCACACTCGTGAACCTGACAGGACTGGCCGGGTCGTCCAACACGACCGGCGACGAGCAAAAGAAGTTAGATGTCATCTCCAACGACCTGTTTATCGAGGCGATGCGGTCAAGCGGGCGGTGCGCGCTGCTGGTCTCAGAAGAGGAAGAAGACATCATTTTCTTCCGCGACAGCGAGAACGCCCGGTACGCCGTAGCCTGCGACCCCATTGACGGCAGCTCCAACCTCGACGCGGGTGTGTCAGTCGGCACGATTTTCGGGATCCACAAGCTTGCCGAAGGGTCGAAGGGGACAAAAGAGGACATCCTCAAGCCAGGCAGCGAGCTACTCGCCGCGGGGTTCACCATGTACGGCGCCTCGGCACAGCTGGTCATCACGATGCGCGGCGGCAGCGTCAATGGCTTCACGCTCGACAACGGTCTCGGCGAGTTCATCCTGACGCACCCGGACATGCGGCTGCCGGCCAAGCGCTCCATCTACTCCGTCAACGAAGGTAACTCGCTGTACTGGGAGGATAATGTCAAGAATTACTTCAATTCGCTGAAGGAGGCGCCTGAGGGCGGCAAGCCGTACAGCGCGCGGTATATTGGCAGCATGGTTGCTGATGCTTACCGTACGTTGTTGTATGGCGGTATCTTTGCGTATCCCGCCGATAAGAAGAGCCCTAAGGGCAAGCTGCGGATTCTGTACGAGTGCGCGCCGATGGCCATGGTGTTTGAGAATGGTGAGTTACCCTTTTTCCATTTCAGCTTTTTTTTCTCTTTTCTTCTCTTCATCAAAATGCCCTTTGCTGACATTCCATGTTTTTCCCAGCCGGCGGCCAGGCGCTCAACAGTAAGATGGAGCGTATGCTAGAAGTGGTGCCCGAGCACATTCACGACAAGTCTGGTATCTTCATGGGCAGCTACGACGAGGTGGAGAAGGTCAAATCATTCCACAATTGAAGGTGTAACGGAGAGGAAGGGTTTCTTTGGAATCAATGTCATCGTTTGACCTAACAGCTTGGCAGTCCCATTCCTTTGAGCGCGAAGTTGCGTGCGTTGCATGTGGGATCTGGCGATGCTACCGTATTCGTTGCAGAATCGCTCAAAACTTCAAATAATCAACCAACATCACCTGAGCCTCAAAACCCACGGTTCAGTAATCGTATGTTCGCATGTGAATATCACAAGAAAATAAAGAACCAAGAAAACATGAGCAGGCCTAGCCCGGCAGCCCGGGCGCAGGAGAGCAAAATGCACGAAGAGTGCCAAGGCCAAGCATGTGAACGTTGCTGAGCAATGCACCCCGCCCCACGCTATCCCTTCTTCGGCAATGCCTCGGCCGTCCTGACATCACCTGGGGCAGGCCCGGAAGGCACACGCCACGGCAGGGGTCAAGCCGACTCTGGGGCCGAGATGCTGCGAAACCAGTTGCGCAGGGGGAAAAGGGCCCGAGGCAAACTCCCCAGCTTTTCTTTCCGGAGCAAGCATTCATAAACCCGGGGCTGTTGTCAACCCATAACTTCAACTCGCCATCTACTTTTTAAGTGTCCAACTCTTGCGCTGTGTCTAATTTCTCGTCTTTTTCTTGTTCCTGAAAAATATCCTTTCTACACATAAAAACAAGGCACCACACACATTCACCATGGGTGGTAGGTTATCCTCGGCTCATCGGATGCCCGCGACGACTTTGCTGACAATACGCTCGCGACAGCTACCGATCGTCTTTCGCAGCTGGGCAACCAGATCACCGGCGGTGCCGGTGGCGGCAAGGCCAAGCTTCTGCAGAAGAACCCCGATGATGTATGGCACCCCGATTTTTCCAAGCCCTAGACCGTTCCAGCAAATCCGCATATGCTAACGCATGGTTCGCACAGATCGTCGTGACCGCCGCGCTCCGGACCGCCATCTGCAGGGGCGGCAAGGGCCAATTCAAGGATACCTTCTCTGCCGACTTGATGGCCGGCGCGTTCAAGGGCATTCTCGAGCGCTCCAAGATCGACCCGGCCCTCGTCGAGGATGTTGTAGTCGGCACCGTCCTGGCCCCCGGCGGTGGTGCCACTGAGATGCGGGCTGCTGCGCTCGTCGCCGGCTTCCCCGACTCGACCGCCGTCCGCACCCTGAACCGCCAGTGCTCGTCCGGCCTCCAGGCCTGCGTCGACATCGCCAACCAGATCCGCAGCGGCATGATTGAGGTCGGCATCGGCGCCGGTGTCGAGAGCATGTCCACCCAGTACGGCCCGGGCGCCGTCTCCGAGTTCTCCGAGGCCTTCGAGGCCCACACCGAGGCCGCCAACTGCAAGGTCCCCATGGGTGTCCTCTCCGAGGACATGGCCAAGGCGCGCAACATCACCCGCGCCAGCCAGGACGCCTTCGCGGCTGACTCGTTCAAGAAGGCCGGCGAGGCCCAGGCCAAGGGTCTCTTCAAGGAAGAGATCCACCCCCTCACGGTCAAGTTCGAGGACCCCAAGTCCGGCGAGACCAAGGAGATCACCGTTGACAAGGACGACGGCGTCCGCGCGGGCGTGACCGCCGAGTCCCTCGGCAAGATCCGCCCGGCCTTCGCCAAGGACGGCTCCATCCACGCCGGCAACGCCTCGCAGGTCAGCGACGGCGCCGCCGCCGTGCTGATGATGAAGCGCTCCACCGCCGAGAAGCTCGGCCAGCCCATCCTCGGCAAGTTCGTCGCCGCTTCCATCGTCGGCGTTCCCCCTCTCCTCATGGGCGTGGGCCCCTGGAAGGCCATCCCCAAGGTCTTTGAGCTCACGGGGATCAACAAGGACGACGTCGACATCTTTGAGATCAACGAGGCGTTCGCCAGCCAGTGCCTCTGGTGTGCCAACGAGCTGGGCCTGCCGCTGGAGAAGATCAACCCCAAGGGCGGTGCCATCGCGTTTGGTCACCCGCTTGGCTGCACTGGTGCCCGCCAGGTGTCGACGCTGCTGTATGAGCTGAAGAGGACGGGCAAGCAGGTTGGTGTCACGTCCATGTGTGTCGGCACTGGGATGGGTATGGCGGCCGTCTGGGTTGCCGAGTAAATGCGAATTTAGTTTGTGAAAGGGATGGATGGATGATAAAAAGCGTAGTGGGGGGAAGGCTTTTTTGTATACCTTTTTCTTTTGTCTATTCCTATTAATGGCATGATGGCGCGCTGTATTTTTATTTAGAGCAATGCACGCCCGGTCGGCTGGTGGGAAATTCATAGGCTGAAACCGATGATATGACTCTAATTGAGCGATATGGAGAGCGAAATCTGTGTTCTGATTTTTCTTGTTTGAAGTGGTGTTCGTACGATGATACTAATGTTATCTTATCTAATGACCCCAAACACCACGGACTTCATGCCTCGAGAAGAATCCTGCTTTCGTTCCGATTTACCAACAGTGGTCACATTGCGAGATCTGAGGACTACGTTGCCGTTAAAAAAATAAGTGAATTAACGCTTGTATGATATCAGTAGACCGCTCGACAGTTGAATGGTGGGCGCACTCTAAAAGTCATCATCATGAAAATAAAAACTCCGGTTCTCCTCTGCTCCAGACTCCTTTCCACAACACCCCTTCCGGGTTGATTGTGAACTTTTCTCTCTTCCCTTTGTGAGAAACCCTTAAAAACTTTAAATTGTTGACTAAGAATAACAAAAGCGGTGACTACCCGGCAGGAAATCCGCCCGAACGCCTCGCCCCGCATCCCTTCACCCCGTCTGCGACAAGATAACCTGATAACTCCTTCCAAAAACTAGCGGATGAAGGTCAGAACCAGGTCAACGGCGATCGATCCTCTCAACGAGCAAACTCGCAGGTGGCTCGTTCGGGTCATCATCCTCGGTAGCCCCAGTAGCAGTCTCTGTCGTCGGGATGTTTTGAGGCGCAATGGTCGAGTATGCCAGTGCCGATCTCACCGTCGAGAAGAGGCCAGATCCACGGCTGGAATCCGTCCGCGGTGGGGTTGCCGGTGCCGAAGCCGCTGGTTCTGGTGGTCTTCTTGCTCTTGCTCTTGGTAACCAGGGCCCCTGGCGAAACAGGGTGGGACGAGCGATTTCCCCCGCCCCGTCGAGGCCGTGATCTCCGGCTTGTCTTGGTCGAGCTCCTTCGCTACGGAACGATGGGGCCGTGAAAAGCCTCTGTAGTAACCCCGGCCTGGTTCCTCTTCTATCATTCCGCTGGCTGTCCTCCCTTTGCACCCTGTACAATCCCTCCCGAGCTTGCGGCCAATCCTTCTAATCTTGGCTTGCGCTCAGGTCCACGTTCTTCTCCCACATCATCCGGAGTAGCGCCACTGTGCCGGCATCCTCGGCGCCATCTACCAAACTCGACCCGCTCAGTCCGTGGCCATTGTGTCCGTTATGACCGTTGTGTCCGTTATGACCGTTGTGTCCGTTATGACCGTTGTGTCCGTTGTGGGCGTGATGACTGTTAGGACCATGACCATTGCGAAGAACATGGTTGTGTCTGGGCAGGCCGGGTCGTTCATGGATCCGGGTTGGAACGTCCTCGTCATTTTCACCATCGGTTCCTAGACTCGAGCTTGCACTTTGCAGGGTTGAAAAGACGCTTCCACCACCGCCGCTCCTAGGGGTAGGAGGCCGTCGTCCATTCCTATCCCCGTTCGTGTGTCCGCCGTTGTGGCCGTGGCCATTGATGAGGTCGGTCATGCTGGAGCTGCGCGTCACCGGTACCTGTTCAGACAGGCGTGAGACGTGGTAGGACGAGGCGGTGCCTGGGCGCGGAATGCGGCGGCTATTATCGAACCCCGGAAGCTGCATCACGCGGGCGATCGACCGGGCCACGGGGTTGAGGTGGCGGCGCACAGTGAGGTACTCCATGCCGGTCCGCTCCAAGGTCTTGGTTACCCGCGGGTCTCTGGAGTCGTACGAGCTCGAACCTCCCACGGCGCCGGCCGCGACGCCTGATGGGCCTATTCCCATTCCAATGCCGGGACGTGCCTGTGTTGGCTCGAGGCTGGAACTGGCGCGCTGGAGGTTCAACTTCTGTTGAGTTCGGTTCATCTCGCGGGGCGCAGCGTAGTCACCGCTCCGCCGGGAGCGAGTTCTCCGCGTGGTGAGCTCTTCTTCGTCATCATCGTCGTCGCTCCCATCCCCGGCCGCTGCTGCCGCTGCCCGACGTGCGTTGATAGCATCGATGCCTCGGGCTTGTGACAACGCGCCGAGTGACTGCCGCCGTTTGGGTACACTAACATCATCCGTCCCGTTCAACGCGGCCCGGGAAAGACCACCTCTGTTGGCAGCTAGGATAAATGACTCGCCCGCTATCCCAGAACCGGGCTCCTGGCTGTTATTCCCTACAAATCTGGAAGTGAGCTCTGCCTTGCCACTGCTACCCGGTCGGACCTGGGAAGATCCAGCGGTACCTGGAGTATTCGAGAGGTATTGTGCTGGACTAGGGCTCGAGTCGGGCGGTGACTGCTGCCGTATCGATGGCGGTCGGGCAGACGCGGTTTCGGCAGACATCATGGGCGGTGCGCCGTGTGATGAGGTTCGGGAGAGGATTCGAGACGTGAGGTAGTTAGATTTGTTGCGAGGCAGGCTGCCGTCGGTGCTTTGTGGCGCGTCGTGAGTGCTGGTACGCGCGTCAATGTGTGCCTCACTCTGTGCTCCGTTACTCAAAGTCCGATGGACTTCAGCGCGGGGCGTCGGCGATCCGACGACCGAGTCTTCCTCGTCGTCGGTTGGGTTGGCCGTGTGCGCAGAGCTGACAGCTGAGCCGCGTCGAGAGAGGAGAGGTGAGGCAGATGAGCTGGCATCCACCCACTCGTCTTCGTCGTCCTGGGCCTCGTCCTGGTCGTCGTCGTCAGCGAGATTGAATTGGACCTTGGCAGTTCCAGAAGACCGTAACTTGTGGACTGCCGGATTGGAGAGTGATCGCTGGAGATTCGTGGCGGACTTTGTCCTTTTGGTGACCTCGGCGTGCGAGCGATTTCGCTTCAGCAGGTTGGTTTGTGATGTGTTCTTTTTGAGGTTGGTCGAGGATGTGTTCTTCAAATTGGTTGACGACGGGTCGCGTGTCGACAATTTCAATTCCGAGGTCGCGCGACGGTGGTGATGAGACGCCAGAGCAGCGCCAGTTCCGCGTTCGGGGGAGAGGGATCCGTGCTTGCGATTCGTCTTTGCGGTGGCTGTCGTGTGATGTTTTGGGAAACCTTTCGATGAGGGGATCCGCGCATGAAGACGCCCTCCTGCAGCACCGCCAACCATGTGCCTCTGGCTCTTTACTCGGTGATGCTGCTGCGGAGGCTGCTGCTGTGGTTCGTCGAAGTCAACCCAGGCGGCGGGTGGCTTTTTTGATTGGTTGGCGCCCAACCCGTCGCCGTCACTGTCCCTCGCCATGACAGGCTGATGGTGTGTCTCTTGTGCGCCCTATTTCTCCCTAATCACAATATTCCTTGCCCGAACAACGCCGCTGGAGTGCCGCTGTGGCACGGGGTCGTCTGCCGTGGAATTGTGAGCTTACAAACCGACTGTTGGCTCGTAGACAGGCGAAGCGAGGCGAAAGACAAGGTGTGTTCCCCGATAGTCAAATCGAGCCGAACCGTTTGCGGCCGAGGGGCGAACAAACCGTTGAGTGGGAGCGCAACGTTTAATTCGTCATTGACAAACGCGAAAAGGTGGGGGTTCGCCGCGGGAGTAAGGGAATCACGAAGCCGCAATCCGAAAGTATAGGCTTGACCGCGAAGCCTGTGCTGCCAATTGAGATAAGGGTTGTAGAGCCGCCGCGATGGATGTAACACGATGAAGCAAGAGAGGTGACTTGTTTGCTTAAGAAAAGTCAATTCTGAAATCGGTCCTGTTCAAAAGCCCCCGACGACCTCCACTTCCCCGATGGCCCGTGTTCAACCGCCGACCGACCGAGCACCAAAGCGGTGACGGAAGCTTGGAAGGTCTGACCGTTGATTGGTGGAGCGGCTCAATTGACACCCACACCACACCCAAAGCCAGAACCATCGGCCGCAGTGAGACCGACCTCCACAATCCACATGGCTTTCTTCCGGGGAACCGGTTTCACGTGGCAGCGAAAGATGAAGCGAGAATCAAGGTGAGGGGGTCGCCGAAGTTTCAATGTTGCTCTGCCTGCTTTTCTCGGGACGCTTGTACCTCTTACACCACGTGTCTAATGTTTGGGGGGAGGCAGGACGCCGAGGTACTAAATTCTTCCGCGTCGCGTGTGAATCAAAGAATGTTTATATTTACACGAGGAGCTTAATCTGCTGAGTCGTGGAGTTGAGAACTACTGAGCCAATTAGGTTGATTGAAGTCGCATGAGAACTGCTTCGCAAGGCTTCGGAGTAAAAGACGAGGCACGGGTTGAGCCGCAGTACTATAGGTCCGTCAGCTGAGGGGAACAAGAATTGGGTAGGTTTTGAGAACCGAGCGGTTTAATGTTAATATTCACGGATATTGGTGATTTGAGGACAATTAGGTAATACCAAACATGGAAATCACGCGTATTGGACCCGTAATTTACAGCGCCACCACATTTGGCCCGTGCGGCCCCTTCCTTAGAGAACCTTAGCGACGGGCTGAAGAGGTTCAAAAGGCGCTTGAATTCCATCTTCCACGAACCCCCTCATTCAGCCGCGTACTTCCTAACCACAACCGATCCGACCACCTCCCCATTTTCGACATTTTGAAAGATTGTCATAGAACGACCCCTGTGCTGAGATGAGCGCGCAACTCGAGGCAGACCGCAAGGAGTATGAGAGCCAGGTGCGTCATGGAGCAAGAAACACGTCCATCATCTACTGTCTTAAACTGACCCTCGTCTAGCTCGAACTGGTTGCCGTATCCCTCCGAGATGACCCCGACAATGCCGAACTGCAAGGACTCAAGGCTGAGTTGGAGCAGATGATCCAACTTCTCGATGTTTCGCTCGCCGAACTGAAACCTAAGAGCGAGCCTGCAGCGCCGAAGAAGGCGCCATCACCGCCGCCCGCCGAGCCAAAGTGGTCTCGCGAGAATCACCCAGCATTTAAGAAAGCTGCGTCAGCAGAGGAGAAGGAAAGGGAGAAGGAGAAAGAACCCGAAATCATTGCATATCAGGTTAACGACAGTGTCATGGCGAAATGGCTCTCGGGGGACAAGGGTTTCTATCCAGCGCGTATCACCGCGGTGACTGGTTCGTCCACGGCGCCCATTTACACGGTCAAGTTCAAGAGCTATGATACTGTCGAGACCCTTCGTGCTAAGGATATTCGCCCCGTTGCACAGAAGCGCAAGGCTGATGGCACCTCTGCTTCAACCAACTCGACCGCCGTTGGCGGTTCGGCCACAGCATCCACTCCAACGTCTACCGATACCCCATCTTCAATCGCCCCAACTCCAGCCAACAACGGCATCGTGATGTCTGCGGCCGCCGATATGTACCCACAAGCGCAGGCGGCAAATAAGGCGGGGGCAGAGGGCGACGATGAGAAGCCGAAACCGAAGTTCAAAAAAATCAAGGCCACCAAGGAGCTTGAGAAGGGCAAGAACAAGTGGCAAGAGTTTTCTACGAAAGGGAAGTTTGGCAAGGGAGCGAAAAAGGAGAGCATGTTTCGCACACCAGAGGGTTTCCATGGACGAGGTAAGAAATCCGCCGACCGTTTCGAATCTAACTTGCATGCTAACCCATCAACAGTCGGCTTCACCGGCTCTGGCCAGACCATGCGGAAAGATCCTACCCGCAGCCGCCACGTATACCAGCCAAATGAAGATCTAGATTAGACTAACGTGACCTTTCTTTCTCTCAGAGCATCGTCACAACTCAACGCAAGACCGAACGGTTCGCACTGCAGCGACCCTACCACACGGTGGTGTCCTGTTTTCAGCGGACTGTGGGATAGGCTGGAGCTTCCGCTGGATGATCCCGGTTTACGATTCCTCCATCCCCAGCTACTCTCGTTTACATATGGAGGCTAACGTGGTCTCAAATTCCATCAGCTAGCTTTGCGCTTGCGCTACAGCGATACCTCTGTCAATCGCCTGCGGGCGCTATTTAAGGAAGTGCAATGAATAGGTAGCTTTGATATACTTATAATGAGATACCCTGGACTCATCGTGCCAGCTACGCTACTTTTACCCATCTATTTCTGTGCCAAAGTAAACCACGGCTTTTTATTAGCAAACGATGCTTGAGGCGATTCGGCCTCCGGGCTGAAAGAATATACCCTGTCCTCACTAAATAGCGCCTGGTATGTTTGATTCCTCTGTTAACTGACCTCCAATCCCATTTTCCCCGCCAGTTTCCGCGCAACATCCATAAATACAGCCGCCCTTGGAGACTCGGGCTCGGCTACCACCGTTGGCTTTCCGCGACTCCCATCCTCTCCAATACTCGGATGTAATGGCACATCCCCAAGCATCTCAATACTTTGCTCCTCGCACATCTTAAGTACCTTCTCATTCCCCCCAAACACGGCCGTTTTCTCACCACAGCACGGACACGCAAATACCCCCATATTCTGCACCAAGCCCATCACCGGAATCCCAACCTTCCCAAACATGCCCACCCCTTTGATCGCATCCTTAACCGCCAACACATGCGGCGTCGTCACCACCACCGCCCCGTCCACCGGTACCTGCTGCGCAATACTCAACTGCACATCCCCCGTCCCCGGCGGCAAATCCAACACCAACACATCAACCCCACCTCCACCATCACCCCCCGTCCAATCTACCTCATGCAACAACTGCTGCACCGCTTTCAACAACATCGGCCCGCGCCACACCACAGGCGCCGCCTCGTCCGGCTGCAAATACCCCAGCGACATAGTGCGCACGCCATAATTGGTCAGCGGGAGTAACTGGTTGGTGGCCGGGTGCAGGCGCGGTTCGATGCCGGCTAGGTTAAACAGCGTGGGGATGGATGGGCCGAAGATGTCGGTGTCGAGGATACCTGAGCGGAGGCCGAGGCGGGCGAAGGCTAGAGCCAGGTTGGCGGCGATGGTGGATTTGCCTACGCCCCCTTTGGCGGAGGAGACGGCGAGGATGTGCGCGGCGCCGCGGATGGGGCGTTTGGTGGGGAGACCGCGTTGGAAACGGGGGATGCTGCCTTTCTGGGGGAGGCCCTGGGGGGTTGTGTTTAGATATGGGAGGTATGGGGGAAAGAAGGCAGAGGGGGATTTACAAGAGGGTTCTCATGGCAGAGTGCCCTGGTGGTGTGAAAAAGCCGGCGAGATATATGTGATTTCATGATGGGCCGGTTACCTGGGGATGGTAAATATGGACATTGTTTTTTGCTTAGATTATGTTAAGAAACAAAGTTCTGAAATTCAAGCTCACATGCTGCAACCATACAAGTCGACCGATGATGTTGAAAACCAATGGCAAACTGCAGATGGAACTCACTCACAGCTTCCGCTGTGGGGAGTACCCCTGTAACTGACGTCCCCAAAGACATGCCACAACACTTTTCTGCCGCTAGCCACCGCCAAAATTTCCGATCAATCCTTGGGTCCAATCGCCCAAAAATTTCCATGTGGGGTGCGACAAGATCCGTCTCTTCTACGAGAAAACAACGAAAAGGGACAAATCGCACATCATGCCGACAGCGCGTAAAGGCCGGGCCCGGCGGTTCGATGAGTTCGAGGAGAAGATCGCTAAGGGTAGGTAATTCGTTGACATTGGCATATGCACAAATTCCATTGACAATTGTGTCCCCCAGACTTCGACATCGAAAACGAAATCCCCGATAGCGACGACGACAATGGAAGCGAGGATTCGGCCGACGAGAACGCTGGCACGGAACACTACGTTGCCGTCGGGTACGCGATCATTTGCGCAACGTTTTTTCCAACCGCATTGTTTGTCTAACCCCCGTCTAGGAAAAGCAAGCTCCGCCAGAAAGACGCCGTCTCCCTAGGACCAGAGTATCGAGGGTCACGTGTGAGCCGGGCAGCACTAGAAGACAGCAGCGATGAAGATGTAGAAGGAGGGGAGGACAGCGACAGCGAAGAAGAATTTGACGATCCAGAAACTGCCGACCTCGAAGCCGATAATGTGGTGGATGACGAAGAAATCAGCAGCGAAAATGCATTCTGCGAAAGCGATGACGAACATCTCAAGAAACTGGTCTCCGGCGGGAAATCAAAACCTAAAACTGAGGTGAATGGGAGGATTAAAAAGCGGGCGACCGCGGCGGACTTTATGTCGTCTTCGGAGGGCGAGGAAGAGGAGGACGAGGGTGAAGAGGATGGTGTGGAGCTAGGGGCATCTGAGGAGGGCTCTGAAGTGGACGAGGACGGCGCACAGCTTTTTGATATGGAAGCTGAGTTGTCTGGCGAGGATGACGATGGTGAAGA
Organism: Dichotomopilus funicola; assembly: GCF_033296635.1. Lineage (NCBI taxonomy): Eukaryota > Fungi > Ascomycota > Sordariomycetes > Sordariales > Chaetomiaceae > Dichotomopilus > Dichotomopilus funicola. Next base: position 177,599 of record NW_026944038.1, read on the forward strand.
GGATGAAGACGAAGACGATGAGGAGGATGAGGACGAGGATGATGGCTTTGTGGTGGACGATGAGGAGAACAGTGAAGAAGATGAAGAGCAAGAAGAAGATGACGAGGACGAGGACGAGGACGAGGACGACGAAGATGACGGCGAGGACGAAGCCGGATCGGAAGACCCGAATGACGAACGGGCTCAGCTCCGAAAGATGGCGACCGAAGGACACAAGAGCATCGTAGCAGCTATGTCACAAGCTGCGAAGGCAGACGCAGAAAAGGGCGTCGCTGTACGCGCCCAACGGCGTGCATTCGACTCCATTCTCAACCTGCGTATTCGACTACAGAAAGCGCTGGTAGCGGCCAACTCGTTCAGCGTGGTCGACGACAGCAACAGCAACAAGAAGAGCAAGAAAAAAGAAACACAAGCGTACGAGGCTGCCGAGGAAGCAGCCGTCAAACTCTGGAACACAATCGACAGTGTTCGACACACATTTATGCCAGAGAGCAGCAAAGCGAAGATTGGCGACAAGCGGAAACGTGAAATCGACGCCAGCACGCCGAGCGAGCAGATCTGGGAGAGCATGCAAGCGGTGGAAGCCGCATCGCACTCCCATCGCCGCAAAGTGCTTGACAAATGGTCCGAAAGGGTCAAGAAGAGCAACGCCGCCTTACCAACGCGGAAACTCGTCAACGCGGAAGCCCAGACATTGGTATCAGCGCTGGACGAGCAACTGCTCAGCTCAGAACGCCTGGTCAAACGCGCGCGGACACCACGTTCCTGCGCACCGGTACAAGCAGCCAAGAAAGTAGACGAGGACCCCGAAATCTACGACGATGCCGACTTCTACCAGCTCTTGCTCAAGGAGTTGGTCGACCAGCGGAGCAGCGACTCCGGGGCGCCGGGCGATTCCGTGGCGACGGTGCGGTGGGCGGCGCTCAAGGAGACCAAGACAAGGAAAACGGTGGACCGACGGGCGAGCAAAGGGCGCAAGCTGCGGTACACGGTGCATGAGAAGCTGCAGAACTTTATGGCGCCCGAGGACCGGCGGTCGTGGGAGGATCACGCGATCGATCGCCTGTTTGGGACGTTGTTTGGGCAGAAGATGGAGCTGCGCGAGGATGAGGACGGTGTCTCGGATGAAGAGATGGGTGGTGTTGATGTTGAGGAGGAAGGGCTTCGGCTGTTTAGAAACTAATTGTAGCATTCTGCGTGCTCGATTCAAATGCCAGTTAATGCGAGCAATTGGATATCACACGACTAACCCTATAATTGCTTCCGTCTCCCTCATCACCCTTCTAACAATCCAAGCACCCCACCCCCTAACAACAACCCAAACATAACAACATGCACTACAAGATGCACCTTCGGTCCACCCAACACCTTCTTCCCCCCCTTCCCACCACCGCCACCCTTCCCTTCCATCACTATCCTCACCAACGCCCTCTTAGCCGGCCACACATGATACACCGCAAAACACAAACACGCCAGAGCCTTCAACCGCGTCCCACTTCCATTTCCACCACCAAACCCCAATTCGTCCCCGATCCCAGCCCCGTCCTCATACCGCACGATAGCCAAAGCCAAAAGGTTGGTTGCGAACAGCAGGCCGCCGTAGCTCTGTAGGATTAGCCGGGCGTCAGGCGAGGCGTGGGAGAGTTGGGAGTCTGGGGAGTGGAGGAAGGTGAGGGACGCGGGGGTTTCGATGAGGGCGTGGAGGAGGAGGAGGGGTTGGAGGGGGGGCATTTTGCGTGGGTTGTTGTGGTGTTGTGTTGTGGGTTGGTATTTTGGGTCTCGTGGTAGATGATAGGTGGTGATGGTGGTGGTCTGCCTCTTCGGGTTGGTTTGTTGACTACGTTGCCTACGATACAGGGCAATGAAGGACTTCGCGTCGGGTCGGGCGGGATGTCGGCGTTATGATCGGTTGTGAAAAGGCTTTCGGGGCCCTCAAACGGGCCCGAGGAAATCAAGAACTCGGGGGAGGATGAACGACGAGGTTGTGCGCGCGCCGTGGTCCTAGTGTTGAGTTGTGCAGGTATGTACATACAGTACAGTAACTACATGTATGTACCTGTTAATTTATGAGGGTCCGTACCAGTTTATATTTTAGGAAGGTACTGTGCTGAGGGCGACTGGTAAGGGAAAGGAAGGAAGGCTAGAGGGGGGGGGGTTCGAAAAGGGCAAGAACTTCAAGAACGAGGAAGAAGAAGCAAAACTTCAACGAAACCTAGATACCGGTATATGCGGTTCCTACTATATTCCTTCTACGATCAAGTGCACCAAACCTCTGACTGTGGTCTAAAATCCCTGAACGTGTGTCCCAATACCTTTTTGCTTCGCAAACTCAACAATATGGAGCCCAACGGACAGATCCATCAAGCCCAGTCCAACACTTTTGTAGATGACGTTCCCCTTCTGGAGCCTTTGAGACAGACCATGGTCCCCGCTTCCAGCCATCGTGTTGTCCTCGCTGGCGAGTGTGGCAATCTCCCCCAGTCTATGGTACCGTATTAGCCATTCTTTCAACTTTCTGCCTAGAAACATCTCACAACACAAACAGACAAAAAGAGGGACACCACTTACTCGATCAACTGTTCCGGCTGTGCCCCAGCCGCAATCAACTCACCGGCCTCCTTCAACGCCCCTTCTCTCGTATCCACCACAATTACACCTGACTCCCCATCCCCATCCCCCTTTCCAAGGCTTCGCTCAACCAGCTCGGCCGGTAACTCCCTCATCTCAGGTGTATAACTCCCAATCGCCACCACCAACTTCCCCTTCCTCTTATCCCCATCCAACACAGCCGTATCAAAGAGCGCCCTCGTCGACGGCGTACAACACACCACCACATCCGCCTCACGCAACGCCCCCTCCCATTTCCCCTTGTACTCTCCCCCTTCCACTTCTGGCGTCAACACACTCACCACACACCCACCCCACCCTTCCCGTTCCGCCACACTTTGCCCACTCCCACCACCATCCCCCGATCCCTGCTCCTTCAACTTCCCAAACCGCGCCCGTATCTCCCCACACGCCGGGCTCTCCCGCCGATTCACAAACACCACGCTCTCGACCCCTGGCCCGCCAGGGCCGGAGGAACAAGCCAAGAGTGTCAGACGCGCATGCCAATACGCCTGTTCCCCACAGCCGAAGAGGACAAGCCTCAAGCCGGTTGCTGAAGGGGGGACTCGCTGCTGGATGAGGGTAAGAGAGGCCAGGGCGGTGCGGAAGGCTGTGAGGGAGCTTGCATGGAGGATACCGAGGGGACTTCCGTGGGGCGTGAAGAGGGTTATGGCGCCTGTGGGGCGGATGGTTGGTTTTGCTGGTGCTCCTGCTGGTTGTGTTGTGGTGCTGGCTGATGTGAGGGAGACGACTATTTAGGGGTTGGTGTCAGTTCTTCTGGGTCAATATGTCGGGATATGGATGAAGAATAATGATATGGGATGGAGATGGGATGAAGAATACCTTTGACACCGTGCCCTGCGGAATTGCACGACGGCATAAACAGCGTGGTGGCTCCAGTCGCGGCGCTGTGCACGGAGATACGCTCGGGTTGGTGCACAGATGTAGGCTCGTCCGGGATCTTCCCGCTGCTGGCGGAATACTCGCGCAGGGCTGAGACAAGGGCATCGCGGAAGCCGTTCAGTTCTCCGGGTGTGAGATTTTCGAGTACCGAGCGGATTTGGTCGTCGGTTAGGACTGTGAGGGTCATGATGGGAGGCGATGGGGGAGGTGAAGTTGGGGTTGGGGATCCTAAAGGAGGGTTGGGGAAGGTTGGTGAGTCAGTACATAGTGGTGGTGAAGAGTGGGAGAGAGAGACTCGTACTCGATGATCGGATGGGATGCCCGGTGGGTGTGCCGGGCTCGGAGCCGGTTCGGAGAGAAATACCCCACCACGGACCCCACTAAAGCCGAGGCTGGCCGGGCATGGCTCTCACACACGGACCCACTTAGATACCTAAGGTAGGTAGGTACCTAGGTAGGTACGGTGTACTCACAGGTCAAAACTTGTGCTTAGTGAACATATTAGTCTGCTATAAGACGTGCGACAAATACCGGAGACCCCCGCCTTACACAGCCTGTTTCCCCGTCCAAAACAGCGCTGCGGACATGATCGAATCGAGAACGTCCATCAATGTAGAACATTTGACAACTATCCCCTCACCCGATAATTGTGCCCCACGTGGAGTGACCGAGGGTCCGTGGCCCCGGAAAACCAGACATCGAAGCTCGCTGCTTAGGCTAGGGATGTTGACAGATATCGAGAATCTGGGACCCCAGATGTGGTTTGCCTAATTATTGGAAAATACGAAGAGAGTCTCACATATTGATATGTAATTGCCTCGACGGAACCTGAAAGGACTGACTTACAACAAGTAATTGAAGAATCCTAGTCGTGCGGATTGTCAGGAAGGAACAACAGCATCAAGTCATGAGTTCGGTCCCTTACACCACGAGTGTTTCCACGGAAATTACCCGTGGGTACCCGCGTAGGTAAAAACCAAATGCAACCCATAATTACCATTGGGTACCCATATGGGTTTGGGTTTATATGGGTTTGGGTGACTGACACCTTCCCTCTGACCCCGGCCGCAGAATTGCCAGAAGTCCCGCAGCTGTACGATAGGGTGATCCCTCGCCTCCTGAGACCGCTCACTATTCTGAACTCTATTACGCACGTCTTGATCCACGGAGATTTGTGGTATGGGAACTGCTGCACCGACACAGCGACTGGGAAGCCCATCGTGTTCGACGCGTGTGTGTTTTGGGCGCATCATGAATGTACGTGCTATAGGCATTTTCAGACGTCAGCGATGCTCAGAAAATGCTGACATTCTTGAATCGCAGATGAGATCGGAACCTGGAGGGCCCTTCGGATCGGTTTGGCAAACCTTACCGCAAAGCATACTCCGACCACTTTCCCAGCTCAGAACCAAAAGAAGATCAAGACGACCGCGATGCGTTATACTCGATGTAAGTTACCACCACATCACCTGGGGCCGTTGATACACCAAGGCATCTTGCTCACATTCCACTTCCGGCAGCCGATATGACTTGCACTCGTCTATTACATACAGCTCTTCTCTTCGTTTCAGACGAGAGTAAGTTAACCCCAGCGCTGAAAATGACGGGCATGCGCTAACATTCAGGTTAGTGCCATGAGGACGATACAACAACTGATCCAGAAGTATCCAAAAGGGTATGACGGCTGGGAGGAGGAGTACGCGATTTCTCGGAAAGGCGAAACTGATAACCCCCCAGTTATGGAGAGAGAGAGTAGAATTTAGGTTCTGTGACTGGATTACCTTGAGTTCATCTCTAACTACACACCCACGAGAGCCTAAGACCCTCGATACAGACTAAGACAATGGTCAATAAATTTGGGCCTCATCTTAGTACCACTACCGATGAATCTAGTAAAGTAAGCCGGCATCAATGCTACCACTAGCCGCTTTACCCGTGCCATGCTGAATAATTGCCCGGGAAAATCAAGCAATATGTTTCTGAGTTTTCAGATTTGGAGTGCGATTTCGAGTGCAAACCGCAATTTATCGCATTGTCTTTGCAGTTGCCAACCCGATGAGTTGATCATCTGTAGAGACCAAGTGCATCTGAGCCCAAATTCAATCCACCTGTGACCTAAAGGTTGCACAGTGAGCCCTACACAGTACACACCACCGTACCTGCCGTTCAAGGCTAAGGCGTATCACTGCCGTGATACGAGCGACGATACCCAGAGAAATATCATCGATACTGGGCAGTTCATTCCCTCCCATTCTCGCATGCACATGCCCTCTCCTTGGCCTTCATTGTAATTACGGTTTACCTTGAACAACTTCATTCAGCAGTGCACGTGCTGTCATACAAACACCACTGTCACCACACACCCCCGCCACGACAGAATTTTCGAGTCGGTCGTCGACTAGAAAAAGATAATGCGGAAGGCAATCAGTTACAGCTTCCATGATGACTACAGCGAGGGTGCTCATCCCGACATCCTAGCGGCTCTCACTCGCACCAATCTCTCCCAGCAACACGCATACGGCGACGACGAGTTTTCTGAGGAGGCGCGAAACACAATTCGGCAGCTCATTGGTAGTGATGCCGCCACGTTTTACTTCACCCCTGGTGGCACGGGAGCGAACCTCTTGTCAATTGCGAGCCTTCTCCGCCCGCACGAAGCAGTCATCGCCGCAGAACCGGGACACATTGTGGGAAAGGAAGGTGGTTGTGTTGGAGCCACTGGGCACAAGATTCTCGTCGAACCCATGCCCACTAGGGCGCTAGACATCTCCGCCGCAGCCTCGTTGGCATGACGCGCAAGATAGAACAGGCGATCGTCCCGCAACAGCGTGTTGAACTGGATGCCGAGCAGTCTACCCTTGGTTAGGAGCATCCCCCGCTGCTTCATGTGATAGGGAAAGTCGGCCCCAACGACCGGGTCTTTGATGACAATGGCCTCACCCAGCAGTGCCCCGTTCTTGGTGCCCCCGATCCAGAAAACATCCGTGAGCCGGTAGATGTCCTGCAGCGTCATGTCATTCTTGGTCAATGCTAGGGCAGCCCCGAGGCGGGCGCCATCCATAGGCAGGAGGAGGTTGAGTTTCTGGCAGACAGCGGCGACAGCTTCCAGCTCACTCTTGGTGTACACGGTGCCGACTTTGGTCGCGTTTGAGATGAACACCAACTTGGGTTTGGGCTGGTAGGCGAACAACGAGCTTCGGTCGAAAGCCGCCTGGATTTGCTCCGGCGTCAATTTGCCTTCCACGCCGGGGTATCGGCTATGGCAAGCGACGGAGTCTAACCAGGTGTTTGTCATCCTTCCAGCGACCTTGGTGCAATCACTAGAGGAGGAATTTGATTTCTTTGTTTGGGAGCATCTCAACGACGGGTCTTTGGTGGTGCGTTTCGTAACCTCATGGGCGACAGAACTTTCCTAAGTCAAACGGCTATGTGCAGTGGTGGCCAAGTGGACTGAACAACGCTGAGAGTCTATCGCACACTCCACACATGTATGTCTAAAAGATGCCTAGGAGAGTAGGATTCCTCAACAATTTCACAACCATGAATGCTCTCATTGCTTCTCAACAACTCCGCACCCCCATGTATAGTAATCATACTAAATCTTCTGAATTGTCTACTTCGGTATGGACTGTAACCGGCACTCCGGGACCGGGTTGCTGCAGCCACCAGCCAGCCAGCCAAGGGGATTTAACGTGCAGTAAACCTAGCATGAAACCCGCGAAAGCTTATGTGTCCTGGCTTGGAGTGCCAATTTTCCATCTTCGACATTAGTTATTTCTTTCACCCCGAGCCGTGAGAGGTGGAGCCGAAACCCATGAAGTACTTATATGTATGTACATGTCGGTACTTGAGGAGTTGTATGCCCTCGATGTGTGTAAATTGAGTAGGAGAGTACCTAGGTAAGGTTACTTCCTACAACACACCTAGGAGTGATCTTGAAATGGGACCTACCTACCTAGGTAATTACATTTCTGGCTTACATACCGAGCTAATTAATGACCCCTCGCTCCAAACCCAGTCCGTTCTATCCGTCCAACAATCATACTCGCTCTCCGCACAGAAAATAATCCTTGGCAAAGGAAAATGGTCCTCCGTCCAAATTTTCTGATCAAGAGCCAAGAATTCATGCTAAAAACGTCAACAATGTTCTTTTTCAAGCTTTAAAACTACTTGAAGACTAGGTATGTTGAGAATTTAAAATGCTCTCGGGATCTTCCTAAGATCCCTCGGAAGTGTGCTACGATACAGACCTAACGTATACTCTTTAATTGTCGCCTGCTTCGCGAACTCGAGTTGTCCCGGGCCCAAATCCCTTTGACACGATGCCATTACTATTAATTAGCTTGGTAAATACTCCGTAGCTAGCCTCTCAGATCCACCCGATTGCACTACCCAAGCCTAATTAATACCGACCAGCTCGGATTTCTTGATACGCAATCCCCAGCCCACCCAATTATCAGTTCCACGGATGCACCCTTTTCAGGGTAGCCTGGTAGCTGTTGTGAAACTGTGACCGGAAAGTGCGTTTGACAGTATGGTTCCACAGACCGGGGCTCGGTCGAATCGATCACTTTTTTGGTTACGGGCCCGGGTCTGGAGGCATAGTCGTGCCCGAAAGTACAGAAAGTGTCCAAAACTACGGACAAGCCGTCGAACTTATGTGTTTTGATGTCTGTTCTATGTTGGTTTGGGGGAGTAAAAACACCAAGGCGGGCGCGTCTACTAAAGATCAAAAGGCATGCTCCCTACCTAGGCTCGCTGCGGCCAAAAAAAAGCGGCAGATCAAAACAGATGCCTTAAGTCCAATCCATTGGCATTCGATTAAATCTTAACAGATTTTGATTGATTTATTCTCTGTGGTCTTTTTTCCACTCTTGTAGAAAAAAAAGTACTTTATCCAGGGACTTGGTCCGCCGCTTTTTTTTGGCCACAGTGAGATAGGTAGGTAGGTACCTGCCCGAGTGTGCAGTGCAGACCTGCAGGTGATACCGTAATCCGTTCATATTCTGTACTGTACCCCAAGGTCTAAACTTAAATACCATCGCCTCAAAGGCCCATCATCAACGTCTTCATAATAAAATACATTTGAGTACTATTCGTGCTGAAAACTCACTGGAGTCACCGCTGCAAAGTGCAAAGCACCTGACGACGTCTTTCTGTTTCCTACTTCACTCCCGCTATCGCACGTGCCGCAATACACGCACGCAACGCACGCACGCAAAAAACAAACCCGGTAGTTGCGCCGAAATCAAGCGCGGGAACGCTTGGGAGCGGCGGCGGGGAGCTCGCCGCCAGAGCATCGCAATAACCACTAGCTGGTACTGTACATCATGGCGGAGGAGGAAACGTGGGAAATTCCTCCCAAGTTCCTCGGGTCCGTTCCGCAGGCCACTCCGGGCTCCAGCGGCGGTAAGGTTGTGGAAGGAGACTTTCCGTTGGACCAGGTCGTCATTGACGGTTTGTATGGAATCTTACTTTGGCCTCCTCTCCCTATCCCCCCCAGCGGCACTCGGGCTGATACAAACAGAGTTTTCTCCCGGGACTGTGATCCTGTCTTGCAACCGCTACGGAGCGTCTGACTGGACTGTGGCGGCGAGAATCGATGCGATTCTTGAGAGCGGCCAGCCAAATCTTATTTCCTCAAGGTGGTTACAATTTCCTGCACCATGACACCGCAAGAAACCTCTCTCTCATGCTGACATGAAGACTCGCAGTGCGCCGAGTATGATCAAGGACGGGCCATGCTAGAAGGAGAGTTCCACTCCATGAACGAGCTGTACAAAGCCGCCCCAGATTTGGTTCCCAAGCCGCACAGCTGAGGACAACTCACAGTCTCCAGCCCGAAGACCTATTACTACCTGTGCAATTTCATCGAGTTCAAAAACCAGAAACCAGACCCTGTTCATCTCTGTAAGAAACTTGTTGCGCTTCACAAGCCAGCATATCGCCCAATGGGATGTTTGGTTTCCATCTCAAACCATTGAGAGGAAACCTCTCGCTGGAGACGACATGGAATGCCAGCTGGTCCGACTATTTCGTTCAGATCTTTCGGAGGTCGCTGGCGTTGGATCAGAAGGTCAACGGCACCAGGAAGGATCTTAGACGACTCGTCGAGTTGGCCATAACACATGTCGTGCCTCAGGTGTTGGGGCCGCTAGAAGCTGATGGGCGACCAATCAAACCGTCACTAATTCACGAAGGTACGTAAAACTCCCTGATTTATGAATCCGACGGCAGCAACCAGGCCACGGGCCCTTACCTGATTCTGACCAACACCTGGAAAATCCAGACCTATGGGGCGGTAACATCGGGACCGATTCCAAGACCGGCGAAATCTACATTTTCGATGCTAGCGCCCACTACGCCCACTACGAGATGGAAATCGCGATATGGAGGCCTCACCCACTCTCGGTTGTCGGGTCCGGTGCCTACGTGAGCGAGTATCTAGCTCAGATGGGCGCCAGCGAGCCTGTAGAGCAGTTCTACGATCGCCAGAAGCTTTACAGCACGTGTACGGTGATGCATGCAGCGGCGTGCCACAACGGAGATTGGTTCCGTGAAGAGTGAGTAGCCCAAACTTTGTGGAAATCCGACTATCAGTCAAACTGAGTCACTGACGTCGCTAGAATCCGTGAAAACCCGAGGTACCTTCTAGAGAAATATGCGCCGGGTCTTGCGGTGGCCGGTACTTGTGATGATGCTTCATGATACTAGCAAGGGGTGAAAGGGGGGTCAGCCAAGTGCAATCAATGTGAGGTGGTCTGAGACTCAGAGCATGGCAATGGGTCGGGAATTATTTTCTGTCATCACTCGCCGTATTTATTATTGTACGCCTTAATTACGTGGCGAAACGTAAATACAGAACCTAGCTACATAACCTCGCGCGATTCCAAAACTCTTACACTTACATAATTTTCTGTAGCAATCACGTGCATCTGTCCCGAAACTCTGTCTAGCAGTGAGCCCCAAATGCCACGTAACTAGGTCCTTCCGTGCAAACGGGTTCCCATGATGTTTACCCCGTTTCCGGCCAGTTACCCTACATAGTACTCCCGATGTATGCGCGTGTAGGCGCGCACACAAGCAAGGTGACACACTAGCGCAACTTTGTGGTTCTGTGTCAAAGGCCCCAGCTTCGAGGTCCCGTCTTGGTTGTTTCTCTCGAAACCCATAGAGCCAGAGCCGGTGAATTGCCCTCGGGGCTTGGTCGGAGATCCTCAGCTACGAACAAGGAACATGTTTTGGACTCGTAATGTCATACTAAACTCGCGGGATCCGGCCCACAGTGCCTTTCCAGAGTCCAGTTCGGTATGGGATATTTAAGTTCAGTAACTTCAATTCCTCCACGCTATACTAGGAGGCCTTGAACTATTACCTGCTGACTCTTGTAGCTGGGCCCAAGCCGGATCCAAAGTGTAAAACATTCGCGCTTCCCGAGCTTCCTTCAACGTCTCAGGTTGCGACGACGCTCCAGCCCGCAGCAGCCATGGGTTGATACTCACGGTAGCCTCGGGCTGAACCTTCTCTGTTCCCCTACCGAGCCGCTGGTCGTTCTCGTCTTCGTTCACGGCCTCGGGGGGGGAGCACCAAGACCTGGTCCTTCTCTAAGGATGAATCACATTTCTAGCTTAAAGCGTGGCTGCCACGAGAAGCAGGGTTCGGCAATGTTCGCATCCATTCTTATGGCTATGATGCTGACTGGCAGTCCACAACCGCCGCTCCTACTATCAACCTTCTCGATTTTGCTCATCAGCTGCTAGAAAGGCTCCTAAATTCTCCTCATATAGCAAGTCCGGGAACGACGCCAATTGTTTTTGTTGCCCACAGCATGGGTGGTCTGGTGGTCAAGCAGGCCTACGTGCTTGCCCGACAGGACCAATTCTCCGCAAACCTAGCGAAACGTATGGAAGCCATGGTTTTCCTAGCCACTCCGCACAGGGGAACCGATCTCGCACAGACGCTGAACAACATCCTCCGTGCGTCGGCTACGCGGTTCCCTCGTTCCTTCATATCAAACCTCTCCCGCCAGAGCGAACTCCTCGAGCTACTTAACGACTCGTTTCGCCACTATGCGCCCGATATCTCACTCTTCTCCTTCTACGAGTCGCGGCCCACCGAGCTCTACCTTCGCTCTGAAATCATTGTCACGAAGGGTTCCGCCGTTTTCGGATATCCGAATGAGCGACACGCCATGCTCGATGCCAACCACAGACAAGTCTGCAAGTTCGAGTCGCGAACCGACCCAAACTACACAGCGGTTCGTGAAGCGCTACGAAACATTACAAAAACCATTCTGGAGAGGCTGTCGACGGGAAGCGCACAAGAGACCTGGAGAGCCATGCGGCAGGTCGAGAGCTTCCTTGTAATGCCATCGCAACCGGAGGACGATCTTAAGGACGTTGAGGAGGCCAGGATGGCCGGCTCTTGCGAGTGGCTTGCTGAAGAGAAGACGTTCCAGAGATGGGCAAATCCCAATTCTGACTAATTATGCATCCGTTGTATACTGGATGTCTGCGAACCCGGCCACCGGCAAATCCGTGCTCTGCGGATACGTGATCAGTTCTCTCACGGCGATGAGTCTCGACTGCAGCTACTACTTTTTCCGTCATGGGGACAAGGACAAGTCCACCGTCAGCGGGCTCCTGCGGTTCCTATTGTATCAAATGGCCCTGCGAAATGCACAAGTACGTCAACAGCTCCTGGCCATAATAGACAGAGCCGTGAGCTTCAACAAGGACGACAGCAAGGCCATCTGGCGGAAGCTGGTGTGGCCCATCATTTGCAACAACCAAACGCCTACCACGGTCCATTATTGGGTGATCGATGCGTTAGATGAGTGTTCCGATTTCGAGCTTCTCGTTGGGTCCCTGGCGTCCATAGAGCCGCACGCCCGTATCCGCATCTTGATCACCAGTCGGAAGCTCACCGAGATCACTCAAATGTTCACCGACCTGCGACGAAATCCCGCTGCCACCATTGCTGTCTATGCCAATGAGATCTCGTTCGAAAACACCAAGGCCGATATCCAACTCTATCTCGATGGAAACCGACACAAATTTCACGTCGGGGGTGAAAAGCAAAAAGACGCCTTCAGTGACCGCCTTCTCGACAAGAGCGAGGGCTGCTTTCTATGGGCCCGCACCGTTCTCGACGAGCTTGCATCCGCCTGGACTGTTGGTGAGGTCCAGCGCATCTTAGATGACGTTCCCCCAGGATTGGACCCCCTTTACTTGCGGGCGCTCGCCATCATGTCCTCGCGACCGAAACCGGGCCGAGACCTCGCCCGAACCATCCTCACATGGATCATCTGTGCTGTCCGGCCCTTAAGCGCAGTCGAGCTGTGGGAGGCGCTAAATTTGGACCTAGACGATGAGGTACCCGAGCTCGAGGCGGCCATCGCGTCGCTGTGTGCACAACTCATTCACATTGACAAAACCGGGAGGGTAATGATTGTGCACCTCACGGCGAAGACCTTCCTGACGAACGACCAGGTCCAGTCTGAATTTCGCATCGACGAGAAGCTTGGCCATGTGCGCCTGGGGACAAGCTGTCTCAAATTCCTCTGTTCGAAGCAGATGAAGCTGCCACGAGGTCGGCGAGCGATGCAAAAGCAACAACAACAGCAATAAACACCATCATCCGACACTCGCCTCCCTTTTGCGGGATATGCCTGTATCGAATTCGCCGAGCACCTGCGACATGCGACCTCCGCCAACACGGTGTTGAGCAACTTGCTTCATAGCTTTCTCGGCGCCAACGTCCTGTCCTGGATTGAGTATGTTGCGTCGGCGGGCAACCTGTCGGTCCTGACGCGGACGGCCAACTCGATGAACCCGTACCTCCAGTGGCACATCCAAAGCTCGTCACCGCTCGGTGAATTTGTCGACAGCACCCGAAACTGGGTGATTGACCTCCACCGCATCGTTGCTGGCTTCGGCCCCAACTTGCTGGCGTGTCCCTGGGGCATCTACTGGCTCATCCCGCCCTTCTGCCCCAAGTCCTCAGCCGTTGTCGCTACGACCGCTGCCTCCAAGTTCGGCCGAATCGCCGTCCGCGGTCTCAAGGACGAGGGCTGGAACGATCGCATGGCCTGTATCGATACCCGCAACGTACACACTTCGGCCGTCACATGCGGCGACACCTTCTTTGCCATTGGTTACCGATCTGGATCCATCACCTTGTACCACAACAGCACATACCTACCCTGGAAAACTCTCGACCACGGAAGCCCTGTGTATCACCTTGGGTTCGATAGGCTCAGCACCCACGTCGTCTCCGCCGGCCGGCAAGACGTCAAAATATGGGAAGTCTATAGCGGTTTTGTGTGCTGGACCGCCAAGCTGGATCATGACATTATGAGCTTGGACATCACAGAAGACGGCAAAACGGTCATGATTGCGGACAAGACCCACACGTTCACCTCCTGGAGTATGCGGTCGGGAGAGGCCGAAAAGAAGGTGAACTGGAGCAAAACGATGTCGTTTCCCGATGAAGGGGCCTGGCGCCGTCCACCCACCGCGGCCGCGCTCAGCCCTAACAGATCACTTCTCGGGGTTCTGTACCGGGGCCGCCCCATCTGCCTCTACGACCTGGAAGATGACCTCTTCCATGGTCTCGTCAGCCGTGACGGGGACCCCACGACCCAGAAGCTCGGGTCAGATCTTTCGCCCATCTCGCTCGTCTTCAACACGAAAAGAGACAACCCGAAACTTGCGGTGGCCTATGAAGACGGTGATCTGTGCCTCTTTGAGTACGAGGAACTCAGGCTGCTCGTTTCGGTCGAGGCGAACGCGCACTCTGTGGCTTGTAGCCCAGATGGTATGACGCTGGTCACAGGAAATTCGAACGGCATGGTGCAACTCTTGGAATTCGATACCCTCCGCCTCCTCTACCAAGTGAATGCCGTGGATTACGGCATTCGTGGGCTCTCGTTCACCGCTGACAACCTGCGATTTATAGACATCCGCGGGACGCAGTGCAACGTCTGGGAGCCGGCTGTCTTGTTAGGTATGGCACGGCGGGACGAGTCGTCGACGGAGCCAGCTGATTGGGAGCCTATTGTCAAGGGCATTGATAGCAACGATGTCAATATCACTAGTCTCGAGCTAGCCGATTCCGACCAATACTTCTTTGTCGGCCGATTCGACGGCTCGGTTTGTCTCTTCGAAACCTCGACTGGCGAGCAGCGGAAGGTTTTGTACCGGCACGGCTTCAAGAACTCCGTGCGTGCCGCGGTCTGGGGCACGCAACAGCGCACACTTTGGTTCCGCCGATACTGTGTGCCGCTTCATGGTCGTTGCCCTTCTCCCAAACGCCGAGCTCGGATGGAAGGCCACGACCAAGCGTTTGGACAAGAGAGCCGACTCCGTCATTCTACAACTTCTGCTAAATCCATCCAACGACCTCTTGTTAGTGTTGACCGAGAACTCAAATACCATCTGGAATTTGAGTACCGGTCAGTTGGTCAGTACGCAGACATGGCAGCCTCCTCCTTCGTTCTGCTGGGTCAACCAGCCGGGAAGCTCACCACACCGCCTATTGATAACGAAAAAAACAGCGACAGTGTTTGAATGGGAGTCATCGGAAAGTCGCGTGACGAGGTCAGTCAATTTGCACCTGACGCCCGAGAACCAGACGCCGCAGATCCAACCCCGGCGAGTCAAGAGTGTTTTTTCCCTCTCACAGGGCAAGTTCCTGATCGTAGAGCTCTCTCCAATGTTCCAGGACACCACGACAGATGTCATAGTCTTTGAGCTTCTTCCGCCCAGCTCGCACGGCAGCTTCCTCACGCCCATTGACGAATTCAGAGAGCTCAGTAAGAAGGTCAAACATGTGATCGGCAGCTACGGCTCAAGGCTGTTGTTCCTGGACTCCGAACATTGGGTCAGCTCCGTTGATGTGAGTGAGTTTGGGTCCAAGTATGGAAGTTATTTGCGGCACTTTCCCATCCCATCCGAGTGGCAGAGCCAACAGAGAAATTTGCGTATGGCCGCCACTCGCAAAGGTGACATTTTGTTTGTCCGCGGGAATGAGGTCGCTGTCATTGGTCAGGGGTTTGAATTTGAGGACTATGTTGAGGTATTGACAGCTGGTTAACGTGACCAGAAACTAATGTTAATTATAAGTAGTGGGAGGTCACCATCGAGCTCAATTACAACGCAAGTCAGGAATAGTATAAGATTTTTTAGGATCATTAAAGGCTTCATTTTGTATAGCTGGTTATACTAGTATTTAAGCTGGGCTATAAGGTTGTATCTAGGATCACAATAATATCTGTGATAAAAGGCCAGGCTTAAATAAACGATTCGAGAATGGTTACCTACGTACCCCATGAGACACCAAATTGAACTGGGCCAAGGCAGGTAGTCAATATGGGGTATTGAAAACGGGCTGGCGTGTGGTTAGCGGGACTTCAAGAAGCCGGAAGACCAGCGCCCCGACGTTTCAACATTTGGCTTTTGCGCCAGTGTCAACTATTCATTCAACATGGTGTGTTCTCCCCCACCAGGGAAGAAATCGCATCGTCCCTGTTTCTCAACCCGGAATCAACAAACTCCTCCGCCTCTCGCAACATCTCAGTCACGCAGCCGATACAAAGCCACCATTAATAACTCCGGCGGGTTCATGAGGACTGAACAACGTGAAAATGAGGTTTTTGATTTCAGTAGTTTGGTGGGTATTGACTGTGAAGGTGAAGTAAATAGCGTCATTGGGGCAGAAACTGAAGGATAATTGGTGATCCTCATGTTATTTCCGCCCGGGTAGCCATGAATGAAGAAAGCTGGCAGACATTCCCGAGTAAGGTATTGCAAATGATAATGATAATTATTGCTAGAAACAAACCAAACCTCGACCGGGGCCGTGAATTATTTACTCTCATTATCCCAACACTTGAAGAGTGCCGATAATTACGTCCAGCACGTACGATGTTGCAGCGTTGCTAACATTTATTGAGGTGTCGTTCGAATACCAAATTTTGACGAAGGACGTGCCTGAGAAGGCAGGTGCTGACCGCTGTGCCGCGCCACTAAATTCATCACTACAGTAAAAGCCGAACCGTCGATTGCGGCAGCAAATTGATGCCTTCTTGAACAGTGACGTTCTTTTTCCGTTTACCAATTCAAGTGACGGGACCTGCTATAATACTGGATTGTGGGGGTTGAAAGTTCCGTAATTACGGAGTATCAATACATGGGGCTAGGAGCAATGAAACATCAACTCCGATTCCTCGATCACGTGCACCGGTTTCCTGACGTTCCACGCCGAAGGTCTACGCAGTCTGAGGCCGGAGAAACCTGGTTTGTCCTCAATGCGTTCGTTGAGTGGAATGCCTTGATTCTGCCAAGAGCGAATTGGGTTGGTTGGCGAAGTGATGTCTTATGATGGTTGGCTTTTGTGGTGGGTGGGCGAAGTTGTGACGAGACAAGGAGAGCGGAAATCTCGCGAAACCGCTCGGGTTGGGGAATCGCTGCAGGACCGCTCCTGCCGCTACCGTTGCTAGATTGCCTCTACGCCCGCTATGATTCGACCGGTGCTTGTTTTCAGCTGGTTGTGCGCCCTTCCGGGCCGCTTTCTTCTGTGAGGGCAGAATAGGAAAGGAGCGCTGGAGGAAGAAACCGCCCGCGAACCACAGCCGCCTTTGCTCGGTAATCGGGGTTTCTCAATTCCCCCGTCAACCCTGTTCTGCTCCCGCTCACTTGCTCCTGCTCCATAAACCCACCGTCGCATGTTTGGCATTTCGCCGAGGCAGTCAATAACTCCTCGAATCATTCAAGCATGCAGAAATAGCAAACAGCTAGCGCGACGATGCGAGCCTGCTTTAACTGCGCCAAGTCCAAGCTGCGGTGCGACTGGCCGGACGACACCGAGGCAGCGGCAACCGTTACAAACAAACCCGTCTGCATCCGATGTTCCCGGTTGAATCTCCGATGCTGGGTGACTGAACCGGCCAAGCGTGGGCCGCGCCCGGGCTCCCGAAGGATAACCAAAGTGTAAGTTGAGTCGCATCACAAGTGTCTGGAATCGTGCATTCTGAGACAACAGATCTCCATGCTAGGGACCGAGTTAGCCAGCTCGAACAAAAGCTCGAGAGCCTGGTGTCGCTCCTCGCCACCAATGGCGTCGGACTGCCCGGTTCTCTCTCTGTTGCTTCGGCCGAAACTCCACCCGAGGCCCCGGTTCCGGCTGCCCACCTGGCTCCGGATTCCGGTCCTGCTCCCGGCCCCGCTCCGTCTGCCGGAGATACTAGCCCAAAAGGGGCTCCGATGATACTCTTCCGTGGTATCGACCCCGACCCTCACCATCACTCGGTACGGCGCTCCCCGTCACCATGTGAATTGCCGTCACCCCAGGAACTACCAACTTTCACAGACCACGTCCTCAGCCACGAGGCTGCCGAACACATTCTTCAAGAATACCGTCAGAAATTCGTCCCGAAGTTTCCTTTCGTGCCCCTCCCTGCATCATGGCTCTCGCATCAACTCTCACCGCACCAACAGTTCCTCTTTTCCACCATTGCCTACGCCGTGGCACCCCCACCTCACCTGGACCGATCGGCCTTCCACCGGTGGTTCCGTCAATATCTAGGCCAGGAGATGGTGCAAAAAGAGCAACAGTCTCTAGAACTGCTCCAAGCAATTTTAGTCTTCGCTGCCTGGTAAGACTGCCCACCTACTCATCCTCACGGCAGTTATGCATCGTAATGGGACGTGGTGGCTAACGCGGACAATGCAACAGGGGGCACTACTACTTGTGCGCGGGTCATAGGGGGACAGACATCATACAACTCGCGATAGCTCTGGTTGCCGACCTAGGGTTAGACCTGGCCCCAGCACCATTAACGCCAAAACCATCCAGCCGATTCGCAGAACCTCTGAGGAAAGCACAGGGACAGCATTCTCTGCAAGAACAGAGGGCCGCTCTTGGGTGTTTCTACATATGTACCATGTAAGCTCCCATCCAACCCTTTCGTGCCGCAATATCTATTGACCAACCCACCAGCATGGCCCCGATCCTGCGCCAATCTGCCGTGCTGACCTTCACGCCCTACATGTCTGAGCGGTGTGACCGTCTTGCCCAGCTCCAAGACGAGCCTTCGGATGTGTACCTTGCAGCGCTCATCCGGCTCCAGGCATTAAATGCCCGCTGGGGCATCGCGTTTCCAGCGCCAGAAAACTCCTTTGGTCCGCCCAGAGCCTTTGATGACACAACTTACATGGCCATAACTTCGGCTATTGAAGAGCTCGAGGTGATCGGCCGCTCCCTGCCCAATTCTATAAGGAATGATGGTAAGGTCCTACGCCTCCCTCCTCAAGCACACCCACGCTAACCCCCCTCACACCACTAGTCGTTCTCTGGACAATTTATGCTCAAAGTCGCATCGTCCGTTTTACCCATACTGCTATCCATCAGCACGTCGCGACCACCACGACCACCGTCCCGAATCACCTTCATGACATCAACCACTTTAACCGCGCCACCGCGCTCCGTACTTGTCTAACCGCCTGTGTCGGCACCATCCGCTCTTATCTTGCCATACCCCCACTCGACTTAGCCACGACTTGTCCTGTCATGACTACCTGCAGTCTTGGCATAGCCTTGTTAACCCTTCGCCATCTATTGCTGTCGCTTAACGACGACCCAGACTGGGATACGGCTGCTGCTCGGTCTGTCGTTGATGCTGAAGGTATGATCGATGGGTTGTGTGACCTGTTTAAGGATTCGTACCTGGCTCTGCAGGAAGACAGTGACCGACGGACCGGGACGGAAGGCTCTGACCTTTCGTCACCAGGGCTTAGTGGGGAAGATGGTTGGGGGTTGATTGCTGGCGGGAGCTCGTATCGGGAGATGCAAGTCGTCGAGATGCACGGATCTGGGAAACTGACCAGGGCATTGGCGGATATGGAGTTGGCGAATGACAAGGCTGGGCCAGCGGTGCTAGGTTACTGGAAAAAGCTGAGATGGTTCAAGAGCTGGTATCTCGACGCAAACTTCTCTAATGAACACCCGGCCGCGCCCGAAGGCACTCGGTGCCATGAGCACAATAACGCCCCGAACTCGGAGTCCCTGCCTGACCCACCTGAAGAGTTCACGGACGAAATATGGGCAGGTATGGCCGGCCCCGAGGATATTTTGGGGTGGGACGAGGCCGATCTGGTCAGCACAGGGTTGTGAAGGAAAGTGGGCATATTTTGGATACCATTGCGATTTGAACAAGCCATCATAGAATTATATCGAACCGACAAAACAAGCTTGCTTTAGCCTTGACTCCCTTCCGATCAAACACACAGGACCCTCTCCGCAACGCTAGTTAACTACAACGATAGAACAAACGCGAACAAGACGGAAAACACACTGCCTCGCCAACAATATCCCGCACCCGATCCCTCTATCATCGTACCGTCATCGAGGCATTAGCACCCCTAAACACCAACTGCGCATGCCGTCCTCTAACCTCCCCCACAGACCCATTGACACCACCACCAACTATCCTCGCCCCCTTAGTCCCAAATCCTAAGTCCCTAACCCTCCCACTCGCCAGATCAAACAAACAACCATGCACCTGCAAACCCCTTTCCTGAATCGCCTCCTGCACCACCGCATTCGCCATCAACACCGCCACGCCCGCCTGCACATTCAGCTCCGCCAACCGAGTCGCCCGTTTCCCATCCTCCTCCCCGACCTTCTCCAGCTCCTCAGCATGCGTCGCCAGCACCGCCCGCAGCGGCGTCAACCAGGTATCCAGCACGCCACCAATACGTTTCTGCGAGAGCGCCGCGGCGGCCCCGCCGCAGGCTGAGTGCCCGCACAGCACGATGTGGCGCACACGCAGGTGGGAGACGGCATACTCGATTACCGAGGACGTGTTGATGTCGGTTGGGGAGATGATGTTGGCGATGTTGCGGTGCACGAAGACGTCGCCGGGTTGGAGGCCGAGGATGGTAGTTTCGGGGCAGCGCGAGTCGGAGCAGCCGAGCCAGACTGGGGGAGGGTGTTAGTTGGTTGGAAGAATAAGGGGGGGGGTAAAAGGGGGCAAGTGTGACTTACGGATCTGTGGCGTCTGGCCGCTTGCGAGCTTGGGGAAGAAGGCTGGGTTTTGGTGGGCTTTGTAGCCTGCCCAGGCGTTGTTCGAGCTCAAAGCGTAGAGGAAGCTGTCGTCTACTAAGCGTCAGTAAGACATATCCCGTTGTATGTGTACACTATAGTATGCCATTGCAAGACTAGCATTCCACTCACCTTGGGCCATTATATCCCTATCTCAATAAAATAGATAACCAGCGACGCTGAATTGAGCAGTTGCAAAACAAGACCAAGTAAATAATCACCCGTTACCCACAACAACGTGATAAACCCGGCGTTTAAGTACAGCTCAAACTAATGCAACGCGCGATTTTCTCAACCCTGCTCGTGCGTCCAGCTATGTTGGTGAACGTTGTCTAAGCCCGTCTCGAAATGGTGTGAATCCCTGGTACACACGCACACCACTTGTCAGCAGGGAACCCCGCATCAGGATGGGGGAGGGGGGAGGGGGGTGTATCGCGGGATTTCCAACCTTTTATATCCGTTTTTGGTGTTTTATAACCGGACAGCAGAAAACGGTGTATGATAAAGAGGGGAGTAAATCCTCCGAGGAGAACTCGAGAGTGCGGAGAACCGAAAGTGAGTGAGACTTTTGTCGGTACTTAAAAGGGGGGTACCGGAGGTGTGTGGCGTTGTTGGTGTAAGTCAAGTGGTGGGTGAGCGAATCCTAGGTTGTACAAAGCAATCACGCCGAAAGATCACAAGATAACGATCGAGTTGGACTCGGGGACTTTTGTTCGGAAAGGAGATCAAAAAGGTGGAAGAGAGAGAACGACGGAACACCGCTTGTGGGAGAAAACATGGGACATGCGGTCCTCATAAACATCGACACAAGCAACACCCCCAAGGACACGAACCCGCGAAGACCTGCCATCCCATCCCATCCTCGCTGCGTCAACGGATTAGTTCGGTGTTGGGTAGATCCGGCTCCTCCGGGGAGATAAGACAGCCAGGCAACTGAACAACCCCTGTGCGACACGATCACCGTCAACGCCGAGTCGGAGTCCGGGGCGCCGCTCGCAGCCTTTCCCTCAGCCGTGTCTCAAATGGGGGAAAGGCTGTGCATCAAATCCATAGACCTTTCCCAAGCCCCCCCCCCTCCCCCGTCTATTATCCGTTCGTTATAGGTCCGGGGATCACACCGGGGAGAAGTTTTATGTCAGGTGAAACCTCGAGACGCTCATCTCTGAGGTGTCGACTTGGCTGAGCTGGAAAGGGTGAGATATTAGGTACCTTCGGATGGTTATTTGAGTCTTGGGGGATGGTGCGTCCTGTTATCCACTATAGTCGCATTCGTAACTACTCATTGTGAGTTAAGCTTAGGAAGCTTCAAATCAATCCAAAAGTTTCCGAGCCTAAAAGTCAACCAGCTGAGTGCCTTGCGCTGAACGAAGAAGGTAAGGATGTCCATGTTGCATGTTTCCCGCTTCCTCAATTTATGTCGGTGTCAGATGGTGGTGGTTGGCCATATCCGTCAGTACCGACTTGGCGGTCGCGGGTAGGCGCCGACGATCCTGCACTTATGTTGCATGCCGTCCCGAGATGGTGGGACTACGTAAAGATCGGGCCGGCCATGGGCGGAACAAGCCCGACCCCACGAATTGGTACGGATTAAGTCCAGCCCGTTCCGCGCCTGTCTCTGTTATGCTGGTTAAATTCAGGAATAAAACTGGGAACCATTCTGAAACGGTAGGAAGTCGGAGGGACACTTCATGGCAATCACAACACATGGGACTCGGAGCTCTTGCATTGGTGACATCCATGATTCATTGAGCTGTCCCGACCGAAAAAAAAGCAATAGCCATGAACCCGAAAACAAAACCTGGTATCAACGCCCGTGTGTGACGGCGGTAAGCAGTTTATTTCACCCTGATCTGGTTTTGGTATTCCCGTACGCCATTCGTAAGTGCAGCCCCGCCCATCCGACCATTGTAATGCTTCTTTACACCTTGATGGCGTTCTCGATGGCCTTCTGGCGCTTCTCGATGCGCTTCTGGGCCTTGGCACCCATGATGCCACCACCCCACTTCTTGCGGGCCTCCTCGTTCTTCTCGATGTAGCCCTCCTTGACAGCGGAGACGAGCTTGGACAGCTCAGTCTTGTCCTCGGAGCGGACCTCGGTGATAGCGAGGACGGCGGCAGTCTAAGCATTGGTTGTTAGCTTTTCTGCTTCATTCTACCGCATGCTGCGGAGTGCAACCCATAGAAAACTAACCTTCTTGTGAACGACAGTGCCGAGACGGGCCTTGCCCTTGATGATGGCGTAAGGGACGCCCATCTTGCGGCAAAGAGCGGGGAGGAAGATGACAAGCTCAATGGGGTCGACATCGTTGGGGATGAGGACGAGCGAAGCCTTCTTGTTCTCAATCAAGCCAACGACGTGGTTAAGACCGTACTTGACGACGTAGGGCTTCTTGCTGACGTCCTCCTTCTTCTTACCCTCCTTGATGGCGGTAGCCTCCTTCAGCAGACGCTCCTTCTTCTCGGTCTTGCTCTCAGGGCGGTACTTGTTCAGGAGCTTGAAAGCCTGCGCAGCGGTGTTTTTGTCGAGGACCTGCTGGAACTGGGCAATCGCAGGGGGGACCTTCAGGCGGAGGTTGAGGATCTTCTTCTGGCGTTGAAGACGGACATACTCCGGCCACTTAACCATGCGCGAGAGGTTGCGCTTGGGCTGGATGTCCTGACCGATGCCGAAGTTGCGGGACCGCTTCTCGATGAGAGGGTTCTGAAGGCACGTCAGCTCGGGCGGCTCTGGTAGGGGGGTCTAGGGTAAAAGCGACTCACCTTAGGGGCCTTCTTGGAACCAGCCTTCCCCTGGGGGAAGGGGGCCGGCGCGGCCTTCTTACCAGACTTAGGAGGCTATCATTGAGGAGGAGACATCAGTAAATGTTTTCCATTGACTGTTATCTTCTGAACTCTAAAGAGTGGTTGAGTGGCATTTCTGCGCACTGCGAACCAGCTCAAGCCATTCATCACCTGCGGTTTTGCAACCAGCAGGCGGAAATTCATGCAACTCGCAGATTTCGAGAAATCATTGAGTGCAGAATGCAAGTATGCATCATGAGATGCCTTGCAGGCGTTATTTTCGTCATCAAGTGCTTACCATTTTGTCGGTTGGCGATGCTCAGGACCGGAGCTTGTTGTCGAGAATAATTCTGCAGAAGGAAATTTTGGTGATGCAGCAAAAGAAAAGAAGGTTGTGGATGAGTAAACGCTTGGACCACCAGGGCACAAGCGGGGAATCTTCGGCGCCGATGGTGGGTCCAACTCTCCCCCACCATGGGATCGGTCTTGGCCTGGACCTTTTGAGTCAAACGCCGTGTGCTTTGAGATATCTTTTGAGAACGGCCGCCCCAAACAAAGAAATCTGTAAATTAGAGATTGGATTAAAATTTCAGTTACTAGACGACACGAAATCGGCGTTGTCGAGACTCTCCTTCACCATGGCCCCCGCCCTTTGCGCCAACTGCAACACCGAGCGGGCGCTCATCAAGCGACCAAAGAACCACGCTAAGCTTTGCAAGGCTTGTTTCATCAAGGTTTTTGAGGAGGAAGTCCACCACACCATCATATCCTCACGATTATTTCACCGGGGCGAGAAGGTTGCGATAGGCGCGTCTGGCGGGAAGGATTCAACGGTTCTAGCGTCGGTCTTGAAGATTTTGAACGAGCGGTACGACTATGGACTTGAACTAGTTCTCCTGAGCATAGACGAAGGCATCAAAGGATATCGAGATGACTCGTTGGAGACGGTCAAACGGAACGCTGTGCAATACGACATGCCATTGAAGGTTGTCGGTTACGATGAGTTGTACGGTTGGACAATGGACCAAGTCGTGGCTACGATTGGCAAGAAGGGGAACTGCACATACTGCGGCGTATTTCGCCGGCAGGCGCTCGATCGTGGCTCCAAGATGCTCGGCATAAAGCATGTTGTAACTGGCCACAACGCCGACGATATCGCTGAGACGGTTCTCATGAACCTCCTCCGAGGAGATCTAGCTCGTCTCTCACGAAGCACCAGTATCGTGACAGGGGACAGCCGATCTGAGGTCAAGAGAAGCAAGCCGCTCAAATACTCGTACGAGAAGGAGATCGTGCTCTATGCCCATCATAAAAAGCTCGATTACTTCAGCACAGAATGCATATACAGCCCAGAGGCATTCCGTGGAAGCGCCAGGAGTCTCATCAAGCAGCTCGAGCGGGTACGCGCTACTGCCATTCTAGACATTGTCCGCAGTGGAGAGGATATGGCCAGGCTTGTCCCGAGAGACACATCGTCTTCCTGTTCGTGCAAAGAACAGAAGAACGCAGCCCCAATAGCGTTAGCCGAAGACGACGTCGGCGGATGCGGCTCACAAAACGGGCGGACACCAGGAAATGAGATGGCTGCCATGGATAAGCAGCTGAGGGATAATGAGGTACACGAGAAGTTCGAAATCGACGTCGCCAAAGTAATTTCCGAGGGCAAGAAGACGGGGCCGGAGAAGCAACAGTGGGGTCTCCCAACGAGGAATGGCAACAGTGCCACGGGTGCTGTGGGTGGCCAAGTGCTGGGGAATTGTGAGCGCTGCGGTTATATGTCGAGTCAGGCCACATGCCAGGCGTGCACTCTCTTAGACGGCCTAAATAAGAACCGTGCGCAGATACAAATATAAAGCTGCCTCACGTACAGGCACACCGTGTTGAAGAACGTTGTGAATTGAATGTTGGGTGGTGTCCTATGTACGGCCGTTCCCGTGGCTCTTCTCGGTTTTGGTTCCTATGACATCCTCCTCTCAACCTAGAACAACGTAAGCTTCTGCTATCCCCGCAGGACTTTGTTGGATCACATACTCGCCAAGGGTTGTTTAATTCAAATCCTGGCGGCGCTATCGGATTGTCTGTTTGCCCTCTCAAATACCCGGTGAGTCTCCTGTCGCGATCCATCACTATGATACTGTCAGTACCACACGCTAGTTCGTTCGGATCGGGAGGCGTCGTCGTACTTTGCTAGAAGAGGGTCAGCGATAGTCCAGGCCAGTTACTCGTTCCCGTTAATCCTCAGCCGTACCTTGTCCCACTGGTCAATTGACCACCTGTGCCTCTTGCCACCGCTCTGCATGTTTTTGATCTTGTTTAATCCAGCGCCCGACACCCCGAACATCTGGAATTTGGTCAGCGATTGCTGTCGGCCCGCGCAACGGTCCCGTTGGAGCGTACCACGACGATGATGCCATAGGGAATCAAGCTTTCGAAAGGAACGGGCATTGCGGCGGTATTTTCGGCCTATTGGATTGAGTCAGTTGAGAGTAATGCGAACACCAGTAGGATTGTATGCGTACACGAAGCCTTGGTTCCCCGTTTTGAGCAAAACACCGAAGAAGCTGTGAGCTCTGTCCTATCGAGGGAACCGTGGATGCTGCTCCAAGTTGGCGAATAGCTCAGCATTCGAGGTTCGACGCCTCAGGCACCAATTAGATTGCCCCACTTCAACCCCCGGTTGAAGCTCGGACCTTTGTATGTTGAACGCCATCAAACTCGTGACTAAGCTTTACGTCCCCCCAGCTGCAACCTCGCAAGGGCGGCTCGCGAACTGGCAACTGCGACGCACCGAACGAGCGAGGCAAAACACATGAAATTTAAGATTCGTACGCCGTCAATTGATGCCATCTCCAAAATACCGCGATATTCACGTGTCTTTTTCACCGCCGCGTAACACGAGGTTCTCAACCCGTCAATACCCATCCCGCCGAACCTGTGATCGGCGCGTCGCGCACCCCTTTCGTACGCCGCGCATCACCGAGGGCTTTGCGCTTCGATTCCGACCTCCCCAACCGACGCGAACTCCGTTGTTTTACCCCTACAGCCATGCGCGGGGCATGAGCAATACCCGATCCGACCTTTTACGTTATTTTCCTGATATGAGCGGCGCCAGCTGCCCCGACGCTTGACGAGGCGCGCCAAACGTCGTGGCCGGCGCCTCGCTGTTCCCCAGACGAGCTGGGCAATAACAGTACAAAAATGGCGGAGGCGCAACTCATGGAGGAGGAGTTGCAGCAAAGAGCCATGCAGTCGGACCATAATGCTGATCAAGCGCACGACAGCGTCGACGGTGACGTGGAGATGGGCGACGAAAGCGCGTTCGCGTCGCAAAGTCACATTGATGTTGGGCTTGGGTCCACGGATGACGATGGGGACGAGGATATGGATGAAGATGAGGGAAACGAGGAAGAGTATGACGAGGAGGATGCACACGGCGAGGATGACTCAGAACATAGCGACTCTGATGCTTCTGGGGAGGACGAGGATGGCGATAATTTTGATGAGGATGCCGAAGGCGAAGACGACGAGGAGCTAGATAACGACGCTCACCACCCACGTCACCGATCTGACAGCATGGTCGATGCTCCCGATGGCGAGGAAGAAGAGGATGAAGAGGACGAAGATGAAGGCGTTGGTGCAGTCAAAATTCGGCCCGGCGAGACCGACGATGAGGATGACAGCGGCGAGGAGTCGGCGAGTTTAGCCAGCGTCAGCGAGGCGGAATCTGAGGGCGAGGCGGAATGGGATGCTGCCGACAATGATGATGCTGAGGACGACGAGCTTGAAAATGCCGCTGGCCATTGCATATTTTGCAAACGAGACGAAGAAAACGACCCAGGCGATGAGTTTGAAGCATTCTTGGCTTGCAGGAAATGCGGTGATAATGGTATGCCAGGGATCCCCTTTGCTGAATCACATTAAACTGAGCGTCGAACTAACACAGCCCAGCACATCCATACTGCGCCCGAGAACAAGACGCTTTGTCAAGTGAAGATGGTAAGCCTTTGTCCCTCCATACGACCTCTTTTCCTTCTCATCACTGACATCATTAGGCTCCGACGCTTGGACGTGTCCTCGATGCGCTGATGATTCTGACTCGGATGTCGTTGGCGACTTAGAAGTCGACATGAATGGGATAAACGACGAAGACGTTGGCCCGGCTACCCGTCGCTCCACGGCGCCAAAAGCCGCCCGGGACCTCCTCTCCTCCCATACAAGTCCCACCAACCCCGACTCCCATCTGTCCAACAACTCCATTCACGACGAAGACCCTACGGATGGATCTCGTGTGCTCAGGAAACGCAAGTCATCTTCTGTGGAAGCGGATGAGAGCATCATGGCCCTCCACAAGCGGCTCAGGAATACCGATGGTGACCAGAGTAACGACGAAGCAGCGACAACGCAAGAAAGCTCCTCAAGACCAGTCTCGCGGTCCCTGCGTCTAAAGTTAACCACAACACAACCTGCGTCCATCGTGAAGAGAACCCGTAACAGCATATTGATGAGGTTACGAGTCAACTCTTCTGAGCTCCGCCAAATCTTATCCCGAAGACCAAAAGGGCCGAAGAAACGCTCCCATCGGCCCCGAAGGCGAGCATCGAGGAGCGAATCAACGCGCGTCGTACCTTTGCCCTTGAGCGCGATCGCGACACCGTTTACACCCAGTGCCTACTCACAGCCGTTCTACTCGTTTTACGATAAGGAGACTGACGAGCTGAAGGGCAAGCCATACGGCGGGATCCTGACCGAAGGGGAGGCTGACACCTCAAAAACGATGCCGGGCACAGATGATCGACGGCGCTTCGATGAAGCCAAGCAAAAAGCGGAGGAGGAGTGGCGGCAACGATTGCTCACAATGCAGGCCGAAGTTGAAGCTCCCACCAAAAAGTCCAAGAAGGCGTCCGGCCCGGCCAGTCAAATCGAATGCATCGAATTCGGCGGCTGGGAGATCGATACCTGGTACGCGGCTCCATACCCAGAGGAGTATAGCAGGAACCGTGTGCTGTATATCTGCGAGTTCTGCCTCAAGTACATGAACTCGGACTATGTGGCTTGGCGGCACAAACTCAAGTGCCCTGCCAAGCATCCTCCAGGAGACGAGATTTACAGACATGGTTCCGTATCTGTCTTTGAGGTGGACGGCCGCAAGAACCCTGTTTACTGCCAGAACCTCTGTCTTCTGGCTAAGCTTTTTCTGGGATCCAAAACACTCTACTACGACGTTGAGCCGTTCCTGTTCTACGTTTTATGCGAGTATGACGATATGGGCTACCACTTTGTCGGGTACTTCTCGAAGGAGAAACGTGCAAGCAGTCAAAACAACGTATCTTGCATCCTCACACTCCCCATTCATCAACGCAAAGGATACGGTAATCTGCTGATCGACTTTTCCTACCTTCTCACCCGGGTGGAGAAGAAGACGGGATCTCCAGAAAAGCCTCTTTCGGACATGGGGTTGGTTTCATATCGCAACTACTGGCGGCTGATAATGTGCCGATACCTCTTGCGCCAATCCTCCGAGGAACGATCCGGGAAGACCGGCCTCAGCATCAAGAAGATCTCCGACGACACAGGCCTGACACCTGACGACGTGATATCCGCGCTCGAAGGGCTCAGGTGCTTGGTCCGCGACCCGCAAACCCAGCTCTACGCTTTCCGCGTGGACTTCCAGTACTGTCGTGAATACGTCGCAAAATGGGAGGCAAAGAAGTACGTGCAGCTCAACGAGAGAGCCTTGACGTGGACGCCATACGTTATGGGCAGGAGCAACGCAACAAATTTCGAGTTGGGCCCGGCTTTAAATGCTATTGCCCCGAGGGAAGAAGACGAGGAAACAAAACCAGTCGTCCCGCCAGAAGCGTCCCACGTCAACGGAGCGGATCCCACGGGTCAGCCCGACACCCCCGCCGAGGAAAAGACCTCTCCCGAAGTTGAAGTGATGAAGTCCACCGAGCCTGATGATGGCAACGAGATGACCGACCCCGTCGAGACAACGGGCACCAATACCGACGGCCTCACCAACGGGGTGGCTGAATCGGCCGGTAGTCTCGCCGATGCGGAAGACACGAAAATGTCACCCAACCCCCAATCCAACTCGGAATCGGCGAAACCAACGGAAAAGAGTTGGATTGACCAATACAAAGACGTCCCCGCGACGCGATTCGAAGTCGTGCCGCCCGTCAACGGCCGCCGAACCGACCGCACCCGCAGTATCATCCCCCGACCACCTCCAGTCCGCACCGCCAGCAGTGTGCCGCGACCCCCCAAGCCCCGACGCCCCACCAGCACCCGTCGGTCCACCGCTTCGTCCTCTCGGGCCAGGACCAGCACAAGTAGCAACAAGCGCAAGCCGGGCGGCACTGGCCGTGGACCGGGCCGGTGGCCAAAGGGCACGAAGAAGAGCGATTATGGGAACGCCGCTAGTGGCCCGGGCCTTCCCCCGGCGTGGATCGCTGAGCGTGCCAGGCTCGCGGCCCTCTCGTCCTCGAACAAGAAAGAGGGTAGAGAGGGCATTGATGTTATGGACACCGTGCAGGTGCAGTCCCCCGGGCTACGGGATGGGTCAAAGGGCTTGGGGTCCAGTGTTGAGAAGGAGAATGCGGACGTGGAAATGCAGGATGCGGAAGGAGACGTTGACGCGTGAGGATATCGCGTTCTTTTGGGTCGGGCGGTGCGGCAAACAAGATACCACAGGCATCGGCGTTGTCCCTTGGTTGCTTTGGGGCGTTGGGGTTTACGGAAGGGGGAGAGGCATTTCGGGTCTTTTTGTACCTCGCCAATTATTTTTTTTTCTTTGCGGCATGATACACCGGACGATGACCCCGTGTCTTTCCTCCGTTTCAAATGTCTGAATATACTGTACCGTTGCCTCTGTTGCCGTCCAACTCCCTCCGTATCTTATCAACTTTAGGTACGGGTGAGCGAGGCTAGTTATGGGAGTAAATTCCAAAAATTGATATCGGTCTAATTAGCTTTGGCCTGGGCCGCAGGCCAGACTCGCGCCTAAGTTCCTTTCGTGTCACGGGCAGCTTATTTCTCGTTCATACATGATTGGTGGTGAGATTTTCAGACAGTGGGTGCCATCTTCCGGCTTCGAAAACCTTGAGGCCATACGTCATCCACGCGCGTTCTGTGTCGGGCAGCGTGAAGTCCAGCTCTCTTGCAGGGCGTATCTGCCAGGAACGGCTTAGCCCGCCAGCGGGGCTCCCTTCTGGAAGGCTTGGCGACAGCTCTCGTCAGGTCTCTCAGCTCCGCGCCACACTCTCGTGAGCATTCCAAGTTGCACAGTTGGACAGGGAAACGGGAATTCCAGGGTCGCCCCCCGCAGCCGAAATAAAGCTGCATTCTCGGAAATATTTTGCTTAATACTCCAGGAGCGAACATTGGGAGAGTCCCGGTTGACCAACACCCCTTGCAACTTGTCTCGACGCCCCTTTCCTTCTCAAATTCGCCTTCCACTGAACCCCTTCGTTGTGTTAAATCATCCAGTGTCGATCCACCTCGGAACACACCAATTTGCGCCCGACTCCAGCGGTGCCTTGTGTGCGAACTTTCCCCCCTCATTTTCGCCAACTAAGGTTCTTAGTCGTATTGTCTTCGGCCCTTCAAAGCAACATCACATCAGCTCCTAAGAACCTAAGTTGCGAACATATAAAGCTTCCGCCAACCCTACTACCAATTCCATTCAATTCTTATATTGCATCTATTCTTCAAGCTGTCTATAAACGAATCACATTTCAGTCCATAAGTCACCCACCACGAGAACATCTGCTGCGGGCCCCAGTGGCACGCGGCCTCTGAAGACAAAGGTCGCCGAGTAAAGAGCGGGACGCCGCCCCAACCGCCGAGCACAGCAACACGCAACGCAACGCAAGCGCACCTCCACTGCACCTAGATCTCCATTCTTTGCGACGCTCCCGGCCGACGTTCCCCTTTTAGCCACCGCACAACACCGCCACCGTCACCGTCCACCGCAAGTCCGATCGCAGCGGCTCTCGCGCCAACCCCCCCAACCGGCGTCAACATGTCGAAAGTCATTCGTAGTGTCAAGAATGTCACTAAGGGCTATTCCAATGTCCAGATCAAAGTGCGCGATGGTGGGTCATCAGTCTGTCACGTTTCGCAAATGATTGCGCGAACTCCCCCCGGCTGCGCTGTGCCGCCGCAACAGCACCCCGCAGCCACAAACCCGGATTTCTTATCCAGCGCGTCAACAAGACGAGGGCTTTTTACTGACGGCGCGGACGTACAGCGACAAGCAATGATCCATGGGGCCCGACGGGGACGCAGATGAGCGAGGTCGCTCAGATGACCTTTAACTCGTAAGTTGGCATGCATGTACCTCGGGACGCATTCGAGGGGCGTCATGGTTGCGCGCGGCGTCCACTGCCGTGGTTTGTGGAACCCAATGTATGCTAACATCTCCGCCTTGCTGCTTAGATCAACCGAGTTCTACGAGATTATGGATATGATCGATAAACGTCTCAACGACAAGGGCAAGAACTGGCGGCACGTGTTGAAGGCGCTCAAAGTTCTCGACTACTGCTTGCACGAAGGGTCGGAACTGGTCGTCACTTGGTCCAAGCAAAACATATTCATCATCAAGACGCTGCGCGAGTTCCAATACATCGATGAGGATGGTAGAGACGTTGGTCAGAATGGTGGGTTACCTCAAGATTCCGTTAGCTTCTGCTAGACGCGTGGAAAGGGACAAACCAGCTAACCATGTGTGTTACGTCAGTTCGTGTTGCGGCAAAGGAACTCACCTCCTTGATTCTGGACGAGGAGAGGCTGCGAGCCGAACGAACCGATAGGAAGTCGTGGAAGTCGCGTGTCAATGGTTTGGAGGAATTCGCGCCTCAACAGAGCCATGGTGGCCGAGCGGAACAGTCACGGCAGCGCAACCGGCCGCAGAACGAAGAAGAGGACGCAGAGTACCGACTAGCCATTGAAGCTAGCAAGCACCAAGAGGAAGAAGACAGGAAAAAACGGGAGAGCCGGGCGGCCGACATCGACGACGACGACTTGGCAAAGGCCATTAAGCTCAGCCAAGAGGAGGAAGAGAGGCGTCGGCGGGAGCTTGAGGAGAGCAACGCGAGCGTTCTGTTCGACACGAGCGAACCTTCTCAGACCAGCCAGCCCCAGTTCACCGGTTTCAACCAGGGCTACCAGCAAGGAAGCGCGGTCGATTTCTTTGCGAACCCGATCGATCAGAGCCAGATGCAAGCGCAGCCAACGGGCTACGTGAACAATGCTTATACGGGTTTCCAGGCGCAACCGACCGGCTACCCGAACGGCTATAGCAACGGATTTGGCCAACCACAAGGAGCCTTCGATCCATTCGGCCAGCAGCAGCAACAGCAGCCCCAGATCCAGCAAACCTTCCAACCCCAACCTACTGGCTACAATCCTTACCTTCAGCAGCAGCAACAGCAACCACAACAGTTCCTCCAGCCTCAGGCCCAGGAGCCGGGTCTGCAACCCGGTAGTAACAACCCCTGGGCCAGCAACAACAGCAGCCCGCAGTCGCTCAAGCCCACGCCAACTGGCTCCAACAACCCCTTCGCCCAACGCCCATCGACGGGATACAAGCCCCAATCAGCAAACCCGCTCGGCAGCCTCCCAGAGCAAAAGACGCTCGCTACCTTCCAACCCCAGCAACAGCAGTCCTCCTCCCCCTTCGGCGGCAATTTCCAACAACAGCCCCAACCGCAGCAACAACAACCTCAACAGCAGCAACAACCGCAAAAAGAAATGTCCGAGCACGAAGCCCGCCTCAACGCCCTCCTCGCTACTGGCGATGGTCTCGACACCTTCGGCAACACCGGCAACCTGCGTATCCCCGCCCAGCACACCGCCCCAGGCGTGTTTGTCAACAGCGCCGGCGCCAACCTCAACCGCATCAACGCCGATGCCACCGGCAATAACCCCTTCCTGCGGCAGCAGTTCACCGGTATGCCGTCTGTCTCATACCCGCAGCAGCAACAGCAGGGCGGCCAACAATTGCCCGCTGCGACAGGCCCAGCTGGGGTGAACAACCCGTTTGCGGCGAGGGGTGGGGGTGCTGGACAGCAGCAGCAGCAGGGAGGTCAGGGGGATTTGATTCAGTTTTAAGGAACTGGAGGGTTGAAGATGGCGCGGGCAGAGACAATTACGGGATAGCGAAGGTCTGAAGAAGGGTTGTAGTGGATGGAAGGGGGGGTAAGGAGGCGGTGTATTTGATCCAGATTTCCAAGTGCACTGATAGAATGGTTTCGTTGGTCGGAGAAAACAAGTCTGGCGGGTTTAAGGATTGGTTCCACGGGGTTTTCAAAGATAACTCAGCCCGTAGGAAGGAGGTCGCAAAGGCTAGTGTCTGTGTGCCAGCCGACCTAGTTGGTGCAGTGCGGTATGGTGTAGGGCGGCCTCTTCTTCTCCGTTCAAGGCCCTACTACCTAGGTACTTACTTCTTTTTGTCTCTCGGTTTTGCCGGTGTTGGCAGGTTGAACCTAAGAAAGTTTCATCTCATCCTGCGTCCTGGTCACTTTTTTACAACAGCAACCTAAACTGCCTTCTTTTTTTTTTCTTCCGGTCTGGCCGAATCTTTTTGTTTTGTGGAAGCCGGCGGTGTTTTTATGCAGATAGGTTGAAAATGTACAAATTACAAAAGACGCCTTTTAAGGGGTTTGAAGAAAGTTTTTTGGAACTCATGAGCGAGGGATACCATGGTATACCGTTCCGTGGATTCTCTAATCCAAGAGTTGTCCTGGTATTGATCGTGAAATAGACGATGCGACCCGAATCATTCCAAAAAGGGGACCAGGTCACTGTTGTCTTGTGTCTGCTGGATCGTCTCCGCCGACCAGTGTAGACACGGGTCCGGGTTACGTTGGGTACATCTGTTAGTGGTCGTCAGAGGTTGGCAGAGCACAGGGGAGAGAGAAAAGAAGAAGGGAAAAGAAAAAATGGCGTAGTTCTACAACAAAGCCTAGAATGTTGAGTCTAAGATTTGTATTACTATGTATGTGTCGTGGTTTAGTTGGAAATTTATAAATTCACCAGTAAAATGGTAATAATTCATGACAACCAGCAGATGACTAAAACACAAGGTAAAAACTTGTTTGAACTCCCTCGGGTTCTCATTATTTTTGACATGTGTGGGCGTATGTGAGAGATACAGGGGGTAATCATCAGCCACTTAGATATTGACAGCTACGTTGCTTAGATATACACATATACAGCAATAAGCATCGTTTATAGTTAGTTTCCTGACAACTTTAGCGATGACTACTTGAACCGGCGAGCGGCATGGATCACAACGGCCAAAAGCAGAAAAGGGGGGCGGTGAAAATTATCGAAACTAGCTAGGAACTCTGGGAGGAAAGAAATATATATCGTTGTGCACTGCAAATTTCGTTCTGCTGTGGGTGTTGGACACGAGTGTTGAGGTAGGCGTCTTGCCGTGCAACCTTAGCTGTGACTCGACAGTGGTCTGCCCACTGACAGCTGCGAATTCTTGCCGAGAACAGAGAGGGCATCCAGGGCGCTTGTGGTGGCTTTCCGATTTGCGCATTCCTGCAAGGCAGACAGCGAACATTAATCAGCTGGTCGCGGTCGCGGGCCCACGTGACCGCTTTTGGCGGCCTGCTCGCAGTCAGGCTGGCGCTTAAATACCGTGGGCACGCCCTCAGGGCCGGTCCAGGTTGCTTGTCCATTCTTGCCATCCTTTTGTAACTCTGCACCACACATTACGTAGCTAGGAACCTGGTACATAAAAGCTCCTTGACAATCCCAGAGCTTGACCGTCTGCCTGCCCACCAGAAACCTTTCTCTGCTGCAAACGTGAAGTGACTGCGAGGTTCCATCTTGTTGGTTTCGCTTGGTCTGTGCTGTGCTTGGAACCGTTTCCCGCCCTGCCACTGCTTTTTCGCGATCGACCCTCCCTCTTACCCCCCAAAAAGTCACTGCGTGATCTCATTGGCCGGTAATTTGAGCTTGGACCACATCGTTGGGCAAGCTCAAGGGGAAGCCCGGGCCGCCAGTCACCTTTCGCGAGCTGACAACTTTCGCCTTCGTCGCGACCGAACAAACTTTTGCAGGGGAAACAACGCGGTGCCGTTCCCAGCGCAACCATTCTGCCGCGCGACCCGTGGGCGAGCTTTAAGTTTAATTCTTTCATTTCCCCAGCTTGTTCTTTCTTTCAATTCCGCAAAGGAACCGATTAAGGTTCGGGGTTTTCACGCGCCACGCGCCACGCGGGATCGCCCTCGCGCCTATTTTTTCAACCTCCCGGCCCGACATCGATTTCGTTTTCGATTTTTTCTCCGTCATCCGTCAACCACCCCCATAATCATCGCCAACCATGGCGTTCGGGTTTGGCGGCGGCGGCGGCTTCGGCCAAAACAACAATAACAACAATCAAGCCGGCGGGTTTGGTGGATTTGGTAATACAACCGCGACGCCAGGTATGTCTCTTTTTCTCTTTTTCTATCCGCTGCTTTTGAACGACATCTCGCCCCTCCCCAAAGCGATCTTTCTTCGCTCGTGAGTACGACAAGGAACTAACCTTTTACATAGGGTTCGGCTCCACTGGCAACAATGCATTCGGCGCAGCAAACAACGCAAATACCACTGGAGGCGTGTTTGGCGGTGGCGGCAATGCTGGGTTTGGGGGAGGCAACGCAGGCGGCTTCGGGGCCGGTGGTTTTGGGGCCAAACCTGCCTTCGGCACACCGACTACTAGTAGCGCTACACCAGGAGGACTCTTCGGCAGCGGAGCCACGACAGCGACAGCAAACGCCGGAGGATTCGGCGGTGGATTTGGCGCAGCAAATAACAACCCGAGCACGCCCTTCGGCGGCGGTGCTACTAACTCCCTCTTCGGTGCTGCGAAACCGGCCACGACTGGCTTTGGCGCCGGTAACGCAGGATTTGGTACCACTACCAATAGTGGTATGTTTGGTGGGGGCAACGCTGGTGCAGGTGGCTTTGGCGCTTCGGCCAACCCGGGCATCGGTACCAACGTCGGCGACCCTCCCGGCACGGGCGGTGTCCCGTTCGCCGCGACAGTGGAGAAGGAGCCCACCAGCAGCACGCAGAGCAACTCGTATCAGAACATCCTCTTCATGGACGCCTACAAGAAATTCTCGGCGGACGAGCTTAGGCTAGCAGACTACCGCCAAGGCAGGAAGACCGGAGGTACCGGTGGCACCGGGGCGTTTGGAGGCACCAACTTTGGCGCTGGAGGCAATGCTTTCGGGGCTAACCAGGGCAACGCTGGGTTTGGTGCTAACGCTGCTGGTGGTGGTGTGTTTGGGAACAACAACCAGCAAGCGGCGGGTGGGTTTGGCGCGGCCAACAACAACGCAGCGGGCGGCTTCGGTGCGGCCTCTGGAGGAGGCGGCCTCTTCGGCAACAAGCCCGCTGGTGGTGGGCTATTTGGGAATACCCCAGCTGCCCAGCCTGCTCAGACCGGCGGTGGACTCTTTGGTGGTGGTGGTGCTGCCTCGAATGCGTTTGGTGGTGGTGCTACTACTGGGAACGCCGGCTTTGGCGCCAACAACAACGCCGCGGGGGGTGGCTTGTTCGGAAACAACAACAACACTGCTGCCAAACCCGGCGGCTTTAGCTTTGGCAACACCGGCGCTGGCACCACTGGTGCTACCACGGGCAACGCATTCGGCGGGAATACCCTTGGCACGACGTCCGGCGGCTTTGGCGGACTCGGCGGCAACGCTGCATCGGGCGGTGGTGGCCTGTTCGGAAACGCCAATCAAAACAACACAGCTGGTGGCGGTCTGTTTGGAGGCCAACAACAGCAGCAACAACAGCAGCAGCAACCTGCTAACTCAGCATTTGGTGGAGGTGGTGGTTTCGGAGCGCAGACCCAAAACGCAGGTGGCGGCGGCTTGTTTGGGAACCAGGCACAGCAACAACAGAAGCCCGCCGGCGGCCTTTTCGGTGGCACGGCCACGACGAACGCGACACCCGGCGGTGGTCTCTTTGGTGGTGGTGCTAACACTGGCGCTACGGCCGGCTTTGGTGCAGCAAACACGGCACAAAACGCAGGGGGCGGCCTCTTCGGAGGAAACAAGCCGGCGGCCACTGGTGGTGGTCTGTTTGGCGGTGGTGCCACGAACCAGGCCGGCGCGACTGGTGGTGGACTCTTTGGCGGCCTTGGTGGTAACACCCAAACGCAGCAACCCCAACAGCAGGGTGGTGGTCTCTTCGGCGGACTTGGTCAGAGCACGCAAGCCAAGCCGTCTCTGTTCGGCGGCTCGACGACTGGGGGTGGCGGTCTCTTTGGTGGCCAGCCCGCACAGCAGCAGCAACAGCAGCAGGGCGGTGGTTTGTTCGGGACCACCAACAACCAGCAGCAGCCGCAGTTGGGCAACTCTCTCCTCGGGGCCTCGCAGGGCCAGCAGGCGCAGCAGCAGGCGTTCAACGCTAGTATCCACGACATCTCTGCGTATGGCGCCGCTACGCTCTTCTCGGGGCTTCCGGACGACAAGGTGCAGAACCCAGGCCCGTTGGCGACACCGCTGTCGGGCAAGTCCAAGGTGAAGAGCCGGTCGATTCTGCCCATGTACAAGTTGAGCCCGGCCAACGCCTCGCGCCTGGCTACGCCGCAGAAGCGCGGGTACGGGTTCTCCTACAGCGCGTACGGGTCGCCAGCCAGCCCGTCGAGCGCGTCCAGCACACCCGGCGGGTTCTCGCAGAGTCTCCTTCTCGCGGGCAACGCCAACCGCGGCCTGAGCAAGAGCATCTCGGCCAGCAACCTGCGGCGCAGCTTCAGCGTCGAGGACAGTATTCTCCAGCCGGGTGCCTTCTCGGCCAGCTCGGCCTCTCGCCTGGGTAACGGTAGCGGCCACAAGAAGCTGATTATCAACAAGGAGGTGCGGAACGACCTGTTTGTGTCGCCGACCCCGGAGAAGCTGGCTATTGAGGATGCCAGTGGCCCACGCAAGCTGACGAAGCGCGTGAGCTTCGATACCAGCACCGAGGCATCGACTCCCACCACACGACCTGCCGGCACGCTGGAGAACAGCAGCAACAACTCCGGCACCGACGAGCAGCAAACCAAGTCTAATGGCACCAGCAGCACTAACGGCACTAACGGCATGAATGGCGCCAAGTCGCCCTCTGTCACGGTTACGGCTGCCGCTGCGCAGGTTGAACCGGTCAAGGGTAATGAGCTGGCCATCGTTCCCGAGGAGGAGTCGCCGGTTGCTGTGCGCACCGAGAAGCAGTCTGGTAACGGTTCGTCCTCGGTCGAACCGGGCGGCTACTGGACATCGCCTCCGCTAGAGGATCTCCGGGCCATGAACCGGGTCCAGCGCCAGCGCGTTCCGGGCTTCATCGTCGGCCGCGAGAAGGTCGGCAGTGTTGCGTTCCAGGTCCCCGTCGACCTCAGCAACATCAACCTCGATGAGCTGTTTGACAACATCGTCATCCTGGTGCCCCGCTCGGCCACCGTCTATCCCGTCGCGGCTAAGAAACCCCCCGTCGGCAAGGGCCTGAACGTCCCGGCCGTCATCTCGCTGGAGCACTCGTACCCACGTGGTGGTCTCGCCACCGTGGGTCGCCGCCTCGAGCGCCACATTGAGCGTCTCAAGACGGCCATTCCCGACACCAAGTTTGTCAGCTACGATAAGGAGATGGGTGTCTGGACATTCTCAGTGGAGCATTTCACAACCTACGGTCTAGGTGACGACGATGACGATGACGATGACGAGACCGAAGCCGAGTCCGTCGGCGCTCGCGTCCGCGTCCGCAAGCAACAACTGCTCTCCCGCGCGGCCCCGGCCGTATCTGATGTTGTAGTCAAGAAGGACTCTAGTTCCCCTTCCAACCCCGACGACACATTCGAGTTCAAGCGTAGCCGGCGCGCGGTCCCGGGCGCTTTCGACGACGACGATGCCGCGCTGTCGGACATTGAAGAGGCTCCCCATGCGGACGCCGGTTTTTCGCGTCAACATCAACGTCAGGGTACGCTGTCGCCTGAGCCCCAAGATGCCGATGCCCCGCTGCCCTCGCGGGAATGGCCTGAAGATGAAAGCATGGCTGACGGACCCGATGATTACCAGCTCGAAGCCTATGAAGAGGGGTCTCAGCAGGGATCCGTCGTCGACGATGCCGGCTATTACAACAACAACGAAGCCTACGACTACCCCAACGACAGCTACTACGAGGCACAGGTCCCTGCTGGCATCATGAGGGCGCGCATGCGGGCGTTCAAAAAGTCGCATGCGCCGACGCGGATTGAGGTGACGGGTGGAGACGATTGGACGCAGATCTTGCAGGCGAGCGTGCGGGCGCCCAGGACGGTGGATCGGGCGACGTTGCGCGCGCTCAATGAGTCGGGAGCGGTCTGGGATGATATTGATGATAATAACAAGGAGAAGGGCCAGGATCAGGGCAGCCCTACTGCTGCCCGACAGAGGAGGAATGCGGCACCTGTTGTGCCGGATGGCGCGGGGTTTGCTACGAGTATCGATTTGATGAAGTCTCTTTTTGAGCAGGCGAAGGGGCCTGTTCCGTCGCCGCAGCAGAAGCAGCACCAGCAGCAGTCGTCGCCGGCGAAGGGTTTCGTGAAGGTTGGTGTCCCGCTCGCCTCCTACTAGTTTTCCCCTCTTGAGCTTCTTGGTCTTGCTTGGTCTTGGTCTTGCAAGTTTTGTGTGTTACGGGGGAAGGGGGACATTGTTTTTGTTTCCTGTTTCCTGTTTCCTGTTCTTTTTATTTAGCGTTCTACCAGGTTCTGCTCTGGTGTTGGACCTTTCTGTACCCGTACCCTTATGTAACTTTGTGAATACATATACTAAGATTGTTTTTTCTGCTTCTAGTGGCCTTACCAGCAACGTCCCAAGGTTGATCACCCGGAGGAGGGCCCCACCATTCCGCGCACCAACTGGGGTCCCAACGAGCTCCTCGTCACTGCTCACCTCGGCGAGCCTAGCCTGCAGCCTGTCGATGGCGACAACTTGGCATCTCCCACCGAGAAATCGTCGGCTGCGTCGCCTGAGAACTTGGCTCGTCTTCAGCACTACATCGACAGCGTGGCGGTTTGGGACGGTCAGCACCAGGTGGTTAACGTCAACGCTAACCAGGAGTTCCGCGACCTGGCCCAGGGGGATGTAGCTTGGGACCTAGCCTCGCTGCTGTTCGACGAAAACGGGTCTAAGCTGCCCGCGTTCTGGCGACAGTTGGTGTCGGAGGCCACCGACCGCGCGCTGGCGCAGCCAGGGCTGGGGTTTGAGGAGAAAGCAATCCTCGCGCTCGCGGGTAATCGCGTGGGCGATGCGTGCGGCCATCTACTTGCCGCGGGCAACTTCCGTCTCGCCACTCTGGTGTCGAATATCGGTTTACAGAACAAGGATATCAAGGCGCAGCTGTCGGACTGGCGCGAGTCGAATGTGCTGGCCGAGTTCTCGCCGGCGATTCGCGCGCTGTATGAGTTGCTGGCCGGTAACGCGAGCGTCTGCGTTGGGGTCAAGAACGTGCCGATCGAGAACCGGGTGGACTCGTTTACTATCTCGGGGCGCTTTGGGCTGGACTGGATGCGGTCGTTCGGTCTACGTCTGTTCTACACCACCGGCTCCACAACATCAACTACCAACGTAGCCGAAGCCGTCCGTTCATTCCAAGCCGACATCGAACAAGGCCGCGAACCCGAACCCGACAGCAGACTCTGGTCCCTCCTCAAAGCATTCGCCACGCAAGACTTCGACTGGGCCGACAGCCCCCGGCTCGGCTGGCTCATGACCCGCGCCATCTACGCCACGGGCAAAGTCTCCTTCGGCCAGGACGCTGCGGAGAAACTCGACATGGCATCGCTGTCTTTCGCTTCGGCGTTGACGGTCCACCCGCACTGCCACTGGGTCCCGGCTACATTTGTGCTGCTGCAGTTGTCTGATGCTGCCTCGCGCGAGGCGGCTGTGCGGGACCATCTTGGGAGACATGCCCATCGTATCAGCGCTCCGCCGCGGAATATTCCCAGCAACAACAAAACCAACGGCGACGGAAACAAAGAAAACACATTCACAGCCCTCCTCACCCTCGGCGTCCCCCCGCCCTGGATCTGGGAAGCCAAAGCCCTCGACTTCCGCGCCCGCGGCGCCTCACAGCATGAGTTTTTGGCACTTGTCTGGGCTGAGAACTATGTCGAAGCCCACGCGGCATTTGTCCACCGTGTTGGTCCAGACCTGGTCATTGCGCGGTCTTACACCCGGTTGTTCCGTTTCGCACAGCTGTTGTACAAAGTCCGGGATCGGATTCCAGGGTGGAAGAGCGGTGGCGCGGTGGTGTTCTTGTTATTCCCCATGGCTCGGGTCCAATCTCCCCAGAATGGTCCTGCTACTACTACCGGGAAGGGTGGGAAAGGAAGGGTGAGAGTAGTAGACAAATTCGACGAACAACTACTCGACGGGCTGGTCGCATTGCGCGCGGAGACGCATGGGGATATCAGGCAGGAGGCGGCGATTGCGGATATGGCGGAGGAGTTGATTCGGTGTCGCGGGGGGGATGCGAGGTTGTTTGGGCTGTTGCCGGGGGATGTGAGGGGGAGGTATGTGAGGGCGCAGGCTTTGGAGGGGATTCGTTAAGCACTTCTTGAGGAGAGATATGAGAAATGGGTAGGGGAAATGGGTAATGGGCTGGGTGGATCTGGTTTTGGGTTGGACGCTTTTATCGGGAGGTTGTATTACGAGGGAAGGAAAGGAATGGAAAGGGAGTGAGGGTGGGTGGACTGTGCAGAGGACTGGACAATAACAGACTGAGCAGAGGACTGGACAATAACAGACTGAGCAGAGGACTGGACGATGTCAAGGGCAGAATGGCTAGTGGGAGACTGGATGGTTGGAGGTGGAAGACTGTAGGATGCGGTGGTTAAGTGTCATGGCCGGGTATTTGTAACAAGGTTGTCTTGTATGGTGTGTATTGTAGGTAGTTAAATCACGTTGACTCGTCTTTCTCGTGCGTGTGTAAGTGTGTGTATGTATGTATGGTACGTATGTGACATTACAGTAGACCCCTATTAAAGACCTCTCGCATTATCCGGTCTAGTCCCCCTTACCCACATCGTACCTTCCCTGAGATACCTGCAACTTCCAGTA
Organism: Dichotomopilus funicola; assembly: GCF_033296635.1. Lineage (NCBI taxonomy): Eukaryota > Fungi > Ascomycota > Sordariomycetes > Sordariales > Chaetomiaceae > Dichotomopilus > Dichotomopilus funicola. The sequence continues at coordinate 220,081 of NW_026944038.1, forward strand.
CCAGAGATTCCCAACAAATACTCCACTATCGTAGACTCCCAACAAAAAGCAGCCTCATCACACAACTCCCCTCCATACGTCGACATACAGACCCCAGACCAACAAACTAAGCAACAAGCCCCCACCCCCTCCTCCTCATCCCCTTCCTTACCCTCACCTTCACCATCACCGGCCTCTTCGGCTCCAACACATGCACAGGCAACACCCCGTCTTCCTTCCCGGGCACCACAATCTTGTTTGTGTCGGCCCCCTCTATCTCAAACGTCCCCGCGATCACAGCCACAAACGCCTGGATCGTGGCCGTCGCAAAGTGTCGGCCTGGACAGAGCGTTTTACCCCCGCCGAAGGCGCGGAAGGAGGCGGGGTGGATTTGCTTTTCGGGCCCGTTTCCATTCCCATTCCCATTCCCATTCCCATTCCCGCTACCGGAAATAGAAGAAGACGGTGGTAAAAACCGCCCCGGCCGAAAGGCACGTACATCATCCCCCCAGATCCGTGGGTCATTGTGGATGGTGCCGCCTGAGATTTGGACGACGCTTTGCGCCGTGAGGTGGTATTGGGTTTGGTAGATATAGTCTGAGCTGGGGGAGGATGATGATGATGGGGCGGAGAGGGTGGTTGATTCGGTGACGAGGCGCGTGGAGTAGGTGTCGGAGTTGTGGCGGAGGGCTTCGCGGAAGAGCGCGTTTAGGGTTGGGGAGGCGGTTTTGAGGGTGGTTAGGGAGATTGTGGGGGTGTTGGTTTCTGTGTTGGTCCCTGAGTTGGTGGTATTTTCGTTGCTAGTGGTGTTGGCGATGGTGTTGAGGTTGAGTTCGGCACGAACGGCCGAGAGAAGGTTATCATCACCCGTAGTTGTGTCCGCAAACAGGTACAGGACCATCCAAAACGTTGTCGTCGCGGTATTCACAATCCCCGCGAACAAAAACGACAGCTCCGACCGCGCGACCGCCCGCATCGTCCACCCATGCCGCAGCGCAATCTCGATCCGCCGCTGCACAATCCCGGCCGCCCCTTTCCGTCCTTCTTTCTCCAGATACTTCCCCTCGAGCAGATACCTCTCCAACGCAGCCACCAACGCTTCTCGCCCGCGGTACGCCCGCCTTGCCGTCACAGTCGGCCACACCCCCATCAACAGTGACCCCAACCCATGATCAAAATCCCAAAACGCCGCTTCCAACCCAGGGTCCAGCGCAATCGGGTTCTCCTCGCCATACAACAACTCCGCCGTGGCCACCGTCACAAAATGCCGTATCCACTGCATCAGATCCAGCACCACCCCGGGATCCCTATCCCCCTTTTCTTCCTCAGCGGATGGAATCGACGAAGGGAAAGTCTCCTTCACGAACCCCTCAACCACCCTCGCCAACCCCTCCGCGACCCCTAAACTCAACCCCGCCAATTCCTCCCCCGGCCCCAACGCACCATACACAAGGTCATGCACATCGGCCAAAAACCCCCTTGGCATCCCAGGACCCGGATCCAGATCCCGCTGGACGATAGCCACAGTAGCGTCGTCCAGGCCCAGCACGCGCTGGGTGATGCGGGGGACGAGAGGGGTAAAAGATAGGGTACGGGCCGCGCGCTGGACGGAGGTTGCTAGGGCTGGGTCGGTGACTATGTAGAGGCGGGAACGGGGGAGAGGGAGGGTGAAGAGGGGGTGGGATTTTTGTTTGAGGCTGGAGATGTGTCAGTATTCCTGTCTCTGTTTTGGAGAAAAAAGGGGGGGGCATACCCCAGATTCTTGACATATCGCCCTCCGAAAATGGCCATTCCCAAAACATGGCCCACGAACGGAATCGCAGACGGGACGATGGGTGGCTCGTCAGGGTGGGTTTTGACCAGCTGCCATCGGTAGAGGAGGAAGTAGGTTGTGAGGAGGAGGGTGATGGTTGTGACGGTTGTGGGGTGCTCGGCCGCGAGGGTGGTTGCGAGGGTTAGGAGGGAGGGCATTTTAGGGGTATAAGAGGTGTGTTTCGATTATTGAAGTAAGTGCCGGAGTGTAAGAACCGTGGAATTTGAATGAAGATTAGGGTGGAAATAAAACAATAAAATAATATTCGAGTGCTCTTCAAACACAAGCGGAATCCGTTTGTTTTATTCGGAAATTCCCAGCTTGAACACCCATCAATCAACCCCTGAAATGCGTGGTTGTGATGTGAAGGTGAGGGTTCATATTCACCAAGACCGAATCACTGTCGACCTCTCACCTGACCCCTTTTAATCAAAGTTACACGCGTCCCTGATCCGCTAATTGTATTATTACTAAGTGCCCGTCTTCCAGTCACTGTAACCAGACGTTACATCGGCGAATCAGACGTCAGTTCTCACTTCTCGACTTCCCTAACCTCTCCCGGAGTAATACAGCCCTGAAGGAGAAAGTTACTGAGGGTTGTGTAAGAGGTTAAGGTAGCAAGGGTAGGTAGTTTTGCTGCTGAAAAAGAAAGATTATTGAACGCAACACCGCTAGAAAAGGGGTAAGCTCGGAAGTCCACCATTTGCCCGCCCGAGACGTGGAAATTACCCGTGGGTACCTCCCGTGGAGCTAGGAACCCGTAACCCATTTGGGTACCCATATGGGTTGGATCCAGAGATACCCAGAAATATGGGTAATGGTCGGGTTGTAATGTAACCGAACTGTAACCATCGCTGTAACCACCTTATAGATAGGTGCGCTGGGTTCAACGCCTTATGTTCGATCATCACCACTGAATTTACACTACCTAATGACTCCGGGTAACCATCTAGCCAAATCAACAACCGATACTATAGATGGGTCTAACCTAACCCGAACCCAAGAAGCTGGGTTCCTACCCATAACCCATAACCCAACCATACCCATCAAGGAACTGCCCACCTATTCGTATGGGTGTATGGATACCTATGGGTGGGTGATTCCCGTGTCTGAAAGAGCCATTGTACTTCGTACCAGTAAGTTGATGATCGATGGTTACATGGATGGTTACAGAGATGGTTACCCCGGCCCGGCCCTTCCAGCACTCGAATCTGCCCGAACAATCAAGTCTTACGGCCAAGAACATCAGTTATACCGTACGGAGAAAGGCCCTTCCCAGTGACTTAAGAAAACTCGTTCCATTTTTATCGTAAAGTAAAAACTCGCTGCCTGCTCGCTTCACCAAAACGCACATCTATCCTTTCCATCCTTCCATCATTTCCACTTCCCACGACCTGACAGTCAACCCTACTTCGGCAAAGGTGACCCCTTCCCCGGCGTAAACACATTCACCACCCCAAACGGCGTCCCACCCGCGCCCGCCAGCCCAACCGCCTTACCAGCCGGTGTAACAGGCTCCGGGGGAACAGCCTCACCCCCATCACCACCACCATTCCCCTCCACACCCCCCGTCCCCTCCGCCGGCGCCGTAACAGGTGGCGTATCCGTCCGCTGAATCACTTGGTCCTCCTTCCGGGGCGGTTTAAAATTGGTCGCCCGCCCCGCCTTGTAGATATCATCCAACATGGCCTCAAGGATCCCCGCGTCGTCAAACTCGAGGTATTTCCGGTACAGTTTGAGGGCTGTGCGCGCGTCTTCGATAGAGTCGTGCGTCTCGAGCTGGATGTCTTCTTTGAGGAGATACCATGCAAGGAAAGCGAGGGAGAGCTTGCGCAGACGTGACTTGAGGTAGAACACCTGGATTGTGTCGATTACTTGCGCCTGTGGGACTTGGATGTTGATCACGCGGAAGTCTTGCCGCAGGCCGTGGCCGAGGAATTTGCAGCCTAGGTTTAGGAGGACCCAGAGTTTTTTGTAGGCTATTTTGAGGGTTACCAGGTTGTGTCTGGTGGTGCGCGGGTCGAGGTCCCCAGCTGTGATACCGGAGTATAGGGTGAGGTAGTCGACGACTGGCTCGCGGATGGCGATGTAGTCGTCGATGAAGGCCTCGCCTTCGTGCTCGCCTTGGCCGCGGACGACGGATACTCGCGCCAGAGCGTGCGACATGGGCCGGATGGTCTCCCGCTCGCCGTCCGAGTTCATCTGGATTTCGGGTTGTTTCAACGACACGAATTCTGTGTCGAGTCCGATAATCGTGTCAGGGCCGGGGCGCTCGCCCGGTTGTTCGAGCACCCGATAAGTCTTCGCGTCCGAGTGGGGTGTCCGATCCTGATACAGGATCGACGTGTCGAGCTGGGTCTTCCAGTCCGTGTTCGTCGTGTTGTTGGCCGCTTTGACCTGGTACAGCAGGATAGAGGGCATCTTCCACGTCGCGTTGAAGGTCAGGGCTTCCGTAGCTGAGATTGGCCGCACCGAGAAATCATTGAACAAGTGCCACTTGCTCTCGGCCGGCGGTGTAGGCTCGGCATGTGCCACTGAAACCGTTAGTGAATCGTATTATCACCTCTTGTTTCTCCAAGCGAACTTACCGTTGATAATTCCCACTAGATGCGTCTTCTGGGGCGCGCTGCTCTCAATATTGACCACCATCCCGACCAAGGAATACACCGTGATATTGTGGATGCCCCTTTGGAGATGGAGCTTCAGGTCCTCGCCCTCAAAGCAAAAGAACTGGCCCTGGTCCACGATCACCCCAATCTCCTCCGGTAACCACCCTGGCGACGCCCACAGCCGCCGATGCTCCTGCGTGGATATCGCCGTATTCACAGCCAGAACCGCCGGGATGCTGTGTATTGTCTTGCGCATCTGCAGGTTCTGGTACCGCTGACACCGACTGCACCATCCCTTGGACGCCGTTTCCCTCTCAACACCCATCTTGAGTGCCTGAGAAAAGATGGTTTTGTGTGCCCTGCCACCTCTTACGGCGCCTTTGGGTGGAGGATACATCAAATCATTCACCTGCGCGGTGCCGGGGCGCGTAGTCTCGCTCCGGCAGTTCATGCACTTGATGGTGACCACGGCGGATGTGGCCAGAACGCGGGACGCCAAGTCGTCCGCAGTGGGCGGTTGGGGAAGTTGGAACAGCATTTGTTCGAGTCTGGTTGAGACCGGAGGGATGCTCCGGTACTCATGGTTAATCCTGTCGAACAGAAATCGGCTTAGGCCTTGGGACATTGTCGAGAGTGACGGCACGTGCGTCTCCTCTTCCAGCAGCCCGAGGGGAGCAGCTTCATACTGTTAGTTTCATCCAGTTCGAAATAGTTACGACTGTCTTTGAGAATAAAGGCAAAAAAAAAAAAAGATACGAAGACATACCTTGAGGCGTAGCACCTAAAGCCTTGAACAAGTTTGTTGCCTGGCATGTGGAACCCTCCGCCTTCTCCAACATGTCGAAAACAAACCCGAGTTCGCACAACAAGCACAAGTCGCTCACACACGCCGTCGCGGCATGCTGGAGCGCCAGATTCCGCAAGAGCGGTGTGTAGTGCATGAGCTGCAGGAGAGAGTTGGCGTACGAGTTCGGGATGTGGTTCTCGAGACCCGCATACTGCGTCTTATTGTAGTATCCAAAGTCAAAGTCGTCCACCCCAAACTTGCTGTACTTGATCTCCAGATTCCGGTACATGGCCGGCGCTTCTGGCTTGAGACTGTCGAGTTCGTTAGACGGCGGCGGTTCCGCCAATTGCTCCGGCTTGAGTTCTGGTGTGGTAGTGTAAGACAAGGCCGATTCGCGCGCCTTCTCACTCAGGAATTTGGGCGGTTGTAAAGATGGCTTCATATTCACCCTCGTGTCTTCAACCTGATTGCGTCGTAGCCCACGAGTGTTTCTCCCATACAACCCCCATTCAGTCTGCTTGAGGGTGGACAGAAGAGCCGGGTCAAGCTGCACGGGCGGGCCGCCGACGTCAGAGATGATATCGGCGGGCCAGGCGGAGAACAGTTGCTCCCGATAGTAGGGCATTCCGACGGAGCTCAGGGGGCTGTCGACGAGTGTCAGCGGTTACCTAACACACACACAGATCCGAGGAAACGGGCAATTGCATACGTATCTGGAGACCAATCGAGCATCGGGGCGGACTCTTCGGCCTTGGGCATATCGATTGGTATCGCCATGTCGGTAAAGTGGAGTTTGGAGGGTGAACCCCAGAGGTGGATGTTGCACTCGTTGTCGGCCATGGCAAGCGCCTCGCCCGATGGCGCCATCTCAAAGAGGCTGATGACCGACATCACGTTCGCGTACCTTACATTACTGGTGTTGGGGTTCATAATATCAACAACGTGCATCTGGCCGTGTTGAGAGGCCACGATGCTGGTGGTAAGCATCCGTGGGTGCAGCCGCACGTGGGCGGCCAAGGGTGGAAACGGCATAGGCTTCATTGAAACCATGTTCTTCAAGTCGAAGACGTTGACGTACGGGTCGAGCATGTATGCTTGGGCGGCCTGCTGTTTGAGTGAGCCACCGCAAGTAACAATAAAATCGTTCTGGGCGTCCATGTCGTTGATGTAGGAGGCGTGGGCCTGCCAGCTCCGGACGATGTGGAAGGTTATTGGGTCAAGTAGATGAACGCTGCCATTCCTAGTCGCGGCGCATATATACTTGCTCTTTTTCATGATGGTGTAGTAATGTTCTGTAGGAACCTTGCTCTTGTTGTAAGCCACAAGCGGCCAACTCAGAACGAAAAAAGGGGAACCCACCTGCTTGACAATCTCCCCCTTGATCACGTCAATGACAAACATGGTGTTTTGAAAGCCAGCAACGACGATCTCGGAAGCACCCTTCGAGGTGAAGCTCATGCACTGCAAGTCTCTCATGTCGTCGTGCCTAGCCCCATCCGTCAGCACATCCCCGACAGCACCAACATCCCCCTATTGAACCGTTTAGAGTCATCACCACCATACCGGATATTCCATAGTGCCGGCCCCCTTCGCATAGCCATATGCACGCTCCTCGTGCCGAGAGCAATAATGCCCTTGTCATGGAACAGGAATTGTCGCACCGGTCCCTCACCGGAAGGGTGTATCTTGAATGCGGTGTACCGTTGTAGTTCGCGGCCGTAGAACGAGACCACGCGGCCCTAGTAAGGAGCAACGGTTGGTCAGACAAAAACAACAATGTCCTCCTCCAGCACCTTCCCACCTTCCCACCCACATCTCCAACCAAAGCCACCCCCGTGGGCGGCGTTGCGGTCTATTCCCCCCAGACAGAAGAACGTACTCGGTCGTTTCCCGCCCATAATAACTCGGCAATCGTGTCAAAGGCTAGCGTAGTGGCTGGTCGGGGGAAGTCATTGGAGCCGGGCGCCGGGAAGGCGATGCGGGTGACCTGCTCGGGGGTGGTGGCATCACACGGTTAGCTAAGCTGTGCGCCAGTCATAGACAGGTATGTATGTTGCAGAGGAAGCCCGGCCGTTAGGGTAAACGGTGGACGAGAGAGGGAGAAAGGTGAGGAATTGAGTCAGCCTTGGACCCTCTCTCGAAAAAGCCTACACCATCGCGGGGTTACGCGTCTATGGCGGCACACGGAGAAGCTCCCGTCATTGACTGCCCCTCGTTCGAATTGCCAAGATCCCCAATTGCAATCCAACCCAGGGGAAAAAACGGCAAGCAGAAACAGTAAACATACCTCGTCCCAGTCCGCATCCATGGCCGGCTTCCTGTCACATCTTCGACATAAAAGGGGAAAGAAAGAAGAGGAGGACAGAATGTCCTAGCACTGCTGCTTTGGTTTTGATAAGGCAGGTTGCTGTTCAGAGTGGTCTCCACTGTCGCCCGAATCGCATCCCCCTGGAACCATCAGCCTTGCAGTTTCAGTGGCTCTGTCCCGAGTTTGCGGGGGTGGGCCGGGAGCACCATTCACTTTTGTGCAATTCTATTGGCTGACGGAAAATTATTCTGCCGAGTTTGGAGAAGGCAGGCCAATCAATAAAGAGATCTATGAGTACAGCCCCATATTTATTTTCTATGTTCCGACGAGATGAGCCAAACTGAAAATGCAAAGAACCCTCAAAACACCTGCAGCAAGAAGCGGATGAATACAGCCTCCCAGCACCGCTAGGACGTTTGCCCGGCCATCGCTGGGCTATCTCATTCACAGGACCTATGGTATACCAATACTTGAACCGATTACAAAGAAATTCCGTGCCCATACTCGACGTAACCAAAGAAACCGTACCCAAACACCGCTCATAAAGACGAAGCGATACCGCACATACAACTTGACCAGTAACCCATAACCAAAAAAAAGCTATTGAATAACAGACGAATCCTAAAAAAGGCGTCATCAGTTTATCGAGTAATGAACCCGAGGTAGTCGGCCACGATCAACGTCACCATCCTGCAGGAAAAAGGAGGTCAGCGTCATTTTTCATCACACGCAGTCCACCCTCAACAAATTCAGAACAAGCATCAAGGCACGGGAGTCAACTTACGCATGCGGCGCAATGCGCACATAATACGTCCCAAACCCGCGATAGAACCTGAGGACACCCTCTTGCTTGGCCACCTTGGCAAAGCAATCCGCCATACCGGTGTACGGCAACTTGCCATCAGGCCCGCGACTCTGCTTCTGCAACCGTGTCTTGACAAAGTCGAACGGCAGCGAGAAGAAGCTGGCAAAGAAACCTGCCACGGCGCTGGCGCTCAGTGTGACACCGTTGGACGTCAGGTTGGTGCGCTCCTTCAACTGTGCCTTGGCCTCACTGAAGAAAGCGAGCTGGCCAAAGTTCAACGCCATTGCGCGCACCACCGTCGGCGCGGCGCCCGCCCACAACGCACCCACGCCCTCGGCTCGTGCGATCGACGTCAACGCATCCACGACGGACTTGTAATTCTTGCGTTCAGCTACTGGCTTGAGCCCGTCGCTCTGCATGCGGATCAGCGCTAGGTCCGCCGGGTTGCCGATCATGGCCGCAAGCCCACCCGCCGACAGACCAGCTGTTGCGCGCTCCTTGAAGCCAACGCTGGCTCCGTTGGATTTGGCGCGCGCGCTGAGGCGTCCCATGAAGGTGTCGAAAAAACCAAGGCGGGCGGTGGTGTAAACCGCCTGGCGTAGGAGACCCGCGGAGAGGCCGGTGTAGAGGTCGAGGGCCTTGCCACTGGCGAGGATCTCGCGGGTTACGGAGAGTGGCGTCGGCTTGGGCCCAGCTGCGCTGCCCTCACCGGCTAGTTGGATGCGCACCTTGATCATGTCGACGGGTTGGATCACTGTCGTGGCCACCATGCCGCTGATGCCGCCATTGATGAAGGGTAAAGCGGTTCGCATGAAGGGTGTGTGCAGAAAGTTGTTGGCGACGGCGGCGCCGTCGTTCTTAACGTTCTTGGCCGTCCCCATCATCTCGTTTCCTCTAGATCGCGCTGCTTCGGCCGCCTGCTTGATTGTGCCGGACATGATGGGTGATGAGAGGTATTCTTTGACTTTGAAGGACGTCTAATTGTTTAGAGGTCCAAACCCGAGAGGACGGAACAGCTGACCGCTCCAGTCCTTTTCTTTTCTTTTTTTTCGGTAGGACAGCCTCAGCACTTTTCGTGTCTCTCTCAACGCTCAACGTGCTGGGATCTCGCGCCTATCAAAATCCAGAAAACAACGTGTTAGCCTTTTGCTCGCTTTAACATCGGCTTTTGAATGTGGGTTTTCCCCCCCGGCCGGGCCGGGGGTCGGTAGGTAGGGAGGAAGTCGTTGAAACATAGCGCCTCATCCCGGAAGTCCCCATGGTCCGGGAGCTCGGTGGCCGGCATTGATGCCGTCCGGGTTTCCATCCCAGGGATTAAATAATAGCGGTGCGCGGAACCCTTGCTCCACTGACAGCACTCCCTTGAACCCGGTCCTCAACCTCAACCAGAAAATAGAAACAACCCAACAGACGGCTTAGCGTCGGAGAGGTTGGTTTCCATCCCCATACTCGAGGCCGGGAAACAAAACGGCCTAAGGAAGGGGCTTCGGAAAAGTTAGGAACGCCGGGAGGCTTCAAGCCGGTGGGGTCGCGGTCGGTTCAGTGGGCGTCCTTTGTGGTTCTGGAAGGGTGTCCGTGTGATTCGGCAATCGCAGCGGGGCGTCCACTGTGGGGCTTTCAGGCGGTTTCTCCAAGTTCCCGGCGCACGCGACGGGGTTCTGGGGAAAGCCGCCCGGAGATGGGGATGAAAGACGGGAGCTTGTCCTCTCATGATGTTCTTGGATCCCGAAATCAAAACGGGAGAGTAGAAACTTACTTTTTCAAAGGATAGAACCTTTCCTTTCCTTTTATCGAGATATTTTCAATCGCGCAGCCTCGCAGCGCGCGTTTGTACTGTCGCTAGGGTTTGATACCCTCTGTGACGTGGGTGGTTTGGGTTTGGGGTAACCGATGGAGGTCTCGGGCGTTTGCGGGGTCGCGTGCTCGGGGAGTTCGCAACTCGAGTCGCAGGGCAGACGTATGTTTCGTATAAAGGGAAAGACAACAGGGATGGGGAGGTGAAGAGGAGATGCTAGATAAATAAAGTAGATTGGAGAGGGGCCTATGGTAGGTTCCTAGAGAACCAAGTGTAGGTTAGGGTCTGAGGGTGGCGGGGAGCAGATGAATAAGTGATGCGGTTAAATAAGTTAGGATGGAGGAGGAAAAGAAAACGGGATCAGAATGGCCGAGGTCAAAGTTGCCTTGAACCGGTCAAAAGGGTTGCCAGCCAGCCGCCACGGACGTCAAGCAAAGTCCCTGCTTTTAGGTTGGATATTTCTGGCGGGTGACCTGCTCGATGATTTTCCCGTCCCAAGTTACATACGGCAGGTTCATCTCATGTGCTTCCCAGCGAGTGAGGGGTCGTACTCCCTTCCTCGGGCTTGCCCAGACCCCTCCCGAGCTCCCTTTGTGTTCCTGTCTCCCGTCTCTGCAGGTGGAATCCCATTGAAAATCAATGTGTGATTAAGTGACCGTTCTTACCCGGGCAGTCACTGCCCAGAGGTCCACAGCAATATGCAGTGCTTCGTGAGAATGATGCAACTCCAGACCCGTTTTATTCACAAGTCACCATCCACGATCCCTTCGAGTTCTTACACGAGTGCGTCCCGAGCTGGGTCCCCGGCGCGAACGTGTTGAAAGTAAGTAATGAAGGCAATTTGCTCAATATGTATGCACCGTTGTTTTACATTGGCACTAGAAGGGCGTGTTGATGGCACCGCATTAGTCCGGTCGTGTTTGATCTTTACCATCGACACCGGATAACGCTATGAACCGGATCAAACCGTCCCAGAATCGTTCCAACACGCTCCTAGTAGCATAATGTGAGAAATCCTCGCTCACGAACTGGACACGAAGAGCTTGGCAGGTCCACGGCAAGCGGATAACCGTAGGCCAATGTGGCCGGGAAGGAGGGGTGCTCAGAGCTAGGTACCTGCCTCGAGCTTGTCTCAGAGAGAGCTCCAGCTGCTCTTGCTGTTTTCGCTCCTATTCTTGCCGACTTACCCCTCCCTCTCGATGGCTTTGGCCAACCCAGGACCGCCCATCCACGGCAATCCGTAGATCTCAAGTTGGGGAATTCCCGCACTTCTGGCTAATAGACGTCTCGGACAACACTGCATTGTGGCTTTGCCGACTCTTCCTATTCACCCATTGAGTAATGCTCTGCCCCGCCATGGCTTGTTTTGTCAATGTGGCGCTGTGGAAGGTGTTTGAATGAGCTTCTGGTTTGATTCTTGGTCTTCCAAATCCCACCACATTGTTGCAATTCCAGCGCGGTCAACTCTGAGCATCGGTTTCCAATTTCACTAACAGGCCAAACTGATGCCTGTGAGGTTGCGTCCGTCGTTGACTTACACGATGTTGGCAAGTGGGTCTGAAGCCTCGTTCCCATCCCCTGACCGACCCGCCGTGGAATTGCGGGGTGCATCCAATGGTTTGTGAACCAAGGGCTTCAAGCTGGCTCAACCACGCTGGGACGGAAGCACGGAATGACATTGAGAAAAAAGCATCACGCTGTCCAATTCCTCCTTGAGACCTTGGGTCGAAATGCTTTTGAATATTCATCTGGGACTCGGGATCACCACGTGAGTGTACTATGTACACAAGGTTCCCGAAGCAGTGACGTCATGAACGACCCATCCTGTGCCGCCCGCTGCGTATTTCTCGAGTGAGTAGACAGGGGTTAGCCGATGAGGGGATTGTCATGAGAACAACGACCTGAAAGCACCCTAAAAACAGTCGGAATAGCAAATGATAACCAATTGTAACCTTAATTACTGATGAACTAGTCCTAATTTTTGAAGATGCTCATATAATCTTAAAGATGCCATGGAACAAACAATAATTTGGCCCCCCAAAATGACCCAAATTTCTGGTTCGTTTTGGTTATTTTGTGACACTGGCTTCTCGACCTTAACAGCAAGCAGTGTGGGCTGCATATGTAGTCACCCTAGCGATCTGATAGCTGCGTGGCTGTAAATCGAGTGCTAGTTCGCATATAAAAACATCAACAAGATAACAAAAAGATGGGGCCGTAGAATTATGCTTCAGATATCTAAAATGTATACATCTCCTAACCCCACTTGGTTACCATTCCCTTCACCACATGGAAGCACTTAATATCCCGTACTGGGAAACGTTCCCAAACGCCCACCATCCGCCACAATCACATTACCATTGAGGTAAGCCCCAGCTCGCGAGGCAAGATACAGCATCTGGCCAGCCATGTCGGACTCGTCGCCCATCCGACCAAGGGGCACGACACTCTTGTCAAGAGGGATGGTCGCGCCGGCTTCCATGGACCCGCCAGCTGCCTTGACGATGGGGGCAGCCATTTCGCTTGGGAACACTGAGAGATGTTAGTTAGCTATAGACTCAAGCGTCACATATAAAACGGGGGTTACTCACATCCGGGACAGAGACAGTTAGCCCTACATGGCCCTCATTAGCAATCTTCACCTTTGCCCGAGGCGTAAATCGAGTTAGCAAAAGAAAAAGTAAACTTACCGAATATTCCAAGTCGGCAACACATTACTCAACATCTTCGCAATATGCGTAGCCGCCGCCTTACTCGGCCCATACGCCCACCCACCGGGCGCAGCCTTATTAAACGCGCCAATACTGCTCGTCACCACCACCTGGCTCGGCACCCCATTCACCTTGGGCCCCCACCCGGCACCCTCATCAGCGCCAGCCTTGTTCCCCGCATCAAGCAGCTTCAGAAAGGCCATAGCCGTGTACCACACACTCGTCGAGTTCACCGCAAACGTCTGCGTGAAATCCTCAACCCGCACCGCCAACTGCGCATCCCGCCATTCCTCCAAGTTTTCTTCACCCTCACCAGCCTTCGGCTTAACCTTGACCTGCGGCCCGCCGATACCAGCATTACACACCAGCAGATTCAGCCGGCCGACATCCTTCTCGACGACAGACACCGCGGCTTCGAGCGAGACCTTGGAGGTGACGTCGCAGTAGAGGGGCACGACGACCGACGGGTTGATGGAGGCTGCTGCGGCCTGGAGGACGTCGAGGCGGCGGCCGACGATGTAGACGCGGGTGGCGCCGGCGGAGGCGAGGGCGCGGGCCATCATGAGGCCGATGCCTGGGTTGGTGTTTTAGTACATCTATGGTTGATCGATTTTGGATGGTTTGTGAGAGGATAGATGAAGTGGGGAGGTAAAGGGTAGTGGTTAAGGCAATCGTTGTCTCGTTTCTTTGTTACGTACCTGAACCGCCGCCTGTGATGAGGGCTACGATGCCTTTGACTGAAAAGAGGCCTTCGACATTGCTGGCGGGTGTGGGATTGGGAGTCGCCATGATGTCAAGATAAAGGGTAGACGTATAACACGATTTCTGTTCTAGCAGATTCTTCCAAGTTAGTTAGGAATACAGTCGGAACCAAATATTTTGAGTGAGCCTTCGGTCTCTGACATGAACATTCATGAACGATTGAAAAAGGGGTAAAAGTGACGGCCATCGAGATCGTCTTTAATGCCGTCTTCGAGATCTCCATCCCCTAACTATCTCCGGATTGATATCTAATGTCCGACGATCGCAGAACAAGGATAACTCACATCGTATTGTATTAGAAATAATTCTTTTCTCACGATGGCTTATAAATGTCAAAAGTCAAGGTCTGGAGGCTAGCGCCCTCGATGTGACCGTCGACTCTAGAAATTCCTCTCTGTGCCCCGCCCTGCCCCGCTCAAATGGCTTCTTGATGGATCTAGGAGTAAGCCGACATGGATGGAGGTAGCTTTCCAGCACATTATTCCCGGGCCTGAAACGGCGGGAGCACATGGCAGTTGACAAATATTTCGATTGTGAAGAAAATGACATTAGGGCGTAGGGCGTAGGGCCATGGGTCGCGAAGTCTTCACGTCGAGACTCCCCCAATCACATTTTAAAAAGGGGGTGAAGCCAAAGAGACAGATATGGAACATCTTGATCATTGACCGAGAGATCACTTTACAAGCAAGACAAATTTGGCGCCAATATAGTAAATCTATCGAAATACTTAAAACACCGCAGACCAGATGGTATCCCAACCAATATTTTAAGCAATATCGTGAATGAGGCGCGTGATTTTGCCAATGGCAATTGTTTGTCCCTATGAGATGGTTAGTTATTACTCAGCAACCCAGCGGTCAGAGCTAGCTAGTCACTAAAATATGACAACTTACTTGATCACGCAAGGTGAAACGGCCCATCTGCGGGTAATCCTCAAACCTCTCCACGCACACAGAGCCAGCGCCACCTGTCACCTGCAAGATAGCGATGATGCTGTCGCCCCTCTTGGCATGCGATGGCGGGAGCTTGCTCTTCCGGTTGGTGCCCTTTTGGAGCTTGTGGAGGAGCGATGCAAAAGTAACCTCCTCGATGGCGGCATGGACGTGCAGCACGCAGTTGAAGCCGGCCGTCAAAATGCTCTTGAGGTCCAGGATGCGAATCTGCGCCTCGAACTGGGCCACGTTATGCACCAAGCGCTTGGGGGAGCAGAGCACAAAGCCCGGGAGAATCTCTTCCTCTTCGATGCCGCGGAGACGGAGGCGCACCTGGTCACCGCACTGGGCGATGGACGTCTCGTCTTCAGTCTCGCCATAGACCGCCGCCACATCGATCGTCTGCTTGTTGGGCATCATGATCACGCTCATGCCCTTCTTGATCACGCCCGCCTCAATCTTGCCCTCAATCATGGTGCCCATGTCACGGTACTTGCCAGAAACCGCCATCATGAACGGCGCATTGACCTTGCGCTCCAGGGTCGACATGCCGTCGAGGTACTCGAGCAGCGACGGGCCATCGTACCACGGGCACTTGTCCTTAGGCACTCGGTCCTTGATACCTTGGGTCTGCTGGGCGGCAATGGGCATGAAGAAGACATCGGTCTTGAGGTTGTATCCCGTGCCCTTCAAGAACTGCTGTAGCTTGGTTGTGCACTCGGTGTACCGCTCCTGCGACCAGTTGACGGTCGGGTCGTCCATCTTGTTGATGACCACCACCAGCTTGTTCACACCCTGCGTCTTGGCCAGCATGGCGTGCTCACGGGTTTGGCCCCCCTTCTCGAACCCGGTCTCGTACTCGCCCTTCCGCGCACTGATGACGAGAATACCAACATCGGCCTGGGAAGCACCGCCAATCATGTGAGGGACGTAATTTTTGTGCCCTGGTGCGTCGAGGATACTGTATTTGCGCTTATCCGTCTCAAAGAAGCCACGGCCGACTTCGACCGTCTTGCCCTTGGCGCGTTCTTCGTTGGTCAGATCGAGTGCCCATGAGAGATACCAGGTCTCACGACCCAGCTCCTTAGCCTCCCTCTTGTACTTGTCCAACGTTCGTTGGTCCACCATGCCGGTGACATACAAGATGGAGCCACCAAGCGTACTCTTTCCAGCATCGACGTGACCAATGAAGATGATGTTGACGTGCTCCTTGCCGTAGATTTCCTTGAGCGTTGCATCGTCAACGTCGGCTGATTGCTCCTTCTCGACCGCATCGGCATCACGAGCGGCCGCTTTGGCACCGGCGCGGGATGGGCTGGACCGACCGGAGGACGGGGTGGGTGAGGTCTTGCCGCTGCCTGCCTTGGAGTCTGTCTTGTCGATGGCCTTGGACGCCGTCACCTTGGCGGCCGCCTCCACGGTGCCCTCCTTCTTAGCCTCCACCTTCTTGGTCTCGTCCTTCTTCGGCTCTTCCTTGGCAGGAGCGCTCCCACCAATGGACAGAACCTTGGCCTTGGGCTTCGGCGCATCGCCGCCGATGCTGAGAACCTTTGCGCCACCCTCCTTAGCAACGGTCGGCTTCGGCGCATCGCCTCCAATGCTTAGAACCTTGGCACCACCCTCCTTGGCAACAGTAGGCTTCGGTCCGGCAGTCCCTGAGGCGGCATCGGTCGGTCGCTTCGCAATAGTGGGTGTGGGCTTCGGCGCCTGCTGCGCTTGATTCTGTTGGGGTTGTTGGAATTGCTGTTGCTGTTGGTAGCCTTGCCACTGTCCTATCGTTCCTATCAGTCTGAGCCCCGATACTCACGATCACCAGCGGCACCCAGGCATCCTTACCGTATTGCTGCTGCTGCTGTTGTTGCTGCTGGTTGTAGCCACCTTGGCCGCCGTAGACACCCCCATAGCCTTGTTGTTGGCCGTACTGACCGAAGTTCTGTTGGCCCCCGTATTGCGGGTAGTACCCCTGACCGCCATAGTACGGCTGCTGCTGCTGGTATTGTCCGTAGTTGCCGCCGTCGCCGAATCCCTGGCCGGGTTGGAATGTCTGCGCGGTGGGCTGGAAGGAAGCAGCACCGGCACGGAAACCTCCCTGGGCTTGCTGTCCGCCAATGTGCATCTGCTGCTGGGCCTGGCGAGCCAGGTTCTCATCCTGAGCGGACGGGTCGTCCTCCCATGAGTCCTGGACGTTAGACATTTTCGCTAGGATTGGTCGCAATCGGGTTCGTTCGCGGGTACTTGCTCCTTAGCGCGACTGGCCTTTGAGCGATAAGTGTCAGTCAAAGGAATAGGGAGCGTCTCAGTGCTCAGTATGGGCGGACGAACTGGGCCTACTGTCTTCTATATTTCCTGTCGTCGACAATGGGCTGAAACGCAGTGATAAAAAAGTAATCACCCAGACCGATGGAAAACGAGAGCACAAGGGCTTCATCAACGGTAGGATGGAAACCAGGAAGATTTGTTGCCCCACCATTCATGGCGGGGAAGAGGGTTTGGACGTACCGTGCGATATCATGAGCGCACTGTCCATCTAGCCCCTTGCTTCGCGGTGTTTTCCATCGCTGTAAGAGCAACTGCGGGGCTTCCGGAAACAGCCCTATGCACAGTGTGCAAAATGACTCCAGTGAACAAGGCCCGCGCAGGTGCCTAATAGGGCCCGACTGCCTGAAGAGACGCGTTCTTCCAGTGAAAGTGGCTATCGCGTGATGCACCGGACAAACAGTCAACCTGTTCCAATGAATTCGTGGCTTGAGTCACCGCCTCCAACTCTTTTCAACCACACGTCCGTCTGCCACTCTAAACATCATAATGGACGTGCTGAGAGAATATGGATGCACTCTTGCAAACGCTTGGGGCCCAGACCTTTAACTTCGCCGTCAGATCTGGCATCGCCCTCACTTCAAAATATGCAGTGCAACAATGTGCCCGACTGCTAAAATCGGTTAATGACAAGGCCATCCGCTCTGAGCTTAGGGCTCTTCAAAGGGTGCTAGACAGTAAAATCAAGGTTTGTCATTCACCCCCCCATCTAGTTGTTGACTCACTGGTCTCACCGAATAGATCCTTTCTCCGGCTCTCGACCTCATCGAGTTTAAGTACGCCAACACCCCCCTCCTCCCTGGCCCCCAAGATTTGTGTCAGGTGCTCAACTATAAATAGCGAAAAATACTAATGTTCTTTATAGATCTAGCCGAGGGAATGCATTCCTTGAAGCCGCAGTGCCCCTCGCTAAATCCCTTCACCGGGACATAATTAGGCTTGGGAAGCGGCTCCATACTGCGGCCACTGTTGAGGAAACGGAAACACACCGAGACAGAGGGCCTCGCAACAATGGGGATACTTCACCATCAGAGGCACACGGCGATGAGCTGATGCTCATTGTTCGGGATATCAAGAATCTTCTGGAGAGAATTGACCGGGACATTCCGCTGCTCCAATTTGCCATCACCGTATCGGGAGAAAGGATGTCGACTAGCTTGACGCCCGGCATTTCGCCCTCGAGGATGATGCAAGCTAGTGCTTTGCTCTCCTTTGCAGATGCGCACTTTTCGATGGACCCGAGACGGCCGATGCAGGTTGGATCGTCCTTCACACTGTCCTTGTATATGCTGTTCCTCGGTCACTCTGAGACAGCTACTCCGTACGGACTCGGTGCTGGGGAGAGGAAGCCGATTTGGCAGGAGGTCATGCACAAATCTAGAGTCCGGCTGTGTCGAATCCCTACAAGCTGTGAATATGATCCGACGAAGGGTTACCAGCCGGGTCGTTCCGACGGGTCGCGGAAAACGGCCGCCCCAATTACCGAGCCCCTGGATGGATATTCGTACCATCTAGAAATCATCGAGGACTTGGATGACACCAGACTTCATGACGGGGATGGATCGAAGCCGCAGCCTTATGACGGCATCCCGATGGCTGGGATCCGGGAGTCGATTCCAATACACCAGATTTCCAAGATCTTCTACACGGATACTGGCAGTATTCTCAACGTCGGAAACGGCGACGAGAGGAACAATAACCCGGTCCTACTTCTCAAGCGGGATCCCAGCGCAAAATGCCCCATCAAAATGCGGCAGGAGTGGTTTGACAACCCGGAGCAGCAAGAGGAGGAAGAATCCCGACCAACCGATACTACAGACGACTTTGATGATTCAGACGACCAAGATGATGTTGATCGACAGTTGTGGGAGGAGACGGAACACTCTACCCAGTCTCCGATGGATGACATCCGACCAACACAGCTGCCCCCGCATTTCGATCAAGAATGGCTGGCGCTAGAGGTTTACGTGGAGGAGGAGGGTAGCGACGATGAGGATGACGAGGTCGAGGATGAGGATGAGAGTGACGGCGAAAGCGAGACAAATGGTGCATCTCATCGGGCACTCACAGCCAACAATCTGGACTCCAACAACAAGACCTCTGTTGACGCCGGTCTTGAGACTCAAATGCAACGGATCTCCCTCCAGTCCGACTTTCCACCTCACGACCTCTCACACCCGGCCACGACGGACCTTCAACAACCCCAGCAGGCACTGGCTGAATCCTACGTGACGAGATCTCCATTCGGGTCCATCACATCTTCTCTCTCCCTCCTAGAGATGCTGATCCGCCTCACCAGCCTGCAAGAGTTCCAGCAGACTCCGCACCTAGCAATCCCCGACCATATCCTGATGTTCTTCCTGGAAGAGACATCAACGACGGGTTTGCATGGCGAAGCACACTGGCAGATGAGGAGCGAAGCGAAGCGAAAGATGGGATTCGACCCGTATACCGATTCCTACCCAAGACAAGGCGATGAGTAAGGCGCCAAGGATATGTTATAGAATGCAAAGGGAGCTTCATTCAGCTCGGGACACCTAGAAGAGGCTTGTCCCACGGTTACAGCCCCAGCTGTTGCTTAGGTTTTCGAGATTCTTTTTCTTCTAGGAATACGCGGCTATCCTCGGCAAAGCTGCAAGCTTCTCAACAATTTTCCCTCCTCCTCAGAATCGTCAGGATCAATTTTAAGCCTAGCATTCTTGAGTAAAAAAAATCTGTTTTCGTCGAGCTAAAAGCCTTATGCCGCTTGTCCACCCCCACGCCCCCATCCTGGACCCGGAATGGGGTTACTCACCAACAAATTGTAGACCTTTGCGATACCGGACTATCGCCACAAATAGTTTAAACTTTTCCCACGCGCCCCCCCTGTTCCCTGTTAGCCATGTGTGGAATGCGACGAGGCTGATAGGAAAGGTGTGACGAGACCAGCCGTCGCAGACTACACGAGGGAATATTTGCATCTCTCTTTTCTTTCTTCTCCTCTTTCATGTCTTTAATGGTAGCATCATGGCAACCGAAAAGGGCGACCCGGTCGTGAACCGGGACCTCGAGGCGGCAACGGCACATGCGCCTGTGTCTGCACCAGTCGATGACAGCCTTGGAAACGATGAAGCGAGTGTGTCTGCCAAGGATGAGGCCATCGCCATGGTTGGCGAGCAGGAGCATGCCGTCGACCCAGCTGTCGTTGCGCGAGCAGTCCGCAAAATTGACTGGTTTCTCATCCCCTCTATGATCGTGGGTTGTAAGTTTAACTTCCCAGTTCAACAACACTACCCATAAAACAAAAAAATAAAAATAAAAAGGAGACCAAATCGGAGATGCAACCCGCTAACCACCCCATCAGACGGAATCGTCTACTACGACAAAGCCATCCTCGGTTCCGCCGCGCTCTTCGGCATGACCGCGGACCTCGCCCTCACCGTCATCACCGAGGCAACCACCACCCCGCCAACAGTCGACACCTCGCGCCTCTCCTGGGCGACCTCACTCTTCTACTTCGGCATGCTGGCCGGGCTGTACCCCATGTCCTTTGCGCTGCAGCGCCTGCCCATTGGCCGCGTGCTCGGCGTGGTCGTGGTGCTCTGGGGCGGGGTGTGCATGCTCACGGCGGTGGTCACGTCGTACCAGGGGCTGTATGCGCAGAGGTTCTTTCTGGGGTTTGTGGAGAGTATTATACCGACGGGGTTTATGTGTATTGTGGCGGGGTATTATACGCAGCAAGAGCAGAGTTTGAGGCAGAGTTGGTGGTTTAGTAGTACGGGGTTGTTTACTATTATTGGCGGTGCGTTGAACTATGGGTTTGCGCAGATTCAGGGGGGTGGGTTGAAGAGCTGGCAGTATATTTACTTGTTGGCTGGGTCGTTGACGGTGTTGTTTGGGGGATATTGCTTCGCGATGCCCAACTCGCCCGTCACGGCCTGGTTTCTGACGGAAGAGGAGCGCTTTGCGGCCGTGGAGAGATTGAGGTACAGCCAGACGGGGGTTCGGTGTACCAAGATCAAGATGAGCCAGATCCGGGAGTCGTTTTTTGATGTCAAGACGTACCTGATTTTCGTCATGATGGCTTCTGCGTAAGAACCATACCCCTTCGTTGCTAACCCCTTGAAGAACTCACACTGACATGAACTGATGTAGATACACTATGAACGGTGCCGTCAGCGGGTTCGGCCCCCTGATCGTGTCAACATTCGGATGGAACACCCTCGACTCGATCGTCTTCCAGTTCCCACTCGGCGGGCTCTGCTTCATCGTCATCCTCCTAACGGGCTACCTCGGGTCCAAAATCCCCAACATCCGCCTCATCATGCTCATCCTCACTTGTCTCCCAGTCATCGCGGGCTGCGCCATCATCTGGAAGAGCGAATGGACCTACCATGCCGCGGCGCCTGTCGTTGGCTACTCCATCACGGGCTTCTTTGGCGGCACCGTCAGCCTCATCATCACGGTTGGCATGTCCAATGTTGCGGGCCACACCAAGAAGAGCTTTATGGCGGCAACTATCTTTGCTGCATACTGCGTGGGCAACATTGTCGGACCACAACTTGTCAAGTCACAGACCAAGGCGCAGCACTACCCCGAGCTGTGGTTGGGGTTGATCATTTGGTAAGTCATCCTCAATGCTTTGGTTAAGCCCACCCCCTCTAAACAACACACTAACACGGTGCTAGCTACATAATTTGCATAGTCGCATCAGCGGCGCTGTATCTTGTTCTGGCGGCAGCTAACAAGAAGAAGTCGGCCACGGTCGAGGATGAGACAGAACGGGCGAAGCTAGCCTTCCAGGATCTCACAGACGTTGAAAACCCCTACTTCAGGTATGTTTTGTAGCGTGGTGGAGATCCAAAGCTAAGACGAATATACCTTGTCACTCGCTGTAAGACAAGAGCTGTGTTCACGGTGTTGAGAATTGCTTGTAAGGCCGGCCCATAAACCTAGCGACCACGCTGTTGTGAGTTGATGAAACCAGGGACCGTAGTGAAATGGTGGGTACAGGAATTTTATTTTTTTTTGTTTTTGTACTTTGATTTCTCTCTTCCCTAAGGGCGAAATTCTTTGATGGATATCTGAAGCCTCGTGAATTATGTTAATTGATGGCGCGGGGCAACCACCATGGAGGGGTAATTTAAAGTGGGTCGCCGCGTGGTTGCCTTGGAGCCCAGGCCGAGCTCGGCACCTTTGTAAACACTGCCAGAAACAACGAGCAAACGAAGCAACAAACCCCGCGAGACAGCAGGTTCCCGCTTTCCGAAGAACAGCCTTTGGGAAACGCTTGCTAGTAATTGGTTGGAACAAACTTTTCATCCGAGTTTTGGCCGAATTAGCACCATTCAAGGGCCCCATCGATGCGGTATGCCCGAGTCAACAACATTTACAACAGCCCCGAGCAACGGGAAAAACGAAACTGACAAACACTGGCCTCAACGCAGGAAGCCGGGCTCCAACTTTGCCATCCAACCGCAAAACAACCTGTCATCTGACAACAAGCCGCAGTTTTCACGACCCAACAATTCGAACGGCGGCAGTGGAACCCACACTAAACCTCGGAAGTCTCGCGCAGAGCTCCGTCAAAGCTTCCACGACCTCGTCCGGGCCACAACCATTAGCTACTCTCCATCGTCCTCTCACGAAAACGTATTTGCAGGATCTGGTTACGAACCAAGCCCAGACAAGATGGCACGGCTTCGGAAGGAATCCTTTAGCGACGATGATCTGGAACTCGTCAGTTCCCAAGCGGCAAATCTGTCTCTTCATCAAGGCGTTCAAACGCCGCACAAGCTACCCAGCAAGCCGAGCAATCCGGTCGACCTGACGGATAGCCCAATACCCACGATCCAAACGCCGGCGGCTGCGACCCCAAAGCCAAGTTTCGGCCATCCAACCCAGCTGACCCCACGTTTCGGTCAACAACAGAAAAAGGATAACAGCCATGTCTTTATCCAGCGCAAGACCCGGCCAGAGTTTCACAGCGGCATGTATAGGAGTTCAGGTCCTCTGAAGCCGAAAAACGAGCCCAAAAAGGGACCGCCCTTGCAGATGTTCAGCTCCTTGGGTGCGGACGCCCAGCCGGCCTATCAATACACTCAGCCTGCGGGGTCATACGGGGATCAGGTCTTCTACACAGATCCGAACAAGGCTTCTGCTGACTTGAAAGCTTTGCTTGAGGGCAGCATGGAGGACGAGGAGGAAGAGGAGGAAGAAGAAGTCGGCAAGACCGAAGAGAAGGCCGAGGAGAAGACAGAGAAACCAAAAGCAGAGACGATTGAGGACGGGACTTTGGAAGGGATCAAAGTCAAATTGCTTCCTCACCAGGTGGAAGGGGTGAGATGGATGCGTGGGCGTGAAGTCCTGCAGCAAAAGAAGGGGAAGGTGACCAAGGGGGGCATTCTCGCAGACGATATGGGTCTTGGAAAGACGCTGCAGAGCATCTCGCTCATCGTCAGCAACCCCATGCCCAAGCCCGAGGACGAAGGGTGGAAAAAGCACTTCAGCCAAATGACGAGGGCAACGCTTGTAGTGGCGCCACTCGCTCTCATTCGGCAGTGGGAGGCCGAGATCAAGGACAAAGTGTCTAAAGGACATGAACTCCGCGTCTACGTGCACCACGGGCCGCAGCGGCTCAAAGACCCCAAGCTCCTCGCCAAATACGATGTGGTCATCACCACATATCAGATTCTGGTGTCTGAGCATGGGAACAGCCACTCAGACCCTGCAAAGAGCCCACAAGTAGGCTGTTTTGGCGTCCACTGGTTCCGGGTCATCTTGGACGAGGCACACAGTATCAAGAACCGCAACGCCAAAGGTACAAAGGCGTGCTGTGCCCTTCGATCCGAGTACCGCTGGTGCCTTACCGGCACGCCCATGCAGAACAACCTTGACGAGCTCCAGTCGCTTGTCAACTTCCTCCGGATCCCTCCTTACGACGACCTCGCCGAATGGAGAGCCAACATCGACGCCCCAATGAAGAGCGGCAAGGGCCACATTGCCATCCGGCGGCTACACAGTCTGTTGCGTCTCTTCATGAAACGGCGGACCAAGGACATCCTCAAGGAAGAAGGTGCTTTAGTAGCAGGCGGCAAAAAGGCACTCGACGCGGCTAAGGAGAAGGCGAAGAAGGAAGGCCGGGACGAAGAAGACGTGCCCAAGCCCGCCTTCAAAGTCACCCAGCGCAAGGTCGTCACGGTCGAAACAGAGTTCTCCGAGGCCGAGCGCGAGTTTTACGACCAGCTTGAGGAGCGCGCCGACAAGAGTCTTGAGAGGATGATGAAGGGCAAAGTCAACTACGCCAATGCCCTCGTGCTTCTATTGCGCCTACGTCAGGCTTGTAACCACCCCCGTCTGTCGGAAACGAAGATTGAAAAGGACAGCGAGGCCCTTGCCGCCGAGACTGTGCCACAGCTCAAGGCGGCCACTTCAGACGACTTGGATGATTTGGCCGATGCGTTCGGGGGAATGGGCATCCAGACAAAGCAGTGCGAGATGTGCTTGAATGACCTGGATAAAAAGGCGGCGGCTGCCGGTTTGCTACGCTGTACCGAGTGCGTCGAGAGCCTGCGCAAGGTCAACGACGAAAGCCCTAGCCGGAAGAAGCCTAAGAAGGACGGCAGGAGAGTCAGTGTGGTGAACGAAGAGATCCAGATCGAGAAGATGGCAAAGCGGAAGCCCAAGGGCCGCAGGATTATCACTGACAGCGATGATGAAGAAGATGAAGGGAGCTGGCTGGTTGGTGAAGACCAGCGTGGGTCTCTCCGCCTCGGCGTAGCCGGGGGCGAAGACGATGAAAATGCTGAGGGCGGCGGTGAGGACATTGCCTCCGACGATTCAGATCACTCTTCGGAAGAGGAAGAGGGGAGTCAGCTGGACAGCTTCATCGTCAAGGATGAGGACGTACACGAAGGCGAGCAGGAAGAGTCCGGCTCTGACACGGACGACGAGACGTTCGTATCCGTCTCCAAACTCAGCTCACAGGTCGTATCCAAACGATCCCCTTCCAACAACGGGCGTGGGTCGTCAGACGAGGGCGACGACGACGAAGGCATCTCCGAGTCTAAGCTTCTCTCCGCCACCAACTCCGACTCGGAAGACGACGACCTCCCTGTCCGTCGCCGTGGGGCAAAGTCCGCCTCCTCCAAAACCAACAACAATCGCAGCAGCAGAACCAACCCCGATTCGGGCCACCACACCATCATGATCTCAGCCAAAATCCGCGAGCTCCTCTCCATCCTCCGCAAAGAAGCCGCCGAGCACAAATTCATCGTCTTCTCCCAATTCACCTCCATGCTCGACCTAATCGAGCCCTTCCTCCGCGCCCAACCAGGCCTCAAAGCCGTCCGCTACGACGGTAAAATGCCCAATGACGCCCGCGAAGCCGCCCTCCACGCCCTGCGCACCGACCCCCACACCCGCATCCTCCTGTGCTCCCTCAAATGCGGCTCCCTCGGCCTCAACCTAACCGCCGCCACGCGCGTCGTCATCGTCGAGCCCTTCTGGAACCCCTTCGTCGAGGAACAGGCCATCGACCGCGTGCACCGTCTCACGCAGACTGTCGACGTCGTCATCTACAAACTCACCGTGGCCGGGACCGTTGAGGCGCGGATTTTGGGACTGCAGGATAAGAAGCGGAAGCTGGCGGAGGCTACGATTGAAGGTGGCACGCGGAAGGGGAAGAAGGGGCAGTTGAAATTGGGGCTGCAGGAGATTTTGGATTTGTTCAAGCATGATACCAAGTCGTCGCTGGGTGGGGTGGATCCGAATGGGTTGGATGAGAATCCGGTTGTGGTGGGGGATATTGGGAGTATGAAGCGCGGGGGGGGGGTGAAGAAGAAGGAGCATGAGGTGTATGGGAGGCGGTGGTAGAGGTGCTGTACGGTACTGTACTGTACCGTACCCGTTTGGAAAAAGGTTATTGGGTTTGTTAGGTATGATGGGGATGACTCGCAAAGTTGGACGGTTGCAATTACGGGACAGGGTAAGATTTAGGAAAGACACGGCATGGATGTTAGGAACGGTGTACTAGGAGTTTTCGGGTTGCGGACGGAATCTATTCTTTCTTGCTTCGTATGTCCTGTTATACAATAAAGTGGATGAACAAACCACCTCTCAAGGAACGTCGATGTCTCATCCATAAGGCTATCCATCCTCCGGCTGTTCTGAGATCGAACTTGTTTCGTTAGTTACACGTTCGTGACACATACATCATGGTACATATCGGGGTGTTTCCCTTTTGTGATACATGCTAAGGATGTACGATGCCAGGATAAAGACGATCGATCACAAGGTACACAGCCTTGGACGAAACTAGGGCCGTAGGACCCGACAGGGTAATTAGTCTCGCGTGCTACAATTAACCACACTCTTTTTAACTCCCGGTCTTGAAACGGCGGCCGGGTAACGTTAGCTCATCAGGGGAGCAAACAAAAGAAGGCCATAAGGCCAAAACACCTCGTCGAGTATTGTCTCTCAAGTTTGGGTACGGGTAGATAAGTGCTTGAACATGTTGATTTTGTCCATGATTTTGAACTGGACAGAAGACTGATGCCCATGCTATGCCTGTAGCCCTTACATACCTAGCTGCACACGTATAAGCCAGCCATAAATACCGGGATCCAAACACCATTTCCAATCCTGTTCCAGCCAATAGTTCCTTCGCCTCGCGCTGTCCTGTTGAGTCATCCAAAAACGCCGAACAATGTAATGTGGTATCATAACGCCGTGCCCCAATCCCACCCAGCCCATGCTTCCAGCCAACCAGCCTCCCATTATGCCTCCTCCGCGAGCATACCGCATGCATATTATTAGCAGTCACCCTGTTTGTCGCCCCTGGCCCGCAGATCAGTATCCCCCTGAATCTTTCATATTCTGTGCCCTTGTTTGCCCCTTCACATAACCACTCAACCGCGTGTCGTTATCTCCCCCATGGCCCGACATACGGCGATTCCCCGGGTGATATGGCGGTAACGTGTGGTCCCCAGGTTGCATGCCATCTGATACAAGTGCGGCGTCGGCGGACTGATCTTCTTCTGTGAGCATTGGCATCCGAGGGAAGGGGGCGTGATAATCGCGGGACGGAATGCGTTGATGTTGGTTTTGGAGCTGAGGAGGCGGTTGGTGCCGCATGCCGTCGGATACAAGAGCCGCTTCCGCACTGTCGTCGTCGTCGAGAGGGACAGGGACAAATCCTGTTCCCGGGTTTGCGGCGGTGCGGGATGAGGATGGCGAGGCTGGTGGGGGGATGGGCCGCCGTGGGAGAGCGGGTGGCGCGGAACCACCGATCGGTCGACGGGGGATGACGGAGACGCCGGAGCCGCCCGTGTGCGTGGGGGCCACCGAAGTTGCGGCAGTGAAGGTGCTGCGGAGAGAAGCCGTGCGGGTCATGATACCCTCGCTGGGTGGTGGGGCGAAGTTCGGTCGAGGCAGTTCTTCCAGAGGCGATGGTGGCTCCATAATCTTCATGCTGACATCTCCCGATCGTTCTAGCGAGTCGAGCATCTCGTTGACCTTTGTGTTCTTCGTGTATTTCGATTCCAAGATTCGGAGCACCGTTGCGGTAATAGTAAACATATAAGTAAAGCTGTAGGGTGGTTAGCAGAGTGAAAGGAGGGAATGGCGGGTGGGTCGGAGGGCCGGAGATTCACGGACATGAGGAAATTGGCGACGGCGTAGTATGGTGTTACATATTGACACAGATCATCGAGTTCACCTCGTCGGCCCGGCCCCTCGTCGCTAAAACCAATCGTGGTAAAGCCGGGCAACGGCACGATAGTAGGGTCGACTGCGGACAACGTTAGTAACCAGGAGGGGAGTTTATGGAGTGGTCTGGGTTGGCAATAACTGACGGTCTGGCCGTGTCATGCCGGCGCAATGCATCGGCAGGCCGCCCCGGGCAAGGACATTGATGATGCCGAGCAGGATAGTACTCAGGAACACGTCAAAAAAAACGGTAAAGGTCAACCAACGGGTCTTCTTCGACCGCCGGCCGGTGTGTTGAAGGACGATGGACAGGATGGAGTAGCCGAGCAGGAAGCAGGCCTAACAAGAATGAAGGTCAATGTCAGCCGAGAAAAGAAAGGCGGCTCGAAGGAACGGATATCATACCAGCATTTCCAACACCATGGTCTGCTTCGACACGCCGTGGGTTGTATTGTTTAGTCGGACAGTCACATAGCCGAAAGAGCCAACTGCGATGAGCGCGCCCAGCATCTGGATCGCGCGGGCAAAAGCCAGCCATTGTGAAATGTTCCACCCCATTGTCGATTCCTATGCTTAATACCAACTTCCTCAAGGAAGTGGCTGATGGGGAGAGGCTACTGATATTCTCACAACAGACGCGAAATATAATCTTGCCCTTTCGATAGTTGAGTCTCAGGGGAAACAAAAAAACAACGGATCAAGGAAGGAAGCGGATGGAGAAGATTCAAGCCAACCGCCGAGTGGATATTTTTTCCCCGGGCCTGCGCCTGCATTCCCCCGGCGCGTGAGTAAAGTGCTGTGGGCAACTTTCCTTTGCCGTGCGGCTGAGGATGAGATGGGCGCGGGAGGTTGGGGCTGTGTTCCTGGTGTCCCTGGGCGTCCGACCAGCGAGGTCGCTCCCCAAGCCGTTCCTGGACGGCCAAGCGGCAGACGACCACCCCACGATATCAGGACCTTACCATTCGGGGCACAGCGATAAGCGGGGCGTGAATGGCGGCATCGGGATTCTCGCTGACCGACAGACGAGACAAAACAGGCAAGCAAGACTGACTGATAGCAGGGCAAGTTGGGATTGACGATGATTGGATTGGCCTTTGGTTGGGCTGGGCTGCCCAACGGCGGCTTCACCTATCACGAAAGCCTCATCGAGACAGCCGAGGGGAATCAACCTGATACACAACTTAGCGCGGAGATAAAATGGGGACGGTCAGGAACGGTCCTGTGCCCCTCAACGCAACTTCCACAAACAACGCCGAATATTTCCAGGGGAAGGGGCAGTTTGGAGGAGAGAAGAGCGCTTCTTTGAGGGTTGCACTTGCCCAAGACAGAGCCAGAACCCGCCCCACCTTCCGCCAAGGGAAACGAGAGGACGCGTAATCGGCACATCCCGGACAAATCGGCGTGCCTTTCTGGCGGCTGCTTGGAGGCGCAGCCCTAGGCATCCCTGTCACGGAAGGCCCCGGCAGGCTCGAAGGGGGTTCCAGTCATCTTTTCAATGGATGCGGTGCCCGTGTTTCTCGCTGCTTGCCCTATTGCGACCCCTCGGGACCAAGTTTCAGTGATACAAATCCGGCTCTGGTTGGCTGGCGCGCCGAGGCCAAGTGGTTGTTTGGGACTGGAAACAGAGAGAAGGGTCTTGTGAGACCCTTTTCACCCGCCCTGCCCCAAGCGCTCGCCCACACACAACAGCCTGGTTTGTCCGTCTGCCTGAACCCTGCCAAACAGACGGGAGAGAAGTCTCGACAACTGGACCCAACTGGTTGCTGGCTGAGTTCGAGAACACCACCGAGCCTCCAGACAACCGTCGAGACCTCTTGTCTCCGCTCGTTAGTAAATAACATTCACGATGCCCGGGTTCAGGTCCTTTTTCCGGCGTCCACGGCGACTTGCCCCATGCCATAACGGGTTGGAAACCGACGACAACGGGGCCAGCTCCAACAATGAAAAATGCTCCCGGTGTCCCCGGGACTGGTCCGCCATCTTCCTAACCGCCCTCCGGCTGCTTCAGTTCACATATTTCGCATTCGCCTACTACTCACTCCACGGCCTGTGGCGATCAGGTTACTTCCATCAGGATGGTCAGGGGCGCACACATCACGAGCGGCGAATGATGCGCTGGATTCGGATGCAGGTACGGTAGAACACACGCCCCGGGAGGGGTTATTATCACGTACCACCAGGCAACACAACAGATTTCTAACACACTCATGATCTAGGCTTCTATGACCCTCATCTACCACGCCGGTGCCCTAGTTGTGCCATGGCTGCTTCGGCTGCTCAAGGCAACGAAACGTCCCTTCACCAGCTTGGTAGCCGTCTTCGCCGATGGATGCGCAATGATGACCCTGCTGAGCATGCTGGTCATGCTTGACACCAGCCATGAGGGGTTTTGTCACGGCGCTTCCCCCATAGCCGGTACGTTCTTTGTTTGTTCCCGTCAGTTGACACGTTTCACTGACACCGGTCCGTAGAATTCGATTTGCGCGACATGTTCCATTATGGCGAGGGTGGGAGTCACTACCGCTCGAGCCACCGTTTTGTTTGCCAGTCACTGGATGTTGTATTTGGGCTCGGTGGGCTTATTGTGTATGTTTCCCCATGTATCCCAACAGTGAGGTTTGTAGGGATGGGCACGACTAACACAGGACAGACTCTCTTACTTTGTGACCGCTGTGACGACCGCTCGGCGTGCGAAGCGGGATTCTTGCACCGTGGCGGCAAAAGTTGAGCCTCCTCATGACATCGAGCAGGGCATCTCAGAGCCCGCTCGCCGCGAAGTGCCGGACTCACCAGTCACGCCATCGCGGCGGCATTCACCACCACCATCCTATCATTCCGTGGTCCCCGAGCCAGCTCAGGAGCGCCCAGATCCATCCAGGCGTCGGTCCAGCCAAAGCTTACGGAGCCGGGCCTCGATGGAGACGACATCATCCATCGGCCTCGAGAGGTACGGGTATGTGGTGTCAGACGGATGGCGGGCTCCGGAACAGCCCCCAATGTACTCGAGCCGGCCGCCCAGTTTGCGTCATGTGGAGGTGCAAGAATAAGGGGCGATGCGGACCCGGGTTGGATTCGTTGTGTTTTGTGGATATTTGGAAACGGCCGGAAGCAGCGTTGTGATACCCAAGCCCATTTGGCTATAATGATAATTTATATCTCCCCTGAACTTTTGTCTTTCTTTTTTGTCTCCCCCCTAACTACCTCCCATTTTGGTGCAGCACCTCCTCCGGCCACCTCAACTCCCACCCCGTCACCGTCTTCAAGATGTCCACATCCCCAGGGTCCTTCTCAAACAATGGCTTATCCATCTTCTTCTCCAACACCTTCTCCACCACAAACCCTTCCTCCCGCGCTAAGTCAAAGAACTTGAGATCCTTATGCTGCAGCCAAGGCCGGTAACTAGTAAATACCACAAACGCCTTGCTCTCCCGGCTCTTCTTCATCGTCTCCCGCACCGTCTTGAGCATATTCCCATGCTCCGTATGCCGAAACAACAAATCCGCCAAAATCAACACATCAAACCCTTCCTCCTTCCCCTTCTCCCCCAAATGCTTCAGCACTTTCCCACTATTCGCCCCCCACACCAACCCATCCACTACAATATTCTCCGGTCCCCCATCCTCCCCATCCTCCTCCCCGTTCGCCGTCCCCCGTACCCCGGGAATCAAAGCACACCCCCTCACATTCCGCCACATGGTCTCGACGAGGTCGGGGTCCGGGTAATCGGTGACTACCACGCGGCGGGCGCCTAGTGTGGCGGCGACGATGGCGGGGAGGCCGGCTCCGGCGCCGAGCTCGAGGACGGTGCGGTTGTGGACTAGCGAGGGGTTGGCTTCGAAGTGGGAGGCCATGATGCGGGCGCCGTTCCAGAGGTGGTGGGCTTCTGTGGGGGATTCTGGGGGGTTGTGTTAATATTTTGGGGGGTTTGAAAAGGGGAATTGGGATTGGAGAAGGGGGTATGGAGGGGTTGTTGTTTTAGGGTTTAATATGGCATGGCATGTTGGAAAAGAGGTGGGCAGGGTGAGAGAGAATAGAGAAAATGGGTTGAGCGAGGAGAGATAGATGAATATCATCTTTCGAGAATGAGTTAGAACAGAAGACAGCAAACTACGCACGGCCTACTAAATGAAGGGTAATAATCTCCCCCTTAGTCGTAGTATACGTTTGTGTTGTCGGCGGGGGGGTGGGTGGATAGTAGTCTTCCGGGTCGGCAAAAAGGTCGACATCGACGGCGTCAACATCAGATTCAGGATCTGACCGGACCATTGTGGATGTCATTTTTGTGTGGTCTTTTTGAATATGTTGTCCGACCTTGTGGTTTGAGATGAAAAAAAAAACCGTAATAAATGAGTTATTCATGGGTGAGAATCCGAAAAAGTGAGTCTCGATGCATGCAAAGTGGAGCCGAAAAAAACTTGGACCGCCCCCCACGCTACGCTGTAACATGAGGTAAGTTGAGGAAAATGGAAAGACATGTTCTGTACGGTTGTGACTTCGAGAGGGTAAGGTCGAATGTGTATTTTGTTCCAATAAACACCAAAAAATGCCAGTTCATAGGAATTTATACAATGTTTGCCCCCATCAACACGCCATCGTACTTGAAACCATTCCGTATTATTTCAGTCCCTCAGCACCCCCAAATACACAGCATTATTACCCACCCATTTCATGCATACCCCCTCTATGGCACCCCAAACCTGGCCCTCGCCAACTCCCTCAACGCCTCCACCACCTTCTCCTCCCTCTCCCGATACCCACGCACCCTCTCCTCCCTCTCCGCCCTCCTCGCCCGTTCCTCCGCTTCCCGTCGACTCACCCTCTCAGCCTTCTTCTCCTCCCGCTGCTTTAACATAGCCTTATAATCCGCCAGCGATTCTCCTCCTCCACCTCCTTCACCACCACCACCCCCCATAAGCTCCGCATCCCCCACCTCCGCCGCACCACCCCCCGGCGAGCGATCACGGAACCCGCGTAGTTTCTCGTTGAGTTCGCGGCGTTTTTCCAGGCGTCGCTCACGCGTGCCGGCGTCGGCGCGCGGTGGGAGGGATTCCTCGAGGAGGGCTTTCTGTTCCTGGCGGTGGGCGTGGCGGGCGAGACGGTGCGTGGTGAGGGCGTCGGCGCGGTCGGCTGCGAGGGCTTCGTCGTGTAGCTCGAGGTCGGCGTGGGTGGGGATGGAGGGGCCTGGGGCTCGGGTGGATGTGGCGGTTGATGATGATGCGCGGGGGAGATGTTCTTGTTGGCCGGGGAGTAAGGGGCCGTAGTCGTCGTCTTCGTCGTCGTCGTTGTCGTTGTCATTGTCGCCCGTCTCATCACCAGTACCCCCGCCCTGTGCATTTTGTTGCCCTTCCCGGCGTAGTTTAGCAAGCAGCTGTTCAGCCTCCGAAAAATCCCGCGAACCCGCAGTCGGCCTCGCTTTCGTCGTAGTCGTGGTGGTCGTCGCCGTCGTCGGAGCAGGCATCCCCTCATACTCAGCAGCCGCACGCTGAAAAATCTCCGGATCATACCATCCCTCCGCGAGCTCCCCCCGATTCCACTTCCCCATAAAACTCTTCCACCGCCCACGGACCTCGGCCTCCTCCAGCTCAACCATATCCAGCTGCTTCTGCAGATCAAGGTAGTACGCTAGTAGCGGCCGAAAGGCGGTGAGATCACTGCGCGAGAGCTGGCGTGCTTCGAATGGGAGGCTGGTATGGTTGCTGCGTGCGGATGACCGAGTCTCCTCTTGTTTTGAGTCCCTCGCTGCTTCATCGCGTGCCGTCGTATGGTGCCTGTCCCGATGACGATGGCCATCATCCCGTCGTTCGTCACGATGGCGATGAGAATGATGATGACGATGATGATCATCACGATGCCGGCGATTGACACCTCGCTCTTCATCACGAGGCGACGCCTCCATATCATCCACTCGCCTTCGCTTCGGCAATCTCTCATCCGACTCCACGGCCCAGCTATCCTCTCTCACACCGCCGTCCCGTCTTCCATCGTGCCCACTCCGCTGCTCCCGCCGGCGATACTTCTCTCCTTCTGGAGTCCCTCGTGGAGATCTTGAACTCCGCCGGGTCCCAGGATCCCGTTCATCACGGCCTGGTCCAGGGCGATGGCCCTGTCTGTTTGGGCCTGGTGATCGTGATGTTGGCATGTTTGTTGTATGATGAGCTCTTCTTTTTGGGTGACGGAACCGGTCCTAGGTGTGCCGTGGTGGCGTTGCTGATGTTGAATCACCCAAGAATTAAAAGGGATGAAAAGATATCAAGCCACTCTGTCGGATATTTTGGAATGGCGAGAATAATAAACTAAGCTAAAAATGATTCTCGATCAAGTTTCAAGCTGATCATAACACAGTATTCTCGAATACGAACTTGGAAATTCTCGCTTAGTTATTTTGTATTATATGACCATCTAATGCTTCTTCGGCGATGAAGCTGCATTTGATGATGGACTGAGAAAGGTTTCAACGAAATGAGTGGATGCGCGAATGGACAACTCCCAGAGTTGGCGGGGCGATGGCACGCCTTTCAGCCGTGGTGTAATTACAAGGTAATTAACAGCATTTTGGTGAATTACCACAGCGCAAGCACGGGCCATTTCGGTATTCCATTCCCTTGACCACCGGATGGCTGGCATTCATAGTTAACGCTAACTTCCGGACTGTATTGAGGACCTTTCTGGTTTTTGATCCGAGAGCAGCCGTTGTATTTCCCTACTGCCTGCCACACACCTTTTACTTGCCTCATATTTCGGTCCTTCCAACAGTCGCCGCTGCCATCGCCCTACAATGGGTATCTTATAATGATCGCCTAAATCAAACAAACGCCGCCGAGCCGTAGCGTCGAGCAAGAGGGGAGTAACTAGCAATACATGATTCGTAACTTCACAACGAGTCGTTCAACAGCTTTGTAGCTCGTACAATTCCTGCGATTTCCCTCCTTTCCGATTTTCCCAAGCCACACTTCCAAAAAGCGACCATCCGTGTTTTGCCCATCATCATGCTGAAAAGAGATCCTACCCCTGGTTCAGCGGAATGCTATGGACCAAACAACCGGGGCAATCGCAGCTGTCTCCGCATGGGCACGACTCCAATTGACCCTCGCAGAGTCCCGAAATCGGTAAATTGACGAAAAAGTAGTCCATCGTCGAGAGGGACTGCTCCTCCCGGCCGGGAGACCCTTCGCTGGTCGCCGGAGTGGGCGCTTCGGCAGGTGAATCCTGCCCAGTCGCCACGGTAGGACCCTGCGGGGCTCCCTTCGCATGTTCCGCCCCGGTAGGACTGTTTCCGGTGCTTCCATTGTAGGCGTTGTTGACGTACTGGAACATCTGGGCATTGAAAGGATGCGCCAGGCAGCCGACACACTGGCATCCCTCCCCGCAGTGGCATTGATGACTCGGGCCGTCATCCGCCTTCTTGTCGCCGTTCGTGGTGGGGGACATGGGCGGGTGGACGGGCGCATTCGTCTGTGACGCGACCTGTTGCCAGATGACAGGGTCGATGGGGTGTTGCCAAGATCCATAATCCCCTGGATACCTGAAAACCGTTTGATATTGAAATTGCGGCATGTAGGGTTGGTTATAGACTGGAAGCGGTGTTGCGTCGGTGTTTGCGGGTGGGGCGGGCGGCTGGGCCTTATTCGCACAACAGCTGTTTACCACCGGAGATGTGGTCCGTGGCTGCGGAGGAAATTGATGTACATATCCGGGCTGAGATACAGGAACTCCATGTGGGACTAAGGCCGGAGGAGGAGGCGAAGTTGCTGCTGGAGCCGGTTTCGGTGCCTTTCCGCCACAACAGCTTCCGCCATTTGTAGAGTTGCCGTTGGCCTTCGGAATGGAGATTGCTGTCTGGCCGCCGTTGCCCAGAACATGCGCGGTTTGGTTTCCGTTGAGGAAAGAGGTGGCCGGTATTGCCGCGGCAAAGCCACCATTGGGGGCAGGGTAGAGTCCATCTTCTAGTTTGATGCCGTGTGGAGGCGGGCCCGGTTGGCCGTACTGGAAACCCATGTTGTACGGCATTGGTGAGACGAAGTTTGGGTTAGGGGATGCAAATGCGCTGCTGGGACCAGCCGGTACGACCCGAATGCTTGAGCCGAATCCGGCCAGGTCGGAATGTGAAGCTTGGAGGATCGGACTAGTCGCGAGCGGGATTCCGTTACCGTGCCCATTGATGGCCCCGTTTGGGATCCCGTTGCCGTTTGTAGCAGTAATCAAATTGATTGATCTCGGGTCCATCCTCTCCAAATTGGCGGGATCGAACGACTGCTTCCGGCTGCTCGCTTTGGAGACGCCATTCGATTTCCCAGCTCGAAATGAAGGCTTCGACGGGGATAAGGGAGCCTCACTCGGGAAATGTTCCTTCTCATGCTCCTCGGTCTCTTCCGATCCGGTCGGGCACCCGCACTTCTGATGCTTCGGAATAGCTACGCGAACTCCACCGCATGAGCATGGTCGGCCGGGGGGGCAGGGGCAAGTACTGAGCGGGCGGCCGGGTTTCCGGACTGGAACCATCACCCGCTCGTAGAAGTGGTTGCATTTTGTCGAGCGATGGCCACGAATGCATGGCGCGCTGATGGACAAGAGGTTAGCAGCATTCCCTTAGTGACCCTACGATAACATTGAAGAGGGGCCTTGAAGTTGTAGCATGATAGCTTCCCAGGGGGGCAAGAGCCGGTGGAAGGATGGTGACCAGGAGAGCATGGGGTAGATAGTAGATGGTGGGGGGTCTTAAGGAAATAAAGGACATACCAGGCCATCTTCTGGCCGTTGATAATCGGCATCTTGAGAGATAATAAGACAATGTCTTAGTTTAGTTGGTAGCCGCTGATGACGAATGATGTGCTCCAGCACAGAAGGCCGGAGCTATCCGGTCGACGCGGGAACCGGGAGACCGCGTTACGCGTGTGGACAAGGGGAGAGAGCCGCTGGCGATGCGGATCTTCTCCGGGAGGGGAGTGGCTGCCCGCGTGTTTGGTGGGAAGATCCAAGTTGACTCGATGAGTGTATCGGGAGCCCTTCAGGTCGAGGGTCACAAGCCGCTGCAGGTGGTTGGATGAGCAAGTTGAGCAAGTTTCCTAAGTATTGTGCATGCACCCCCGCGCGCGTCCTAGAGTTGAAAACCGTTGCTGTATGAGATCCGACTGACGCAACACGCACTGGGCGTCGTCCCAGAACCTGTAGCTTGGTGCTGAACTGCAGCCAGATACAGTTGTGTTGACGCTTGGTTGATGGAGATACTTCGGGGGCAAATTTTGATAATTTACCCACGAGGACAAAATACCGACAGAATCCAGATAGAGAGAGCGAACTTTTCAAGTATGCTAAAATTCAACTTCCGAGGTAGGCTGTCGGCCCACACGCCGTGAAAGAGAAAAGAGAATAGGGCGGACACCAATGCTTGAGGCTGATAGACAGAGCTTGAGGCTGGCCTAGAAAGTGTATTCAATCCTTGGCCAGAAAGCCGGGAGAGCCCTGGCGGGATATGAGAGGAGGTGAAGAAGGGAAGAACCGAGGATTGGCCATCAGTCCAGGGCCGTGTGCTGTGTGCGTCTGCCTTGCCTGTCCCAGTCGAAAAGACGCAGGTAAGAACCGGAGCTGGATGTAGAATGCGAGGTGGGATACCGGCAGCCCAGGGTGTCGATGAGCGGCTCACTAACGGGCACGATCAAAAGACGGGTAAGGGGAAGCCGAGCGGTCCGAAATCCTCCTGCCGATAGATGGGAATCGATCCACAGACGTTGGTGAAGTGAGATGGTCCGGCCACCTCAAGCCGGCTCCGTGCACGCAGGAACGGAGTTCGTAAAAGACGGCGATGGCGGTGCGGCTGCAAGCGCAAAACTTTGGAACGTCTGTTGGCTGGCTGGCTTTCAGGGTGAGGCACGGGCGGGGAAGGCGAGCGCAAAACGTCGGAAACTTGGGAAATGGGGGGGCCGAAGACTCGATGATCGATCACAGTCGGACTCTGTTGTTGTTCGAAAACCTTGCCCTCTTTGTTCTTGCAACCGCGGGGTCGAAGTGAAAATGGTTGTGAGGTTCCTCCCACTTGCCTTCTCGTTTCCTTTGACGTGGATGGTGTGATGCCTCGAGCTCCAAGGCGCTTTGCCTGGTTTGGCCATGAGCAAATGCCCTGCAGGGACGCAGGAGTGGGAAGGTGGGGAACGGCGTTTGGGCAGGTCGGAGAAACTGAGCAAGTTTCTATTGGCTGTGGAAATGTTGCTTCAAGAAAATCGACCGAGCTCCTGGGCCCATGCCATGCTTTGCCGCGTGGGATGCACATTTGGAGGCCAATTGGGTGAGACCGAAGCGTTCTCGACCCGAGCTGTCACGGACTTTACTCTGGACAAACATTCACAGGACAACCAAAATAACACAACTTTACAGGTCCCAGCACGGGGCATATTAAAGCTGAGAAGTACACTAGGATATCGATAACCGAAATCTTGAAGATTTCGAGTTCTCAAACTTTTATTTTTCTCTTTAATTATGGCACGGATGTGTGAGTTTCACTTAAACTTGTCTCCAAGCAACTCGACGCCTGCGAACTGCTTCACCAACGGCCTTGAGCTGCTCAAGACCAATACAAGCAAAGGGTCCACCAAAACGGGCAACATTACGCTGAATTAGTATTTGACGGAAGCTCCTCCCCCCTTCCCCCCCGCGCACTTTGCAATAATTTTTAGAACGGTTATTTGGTGATAGTGGGGGGGAAGACACCACACCTCGCGTCGAGGGCCTGTCTGAATCCATGTCAGCCTGGGGTTTAGGTGTGTCATTGGAACGCTTCTATGAGCGGCTTTCTCACAGGAAAGGTCAAGGACCAACGCTAGCCACGCCCTGGGTTCAGCACCCCAACCGCCACGCCGGTCCCGGTTCATCGATGGAGTTATGAGAATACCAAGCAGAGCCGGTGCTGGAGGGGGTATGGATCGGCCAGTTGCTCGTTTTCCGCAGACCACAAAAGTCCCGAGGCGAGGTAGCATCACCCGCGCCGGGTGCTTGGGTTCGCTGCAAGCAGGCTGAACCGAGCCTTGGGTAAAAGCGCCTGGTACGTTCTGCAGCGATGCGGCGGCGTTTGGACGGGCTAAAAAGCCGAGCGGGTGGGTGACATTGCCGACGCCAACGTCTGTCTTTCCTAACCTCCCATCTTTTCGGGGGTTCGGCAACCAGTGCTTGTGGGCAAAACTAACAACAGATCGCGCATTTCAAGAGGGATTTTCGGCTGGTGGAACTACTCTGCCTGTTCATTCCGATATGCCCTATTCATCCTCATCCGAGTTTGACTCTGCAAACATGTCCATCGCGCGCATTCGCTTCTTCATTGGAGCCGGCTTGGGGGCTGACAGCGAGAAGCCCCCGCTTTTGAGCTTGCCTTGCTCCCGGGCCAGGGTTTGTGCCGGCTGTTCCGAAGCGGTTTCGGTCGCGGTCTGCTCATCGTCTGCTTCACCGTCAAGGTCCAGGTCGGAAAAGGCGTCGTCTAGATTCGCCAGGTACTGTAGGCGAACCGGGTCAACTTCGCCGGCGTCTTCATCCAGGTACAAGACAACCTCATCGTAACCGTCCACAGGCTCGTCGTCGACATTTGGCTTCGTCGAGACGGGTAGGAACCCGCTTGTGTTGCCTGCATCCGCGGGCGCGGCGTCCACCGTCTTCCACCGGCCGGCCTTGCGTTCGGTCTCGGCCCCGTCGGCCTCCTTTTTCAGTGCGGGCGGGTTTTCGAAGCTGGCAACGAATGCCTCGTGTGTCTCGACGGGGAACACACACCAACCTTCCCACAGGCTCAGCACAAGGCCGACGCTGCGCTTCCACTTGTCGGCCCGGAGGCGGCCCCAATTGAGCTTGTCCGCCATC
Organism: Dichotomopilus funicola; assembly: GCF_033296635.1. Taxonomy (NCBI): domain Eukaryota; kingdom Fungi; phylum Ascomycota; class Sordariomycetes; order Sordariales; family Chaetomiaceae; genus Dichotomopilus; species Dichotomopilus funicola. The sequence continues at coordinate 259,419 of NW_026944038.1, forward strand.
AATCCCAACGTCTCAAAAGTCTTATAACTGCGCAATGAGGCCTCGAACAGCTGGCGATAGCGCCACGCGTGACGAATCCCGCTAGTAGATGAGGAGGAAAGTATGTCGCTGATTACATAGAGGCCGAGGAGCCGCGCTGCGCTCCAATCGGGCGCATCAGAAGCAGCTTTGTCTTCTGGGGCTGGCGAGGCGTTCCGAGAGTCGTCCTCTTTACCTTCCTTAGCCCCTCGTTGATTGTGCTCCGGGTTCGCCGCTGTGTGGGCGAACGGATGCTCCACATTTGAAACGATCATGTCGACGATCTCGTCGGCGCCACGACTGGCGTGGGTAATGGCAAATGCCGTTATTCTGGCAATGTCTCCTTTCCGGATCTTTGAGAGCGTCGTGGGCAGCCGGCCGAGGAAATGAGCCAGCTTGGCTTTCTCGATCGGGCTCAAAAACGTGTCTTCTTGATCAGCGCCGTCGCCTTGCCGAGCCTGCTCCTCTTCAAAGTCGTCTTCTTCAGAAGAATTGTAATCCGAATCGGAAACGAATTCGTCAACGTTCGTTGTGTATTCGTATGCCAGTCTCCGCTCTGGTTTCTTCCACGCGTTGCTGCCCTCGAAAAGCGGGATGTATTCCGCTCGACCTTTGACCGATTGTGCTCCCGTGACGATTTCCCACAATCTCCACCGATACCAAACCCCCCCTTCGCTGCGGGCGTCCCATATCCACGCCCACTTTTCATCTCGCTGGACATCTGGGCGGGACATGAGGAGAGCCTCAAACTCCGGACCGTGTTCCAATACCGATTCGGCAACCTTATGGATCATCCGTAGTTGTTTGATGTCTCGCGGGGGACGGACCGGGACATGGAGGATGCCCGACCTGTTAAGCGGTCCGCCCATAGGAGGCCCATAAGACGATGGGGGTGCGTACGCTCGGCCATGGCCCATGGGCTGATGAGCCGGTCTCCGGGGGCCCTCCTCGATCTTTTTTGCTCCAAAGGGATAGGATATGACCGCCGAACTCTGCAATGGAGCAAGTCCAGACGAGATCGCAGCGGAAGAGAGATGTCGATGGAGGTTCAAGAAGAAGCCAAAACCCAGGTACCGGTTCTGCAGAGCGCTCACTGCATTATCGATTTCGGTCGCTGGCGTCTCTTTTGATAAGGTCACAATGGCGACGGTCGATTTCCTTTCCGTGCCGCTCGGCCCTGACGGCGGGGCGAACTTGACATTCTCGACGGTCAGCGACGCTGGGATGAGTGCCTTGACGACGGCAGGAGATGTACCGGGTGGCAAATTTGCGAGCCGAAGGGTTGGTTTCGATGTGGCTTTTTCTTCGGCCCGGTCGCCAGTCGCTGCATCCGCTTCGTCATCGCTCACATGGAACGCCTTGGAGACAGGCAAAGCAGACGAATCCCTATCATTGTCTTCAAATCCAAGCCTCCCGCGGCCCGCATCGGTGTCTCGTTGAAACCCTTGGTATGACCTCTTTTTGGCAAGCGATGGCGGCGCGGGCCCCAAGCTTCCTGGGCCACTCTTCAATGATCCGCCAGATGGGATACCAAAGTGTCTCTTGCCCGTGCCTCCTCCAAACGGGGTGCCTCCGCCCCCAAATGCCCGCTCGGGTGGGCCATTACCGATCTTCGAAGGGGTATGGCGAGGCCCGCGGCCAGAATCGTCTTCGTCGTCGTGTGCAAAGCTCTTGACAAAGTCCTCGTAGACAGCGGCGGTCTCTGCGGCTTCTCTGCGGCGCTTCGCTTCGGCTTCTGCTTTTTGCTTCTCGAAGACTGACTGTTTGCTGAGTTTCTGGAGTTTCGCCTCGACATCAGGGAATTCGGCAATCTTCTTGGACGACGACATCTTCGGAAGGACGTGAATCGTAGCTGCGCATGTTGGTTTACGGCCCCAATCGCTGGTGATGTTTGCGACGCGTCCCTCCGTGTTTGGTCCGGGCTCTGCTTCGCAAGCTCGAGTTCAACAATCAAGCATAAATGTGGTCCGTGCACTAAAGCGCAGGCCCCGGACCGGTGCTTTGGTTTCCTCACGGCCTCGACAGCTCGGACCTTAGTTACATAGTAAATTACGATGTGGCCCAACATCCTCCCATCAAGCCTGCACAATACGAGCTGGCTCACTCCATTTGGCGGCACTTAGGATACATAAAATAGAGCGGTGCATCATGCCTGCCGGCGGAGCAAATCTATAAAAGGCAAAAAGAAACGGGCGCGTTCAACCAGCAGCTTGAGCCTGCGAGTCTACCAGCTGTTGACGGCCAAGCTCCACCTGACCACAGCTGTGCGGTTGTCAGACCGGCCAGGCAGACAGTGTGGGCTCTTCACCAACCAACGGACTTCCCCCCGAATGGAACACAACCTCCACTCTTCTCCATCTTGCATGTTCCTTACCCCAGCGTGTCACAAGTTGCATTCACTTCTCCCCCTTTCAAGACTTGAGACATCGTTCCAACTAGTTGTTGTTGTGCTGCGGATGGTCGGTCGAGTATGCATCATGATTCGCTTCACTTCTCTTCCTCCCTCTCCGTGTCCTCTCTTCCATCTTCCGCGTTGATCAGCCATCCTCGGGTCAACGGCTCAACTTTCCGAACTACGGATAACTCTCCGTGATGCCCGTCCATCCAGCGAAGGGCGTGGCCCGACTCCATAACCAGTGTCCGCAGTCCCCGCCGACTTAATAAATGCAATTGATCCTGAGACGGTTCTCCGCCTCCACACTTACTCCCGTATAAAACTTGTCCCCTTACTACCTATACGCCACGAACCCGGTCTTTCTCACTCAGCAGGCTCTGAGCAAACCGTCCACAAGTGTCACTCGCGCTTCGAAAACCGGTAGTTACACCACACACAGCAGGCAATCACTCGCCCACTGGCGTGCCTGACCGTGCATACCGGCCATTTTTTGAGACCTTTGACACGGACCCTGGTTATTTCCCTCGATTGGGCCGGCCACTTCCGCTCCGCGCCTGAAACCCTGTCTAATTCCGGAAATTGTTTTACCGTTCCGTTCTCAATGGCTGCTTCTTCTTCTTCCTCTTCTGATCCCCTTCCTGCTTCTTCTCCTTCGCAAGTGCCTTTCTCTCCCCCTTCCTCCATTCTTGTCGTGGGCTCCGGTGTCTTTGGCCTGACCACCGCCCTCGCTCTCGCCCGTCGAGATGCCTTCTCTCATTGCTCCATAACCGTGGTCGACAGATCAGACCCCTCTCAACCAGGGGCTTTCCCTTCACCCGACGCTGCGAGCGTCGACACCAGCCGAATCATCAGGGCCGACTACGCTGATTCAGCATACACCTCACTCGGCGACGAGGCCCTGGTGCAATGGCGTAAGCGGGACCAGCCCACGGATCCGGGCGCGCAGGGCCGCTATCGTGAATCTGGCTTGCTTTTGGTAGCCGACGCTGCGCCACCTGCGCCAGATACGGGCTCCGCCGGCGAGGGTGTGAAACCTAAGCTGACGGGCTTGGACTACGCTCGCCTCAGCTGGGCCAACGTCCTGTCGCTGGCTTCTAAATACCCCGATCTCGCCAACCGTGTTCGGGAGCTCCCCGACCCAGAAGCCATCCGAGAGGTTTTGGGAACTCGAGGCACTTCTGGATCATGGGGCTACATCAACAACAGCAGCGGCTGGGGCAACGCGGCCGCCGCCATGGCGTGGCTCTACGACCAGGCCAAGCAGACCGGCCGTATCAACTTCGTCCCCGGCACGGTCGTCTCCTTGGAACACAACACGACCAGCGTCACAGGCGCCCGTCTCGCAGACGGCGGTATCCTATCCGCAGAACTCGTTGTCGTTGCAGCCGGTGCGTGGACCGGCGGTTTAGTCGACCTAGCCGGACAGGCCATCGCCACGGGTCAGGTCCTCGGCTACCTTGAGATCACCGAGGGAGAGCAACAGGCGCTCGCCAACATGCCCGTTATCCTCAACCTGTCCACAGGACTCTTCATCATCCCACCGACCGACCGCGTTCTCAAAGTCGCCCGCCACGCCACCGGCTACATCAACCCGATAACCCTCACAACACCGCCGTTACCTCTCTCTCCAAACACACCACCGCCAACGACGCCCATCACAGTCTCCCTCCCCCGAACAAGCCTCACCCACCCCTCCACCACCATCCCCGCCTCCGCAGCCGCCGACCTCCGCAGCGCGCTACGGGATATGCTCCCGGAGCCTCCGTCGCTGCACACCCGTCCCTTCATCAAAACCCGCCTCTGCTGGTACTCAGACACCCCGGACGCCGATTTCCTCATCGACTATCACCCGCACTGGCGTGGACTCTTCGTGGCCACGGGTGACAGCGGTCACGCCTTCAAGTTCCTACCTGTCATCGGCGACAAGATTGCCGACTGCATCGCGGGTAACTGCCCGGTTGAGTTTCGTGGCAAGTGGGAGTGGAAGGTTAAGGACTCGGTCACCGCAGCAGCGTGGGCAGCAGCAGCGTTTACGGAGGATGGAACAAGAGGAGAGGGTGCTCGGGGAGTGGTTTTGGATGAGGCGCTAGGTGAGGAAGGGCAGAAGTCATGAAGGAATCGAACGAGAGAGCAAAATGCTTAAGAGGGGCACACACGAGGTATGCTACCCTTTTTACAGCCACATGATAACATCCGCACAAGAGAGAACAAGTTTTTAATCAGTTGATGATGGTATTGAATGGCAGCATAAACCACGACTGAAAACGCCATGAGCGACCGATCCTTTTGACGGAACTTGGTAAATTGACCCGGCGTAAGCAGAGTCATGAACCAGTATGCGCAAAGGGAGGGAAACGCAGCGATAGAGCATTTCAGGCGAATGCCATCATCCGTCTCTGCCCAGATGCAAGGTTCGCGGACAAAATCCGCTTCGCCTGACCTATGGCATTGCCCTGCGTTTTTTTCTTTTTTTGTTTTTAATGGTGTTCAGACAATACCCTCTCCTGCAAACGTGTGGTTACCTCCGTCCTTTGAAATATTGCCAGCTGGATGAAAGCGCGAGAACCACGCAGTCATGCCGACAAACAAAGAACAAAGGCAGAGCGGTTGCAGTGAACATGTTGGCTTCCCAGCCATGCATCATACTTCTTTACCCCGGTGCAATACCCCAGTCTTCCCACCCGTTTCCTCAGAAACTTCCTTCTCTAAGGCTGCGTGGAAGACACCCCAAGAGGTGTCGGGCCACAAGCTCATTAGGGGGCAGGCAAAAAAAGGGCGCGCGAGGTTTTCGCTCGTCGCGGCCCGCCTGTGAGGCGCAATCTTTCTATGGGTACTAATGTCCCGCGAGACGGAGCGCGCCAGCTCCAAAAATACTCGGGGGAGGGGTTTTCCGCGGTGTAATGGCGGTGCGGAAGGAACCCTGCTTTAATATTCCGCCGCCTCCGTTCCGTGAACGCCGATGCAATGCTGTGACGTAGCAAAAGGAAAAAAAAACGAATCGCAAATAAACTGATACAGACGACCGAGTGCCAGAAGGCAGCCAGTCGAGCTTTTTTTTTGGCGAGTATGATTTGTTTCGTGAAATCATGGCCGCATAGTGGGTGTAGTTGTACAATCGTTGACAGGGATGAAGTATGTCGCAAATTTGTTGCGATGGACGTGTGGGCCTCGGCGCCAAAGTTGGCCCGGAGGTGCACAAATACCATCGGCTTAAACCTTGCGGAAGTCTGTCCAAGAGTCAGCATGCATTGCGCTTCACGAGAGCCATGATTTGGGAACAAACCTTGCAGCACCGGATAGATCATCTCGAAGGCTTGATAGATCTCCTCGCGCACTTTGGCGCCAGTGAGAACAATCTTGCCGCTGACGAAGATGAGCAGGACAATCTTCGGCTTGATCATGCGGTAGATAAGACCAGGGAAGAGCTCAGGCTCGTAAGAGCTGAAGTTGTGATGCTTCGAGGCAAGACCCTCCAGACGAATGGGGAACTTGATGTCACAAGAACCGACGATGTTCTGGATTTTGAAATCGGTGAACTTGGCGTTGAAACCGAGCTTTTGGATGATGCGGGCGTACTTGCGCGACGCAAGCTTCGAATCATCCTCCGACTTGGCACCGGTCACGACCATCTTACCAGAGGCGAAGATCAGGGCAGTGGTCTTGGGCTCGCGAATACGCATGATAACCGCAGCGAAACGCTTGGGGTTGTACTGTTTCCGGTCAGAACATGCTTGCCAAAACACGGTTGAAAACAGAAACCATGACCAGCCCCGTCATCTCACTTGAGAAACAGGGCGCAGCGGGTTTCTGGCTCAACACGTACCTCCGCATTGCGGGCATGAAGCGCAATCGTCTTCAGGTCCAAACGGCAGTCCAAATTGACCGTGGCGACGATGTTCCTGATTGGGTCAGCATACGAAATCTTGAACCTGCTGGTGTAACGCCAGGTAGCCTTACTGGAGCGTGGGCGTGATGCCACTCGGGCCCGTAGGACCAGCTCCGGGCGTCGCAGCGGGGGTCGCGGGAGTCACCCCAGTACCGCTCGTGGCTTGAACGCCCTGCTGCTGAGCACCGTTGGTGGCCGCACCATTGGCCTGAGCCGCCGAATTCGAGAACTCATTGGCGCCGCCGGGAAACGAAAGCGAGCCGGGCGCGGTGAAAGCCTTGGCCTGGGCGGCGTTGGAAGGATGAGTATGAATGGCCTCCATCTTGCGCGATGATAAAACCAAGACACTCGGGTTTGAAGTTTTGTTTTGCTTGCGCGAACAAATCTACAGGTGACAAGACCGTTAGATCGAGACTGAGGGAGGATAAATGCAAACACGCCAACTTTGAGTAGTGGCAGAAATCCGGGGAAAATTGGGATTTGGGGATTTTGGTAAATAGAAAGTCGGCGACTTGAAAGCTGGGTAGGAAGGAAACTGCAAATTTGGGTTTGGGTCGAACGCGGTGGTGGTCCGTGCGTCAGATGTGAGGAAGAGTGATGCCCCAGGCGGTGAGGTGGAACAGTTGTGTTGTGGTGGTGATGGCATACAAAGATGAGATGAAGCAGGGGATTCACATACCAGATGTGGGAGATGAACAACCTAATGTGTCCCCCGAACTGCTGTTCGCCAAACAAACACCCTCGAATACAGTCGAGATCTCAAACAACGATCAACAACCCAGTTGAATAAGTTTCAGAGACTGCTGCCGAGGCGATTGCTGCTCTTGGTTGCCGGCGGATGCCCGGACTCGGAAGATCGACGAGGACGACGGCAACGGGCCGAGGCGAGGATGTAGCACACGGCGCGCGGAGGCTGACTTGCCAACACTTCAACTCACGGCAAGATGGATCTTCCTCGGGAAGAGAATAGCAAGGTGCACTGTGACTTGTGCAAACGGATCTTCTATTACCCTCGACGATTAAAGGGTCGATTCGTGACAGACGGCGGTTTCCTTGAAGGTCAACGGGACTCAAGTGACGGCAGGCCCTCGTCCAGAAGCGAGGGAACGGTCGTCTGTCTCTGGATCGACGGATTAATCCCCGACTCTAAATGAATGAGGGGTTGCGCCCACACAACGCAGAAAAGTATCGAGAGTACCGTTAGATGTCTTGAGGATGACAAGCAACGGCCGACGTCAAGGTCGTTTGTGGAAAAAGTGGGGAGCGGCGAGGTAAGGGGGTGTGGGTCAAAAAATTTGGTGGCCAGAGGCAGGTAGCAACGGCCGGTTGGGGACTTCCGCGCGAGCGCAAAACAAATGGGGGGAGCCGCGACCTTCTTATAATTTTTGCTGGAATGGAAATTGGAGCCTGAGGCAACCACGCTAGTCCTGTGGCGGTGGGTCTTTGGCGCTTTCGTGTTTGGCAAGGGCTCAGTGCGGCGAATCAAAAGCAGGAGCGCAGGATTTTATCTCACTCTTATCCAATCAAAGCTGCAAACCTGCGCCCGCCCCCTAAATGACCCCTGCAGATTTTCTCAGGTACCGGTACCTCTGTGCAACCCGCGCCAGGCCCGCCCTTCGCGCTCAGGCCGCCAGGATTTCTGACACTCCCACCAAAACCAGACCAACCCGCCATTCCAACCAGAAACTCAGCACGCAACATTCAAGCGCTCTGAAACACCGACCTGACATCTTGGTTTAGCCATGAGAATGTGCAGTTCTTTGTGTGCTTTCCATTGCAGCTCAACCTGAGTCAACATTTTCTTTGCTCTTTTTGTTGATAGAACAACCAGCGACCCGGAAAAAAATTCTATCGCCAGGCGGCAAGGTTTCACCCCCCAGGTTCCCGTCCTTCGGTCCTCCATACCACTATCGCCGCTTCCTTAATCCAGGCTGGTTATCGATCTACATCACAATAGTCTGTCCGGCTCGACAACGAAACCTCCGAAATTGACGGCCCAGCAACGTTCCGCACGACACTCGACGAGGAAAAGAGCCGACGGTAAACAAACATATCAACCCCAGGCTGGAGCTAGAGCTCAAGTGACAGGAGTAATGGCCGCTTTCGCATCAAAAGGTCCCACGACACTTCGGGTTGGGCGAGCGCTGCTTCTTCCAACGAGAGGGGACAGAGAATTATGGCTCTATCAAAATATTTCAACCTCCATCCCTCAGGAACCCACCTGATATTCCTGCACGACGATATTCCGCTGATGCGCCACACTGACGCAGCCAGGAGCGCTTCCTCACCATGCTGAGGCCACTAGCCACATCAACCACATCTGTGCCACACCCGGTTCTGTGCCAATAACGCAAGATGAACTCCACGGTAATACCAGAGACGGTGGCCGCCCAAGAACTAACTTCTGAAAGACATGGCAGGCCAAAAGCTGCGGTAGTGCTAGGACACTGGAGCTGCGCTTCTCGATATCTTTCCTCGGTCCCACCCTGCCAGTTCGCAAGCTTGGCCGACCTCGGGCCAGTTGCGTTGGACAAAATCGCAATTGCCCAGCTGGCTGACTTGGACCCGCTTCCCGTCTCTCCACCGCGGACGCCAGACTATCTCCGAGCACCAAAAGGCCACCGCATCGTAGGCCTTGCGCGAACTCAATCGTCGGTTTACGTCTCGATAAATATCTGACGCATTTCTCATCAATATCTGGCGTGTCGCAGCAGCCCCTCCCTTAACTGAGTGCATGGCGGCCGTGCCCTGTTTGCCAGGGTATGAGTGTGTCAAGCGCCACCCCCGGGACAGAGGTACCGGTACATGGAAGGGGGCGGAAACAGGGAGTTGCCCGCCCGTGCAGGACTTGCCTCTCAGTTGGCTCACCACCTCTCCTCACCCTCCCTCCAGCCTTGCCAATGACTCATTTACCCCCCTCCTGAGATCTGGCTTTGAACGACGAAGAAAGCAACACCCGCACCGCGGTTAGCCGCTGCCGCATCGCAAACCAAACGGATGGAAATGATGCTTTCTTTGTTCAAACCCGCTGGCCATGCAAAGGAAACCGCAGATGGCAAGCGGTCGGTTGGGTGTTGTTTTCCCGTGTCGCGTTCCCTTCTGCCCAACGCCCCTCCTTCGCACAACAGCGGCGGCCGTTTCTCCTCCCCAACACGCCGGCCCAACAGGCCCTCCACATTGTCAGCCGCAGGGTTGCATAAAGTGCTGAAGTGCCGCAGCGCTTCAGGTGCGGGGATCGCATGTCCCGCGCTTCAAGCCCTCAACGAAAATCATGCCTGAACTGATGAGGCATGAAGCCACGATGCGCAAAGCGTCAACGGCTGTTGACATGAAAAGGTTATCACAATCGCCTCAGAAAGAACGGCAAGGTCACGAAGGACCTGCCAGGCATCCGTTGCATCGCGCTCGGCGACGAGCCCTTCCTGGTCGCCATCTGTTGGAAGGAGATGGCGACTTGCGCGGACCAGAAGCTGATTGGTCCACCCTGCTTGTCTTCATTTCCCGTCCCATGGGCGCGCCCTCAATTGCGACGCGTTCGCCTTGTGCTTCATTCTCGCCGGTTGCGGCACACGGCTGGGCGAAGATTGCAAATGCGAGAAAAAACTGCTGAACGATGGCACTGCAACAGGAGAACGCGCCAGAGCGTGCCGCTCGAAATCCTCCACTGGAACTTAGTGCTGCAAACACAGGAAGTTTCCCCCTTGGCCTTGAAGTGACTATCCGTATCTTACCACCCGCCCGGAATGAGTTGCGCAACGGACTTTCTCGCCCACCTGGCCTTGGGCCAGGCTGAAGTTGCGGGAACGGCCTGCTGTCCAACGAGGTCTGTCCTTTGTCCAGCACTTCCCAGCAATTTCCTTTTCCGGCGTTTGAAGAAGTCTCCGACCAAACAAACCAACGCATTCGGCCCAAGGCTCGTGGCAGCCTTGAACATCCTCATGACCAAACAAACATTCTTGCCAACTCGGAAGCCAACTTCTAACGCCTGCAAACTCAACGGATATCGGATATATGCATAATCGCCCTACGTACAATGCTCAAAATAGTGTTGAATCGGTGTCGCCTCAAAGCACCACCGCCACGATTGCCCTCTCTTTTTTTACCTTCCCGATGTACGCCGTTTGGTATGTACATGTTAAGGACCAATGAATAAAGGTCACTAACTAGAAGCACTCACGCCAACTGCCCCCTCAGGTCATGTAATACTTGGGACCTTCGCCGCCCTGGGGTACCTGCCAGTTGATGTCTTGGTTGGGGGCTTTGATGTCGCAAGTCTTGCAATGGATGCAGCTAACACGGGGGTTTGTCAGTTACGAAGACTTCGTTAGTGGCCCAGGGGTGGTTCGAGAGACTCACTTTTGCGCATTGATCTGAAACCGCACGCCCTCTGGCTTGGAGGCGTCCTCAACATACTCATACACACCCGCCGGGCAGAACCGGTTCTCCAGGCCCTTAAACGCCGGCCAGGTCTCGGCTGTGTGCTTGTCCCAGTCCTTGACCTGCAGATGCACCGGCTGGTCCTCCTCGTGGTTCGTCCCCGTGCGCGAGACGCTGGTCAGGATGTCAAACGTAAGCTTGCCATCGGGCTTGGGGTATTCGATCTTCTTGGACTGATCGGCCCGTTTGGTCGCCTCATGGTCGGTGGTCTTGTGGCGCAGTGTCCACGGCACGCGGCCCTTGAGGATGAAGGCCTCGAGCCCGGAGTAGAGCATGCCACCGTAAAGGCCGAGTTTGGTGTGGAAAGAGGGCCGCATGTTGCGGACTTCGCCGAGCTCTTCCCAGATCGACGATCGGCGCAGGGCATCCTCGTATGCGTACAGGAAGACGGAGCCATCGTCAGAGCTCTCCCGCAGTGCTTCCCAGGCGGCCTCCGCCGCCAGCATGCCCGACTTCATCGCGTTGTGTGTGCCCTTGATCTTGGGGACGTTGACGAACCCGGCCGAGTCGCCAATCAAGGCACCGCCGGGGAAGGCGGTCTTAGGGATCGACTGGAACCCTCCCTCGATGAGCGCGCGCGCGCCGTATGAGATGCACTTGCCACCTTCCAGCACGTCGCGGTACAGCGGGTGCTGCTTGAGCTTTTGGAACTCGCCGTAGGGCGACAGCCACGGGTTGGGATAATCGAGCGCAACCACCTGCCCAATGCTAACCAGGTTGTCACCGAAGTGGTACATCCAAGCGCCGCCGTAGGTGTCATATGGTAACGGCCACCCCATCGAATGGGTGATCTCGCCTTTCTTGAACTTCTCCGGCTGTACCTCCCAAACCTCCTTAATCCCCAGCGCATACGTCTGGTGCTGGGACTCGCTGCGCAAGTCGAACTTCTTGATCACCTGCTTGCTCAAGCTGCCGTGGCATCCCTCACCAAAGAGCGTCACCCGCGCGTGGAACTCCATCCCCCGCTCAAACGTATCCTTCGGTTTCCCAGACCGCGCAATACCCAGATCATTGGTCGCCACGCCCTTGACGCTCCCATCCGGCTGGTAAAGCACCTCGCTAGCAGCAAACCCAGGATACACCTCCACACCAACTTCCTCAGCGCGTTCCCCCAGCCATTTCGTAAACTCGTTCAAGCTAACAATATAATTCCCATGGTTATGCATCTGCGGCGGCGTCGGCAGCGGAATCGACATGCTCTTCGTCAGAAACCGCATGCTATCCTTGCCCGCGGGCGTCGCCCCCGTGAACCGGTTCTCGTTCGCCTCATCAAGCCACTCCGGAATCAGCTCGTTAATCGCCGTCGGCTGGATGACAGCGCCTGAGAGAATATGCGCCCCGACCTCCCCGGCCTTCTCCAGCAGCAGCACCCGGAAGTCCTCATTCCCGGCCGCGTTGGCGAGCTGCTTCAGTCGGATGGCGGCTGACAGGCCCGCGGGCCCACCGCCGATGATGCAGACGTCGACTTCGTCGCTTTCGCGGTCGATGGTGGCTGGGTCGAAAGATTCGTCTGCTTCGGCGTATTGTCGGGCTGGTGTGGTGGACAAACACCTCCTTGGTGTTGCTGTTGTTGTTCGTGCGGCAAGGAATGCGCTCCGGCTATTGATCGCACGCACATTGGTGGTGGGCCGTAACCGGCCGCGGGAGGCCAGGGATAGATTCCGAACGCCGGAGGTATGTTGGAGTCGTGTTATTGGTGTTGTTGATCCGGGGCATGCCGCGGCCCTTCGGCAAAGGCCAGTTGTGAGACGTGCTGAAACCGACATGGTTGCTGGCTGCACTTAGACAGGGCGAGGACAGGAGACGAAAAGAAACAAGAGGGACAAAAGGAGCGAGAGGGATTGACCACCCCGCGATGGAGGGGTTGATGTGTTGTGTACAGTACCACAACAATTTCCAGGGGCCAACTTCGTCGTCCACGCTAATATAACACTTGTGTCACGAGTTCAGGGCCCCGTTATCCCTCCACTTTGTTTCTGTTGATCCGGGGTGTGGATTTGTGTGTGAGTGAGTCTTCCCGAGTTTCCAAAAAATGACGTTTTTCACCACCGGTGGCCCGCCAATTGACTTTTTGGCATTTGAAAGTTGGTCCGTGCGCCCGCCGAAGCGGAGCTTCTGAGCCGTGAGCTGGTCCCCGCTTACCCGAGGAAAGCCGAGCTCGGGTGGGTTAAGCGGTGGAAGAGGCCTCGGTAAGGTGTCCATGGTGTCTTCAACTTCTCGTTCCACAATCCGAGAGGAATAAGTCAAGCGGGTTGTGTTGTACAAAAGTATGGTTCAACATAAAAAATTCAAGAAACGAAGAAATGACGAAGAACGTCTGGTCCCAACCCATTGTCCTTTGACTATGTCATAACCACATCAATTCAAGTGGACAAGAATTCCGCCACATATCCAACATTACAGGACGAGTACATATCCCATGCTCATCGATTACCTGATTACCTCCTCAAGTAAACATTCGCCGGCGTCAACCCACTAACATTCTGCTCTGGAATCTGGTATCTCACCGCCCTCTGCTGCCTCTTCACCATGGCCCAGAAATCATAACTCTCATCATCCTGTGCCATCTTCGCCTCCTTCTGCCGTCTCTTCTTCTCCTCCCTCCGCATGCGCTTCGCCTCCTTCCGTGACTCCGGCTCCAACCGGTCCGCGTAGGCGCCCTTGATAACTTTCCACGAGGTGCGCAAGCCGCGGTACGTCGCTTTGAACGCGCTCTGCACACGCCAGCTGAAGGCGGCGACGAGGGAGACCACGATGAGTAAGGCGGATGCGGGTAAGGAGATGGCGCCGATTTGCTTGAGGCTGGGGATCCGCTCGTCTTGCCATTCGATTGTGTTCATGCCGAAGAGGCCCGTGAAGAAGGTTAGGGGGAGGAAGATGACGGTGAAAGTGGTGAAGATCATCACCGAGAGGTTTTGGCTGGAGGCGAGCTCGGCTTGTAGGCGTGACCAGCGAACTTCGTCGACTTGGGCTTGGCGTTGGACCATCTCTAGCATTTTTTCGTACTGTGGCGAGGTTAACATTCCGTCTTGTTAAGGGACGGTGTGGTCGAAACTTGGGAAGGGTGAGCTTACATCGTTCCTCGTGGTCTCTACCCGCTTGAGCATCTCGGTAGTTTGCTGCTTGAAGTCGTCAAGGTATTCGAGCGCCTCATCCAGGTGATCCTGCCCAGCCTTGGTCATCTCGTTGAATTCCTTGCTAGTGTAGATCTCCTTCATCTGGCGGACCGTTGAGTCCTGCATCTCGAACAGCTTTTGCAGTGTCGACAACTCGTCCTCGAGGTCACGGAGTTCCAGCAGAGCCGATGTATTTTCCCTATTCTCACGTTCGGACCGCTCGAGCTCGCGCCTGTGGCGTTTCTTAATCGCCGCGGGGCTTTCCCCTTCAGCGTCCGAATCATCAGAGTCCTCATCATCGTCATCGTCATCCGCCTCCATGTCCAGTGCGTTGATCCTGAATTGCTTCATATTTAGCGTCATTCGTTCGGCCTAGAAGAGTCACCGAGTCAGCGAAGGGAATTCTCATGGTGGCAATGGCTGTTGCAGAACATACGAGCATCCCAATAGCCTCGTCAAAGATGCGGAAGATCTCTAGATCGGGGTGTGTGGACCTATCGAGAAGGACCGTGACGGAGTGCCACACGATCAACGCTGCCAAGTCCAGCGTGTTCTCCGTCCTTCCTGTGAGATCCCCGTTCAGCTCGTTGTATATGCTACTGCGTAGGTCCGCCTGCTGGAAAAGTGTCCCTTCTGTGGGGTTCGATTCTCGCTTCGAAAAGAATGTCACGAGAGTCGCTGGTGCCAGTTAGTATTTGCAACTCATGATCCGCAGCAGTAGAGAAAACAGGGAAAAAGAAAATAAAAGAAGAGAAAGCTCACTCATGTCAACCGACCAGAGCCATAATTGATCGACTACCAAGACATGGCCATCTTTCAAATGAGCCCCACCTTCGACGCCGGACTCATCGGCGCCTTCATAAATAGTTGATGATGATCCCTTCATTGACGACATTGAGTACCCCGCCGGAGGGTGCTCTGTATCACCAGTCTTGGACAAGCCCCAAGGCACCGGTGAGTCTTTCTTGGTAAGTTTGTACAACATCTGATCATCATCCCGAGAGTTGGTGTCCCTGAGAGAGTGGTGCCCAAACTGGTCCAGGGTCCGGCGGCAGTTCAGGGGAGGGTCGAATCCGATGTAGTCCCAAATCATCTTGAGCTCAAGGGTTTCTTGCTCGACCCATTGGGGGACCGGCTTGGCTCTCCCGTGGCTTCGACGCTTCGCGATCAGTTTCCTCCGTCTAATCATGCTCTGATATGTGTCGAAGTGGAGGTACGGAAGGTAAAGATAGAGACAGTTGGGCGTAATGCCAAGGTTGACGGGCCCAAACAAGGGCGAAGGGACGCGCGGCGACGCTAGCCGGTCTGCGGCCGAGAGATACTTGCATATGGCCTTGAGATACGCCGGTTGCGAGTCGGAATTGCGATTCTGTACCTGTTTGGATACCCAATTGTCGTAGTCAAAAAGTCGTGAGAAATCTAGCCCCTGGGTTCTTCCCAATGTGGCAAAGACTTCCTATGAAACAGATCCTTAGCATTGGCGCACAAGGGGTATCACACCGCGGCTCCTGAAATATCCCCTACCTTGACCCAAACGGGATTGTTGAAGGGTATGTGCACCCACATAAACTTTCTCCGAGACTGCGTCGGCCGGGAAAAGCCAACGTTGGCCGTGAGCCCATGCTGTTTCAGCAGGAGTTTTGCCTGTTGTTGTGCTAATAAATCGATGGTATGTGCATCCTCCCCAGCAAACTCTCCACCGTACGACAACGGCAGGACCGGGTCCGACATGGTGGTGCTGACACTAGCATTGCTCTCGGGGCTCGGAGGCCGGAATGACGGTTCCGACTGCGCCGGCACCCTGAGCAACGGCGGTCTCTCTTGTGCGGACGCGGACGTGATGACAATTTCAGGAGACGATACAAGCCCTCCAGAACCCTGTGACGTCTCCGCAGCATCGGAAGAAAGGCCGAGGCCGGTGCCTTCCCACTGTGGCTCCTTACTCGAAGCGGATGCCTTGGGGGCAACGCCAACTCCGCGACGGCTCGACCGTTTCTTGAGTCCCCCATGAAGCCGTTCGCTCAAACAGCGGTCTGGTCCGTTCTTAAGAAATTCTTTGAAGGGATACTTGATAGAATACAGCCGGATAACAGACCCCGGCTCTCCGCAACCCTGTTGTCCGGGCGTTGGCTCCATGGTGTCCGGGTCTTCGTAAAAGCCGATGATCTCGACTTTGACCAGAGACCGCACATGCAGCGGGGTGTGTCGGTAGGCCTGATTCAGCCTTGCTGCCTTCTCAATGGCCCGGGCGAACTCGTCGAGATAGGAATCCATAATGCGCACATTGTTTGGCCCGAACGCAGCAAGATGGGCATGATCACTGTCCACCGCGTAGACGTCTTCCTGCCAGACGTCCAGCAGGGCAGACTTGACGGATACCAAAGGAGCCCCAAATTGGACCTCGTCAGAAAAGCCGGCAGCGGCACCAGAGAGCATTGACTCTCGTGTTTCGTAAAATGACCAAAGACGGAACTCGCTCGCCATGTCGACGAACTGATCGTGTAGTCCAACGAGATTCAAGTTGCGGACGTTGATCTCATCGGTTAGTGACTGGGGAAGCGTTGACTGAAGGTGGAGAAGATCTCGGATACTCTCTTTGAGATTCGACATGGACATGTAACTCGAACCTTGGTGTGGCGTGCCTTTTAAGGGGTTAGCCCCGGGAGAGTTTAAACCGTGCAGAGGGTCGTCTCACCAAAGAAGGTCACTCCATGACAGTTATCGACGATAGCCTGGTACCGTCCCGAACGGTGTGCGTTGGCCAACGCGTACTTTATGACCAAACCGCCAATGCTATGGCCGATGAAGAACAGAGGACGGGCAACCTGGGCAAGCGTGTCAGTTCGCTCAGTGGTTCATTGAGACAATCCAAAAATGGCCGGATAAACCCACCACTCCCTTCCGCATCTGTTCAACCTGGTCCAACAGGTCTTTGGCCAAAGACTCCAATGACATGCCATCTTCCAGTTCGCGGTGCCTGTAAAGGAAGACCCGCGCAATGCTGGCTGCCCGCCTCAGATTCTTCGTAACCCATGGGCCACGGATACGTAGCGAGGTGCGCGACCCAACCTCGCCTGGAATATCCGTTTCGGGCCAAAGATCTTGAGAATACGTCCAGGTGTTGACCGGATCAGCACCTGGGCAGGGCACAGCAATAACATCGACCTCCGTTTCATTATGGCCGGTGCCACCTA
Source organism: Dichotomopilus funicola (assembly GCF_033296635.1). Taxonomy (NCBI): domain Eukaryota; kingdom Fungi; phylum Ascomycota; class Sordariomycetes; order Sordariales; family Chaetomiaceae; genus Dichotomopilus; species Dichotomopilus funicola. The sequence continues at coordinate 276,465 of NW_026944038.1, forward strand.
CGTCGCCGTCGACGCCAACGAACCCGGGGCCTGGGTCTGCAGCGGCGGGTAGCGTGGGGGGCAAGTGACCTAGAGCCTCCTGGGACTCGCCTCCTTGCTCTCTAGGTACAGTCCCATCTTCAGAGAGGCGAGGCACAGAAAAATCTCGGACTTCGATATGAGCAGCGGCAGCAGCAGCAGTGGCAGCAGCAAGGGCATCCCCTGTCAGTGGTTGCGGCGTCTCTGCTGCTGATGGAGGAGCCTGACCCTTCCCGGCCGAATGGCTGGGATTGTTGTCTTCTTCCATCAAATCCCGTTGGCGGGTTGGCTGTGCCGGCTCGAAGCTCTGCGGGCGAGGTCGAGCGCGAGGGAGCAAGCTCCGTCCTGATCAAAACAAAGCAACTAAGGATGTGTATTTACGGAGTCGAGAAGAGCAAAGGAAGAAACTGTCCAAGTGACTTCCTCCGCGCGTTGGTCTGCCGAAAGTTTCCCCCGGTCGCCAAGGGCAATCCCCCAGCTGCAGCACACGGCAGCACGCGGCAAGGCGGCGGTCGCGGTTGAGGCCATGCCGGGCCGCGCTGCTCGCAGCGAGATTTGGAGGAGTGATCATGGGTCTTGGGGGGGTCAAGGATTCGAACATGGGCTCTCTCCATTGGCTGAGGTCCGGAGCTCAGAGTCCAAAATGGGGTGCGCTAAATTAAACCAGCAGCTTGATGGAAGGCTACAGGGCGATCCAGTGCCTTTCTGCTTCTGTCTTGTCAGCCTGCCGAGACCAAGTGCTCCTGCAAACGAGCTGGGCAAGCTGGGCAAGCAGCTCGGTCGGGCAGCCGCTTTCTTCATCACAGGACCATTGAGACTGTCTCAACGACGAATCATCCTCCTCGTGTGGAGGGGTCAAGCCGGCGAACAGAAAAGTCAATTACGAGTCCTAGAAAACATGCTGTCAACTATTTTGCTTACTTAGCTTTGTTACCTTACGTAGAGATGCAATAGAAAGGCGTAAATAGTTCATGATAAAAAGATCGACGTCTAGGAGCCCAGTGAGCTCAATGTCGTGCGGTATGGTAAAATGGATCCCTGCGTAACTCGACGTTGTAAACTGGAAACTAGATTCGTTAGTTAGTTACTATGTACTAAGCTCCAGGAGGCATTCCATCCATTGTCCTCGAATCTTTGGTGGGGCGTACGTTGCGCAATATGAAGTTTCATCCAGCGCCCTGCCATCCCAGGCAGAATGGATGAAATTATTGACATCAAATCTACCAGGCAGATAGATAGTCAGATAAATTCGAAATATCAAGTCTCAAGTTATTTTGTAAAGGAAGCTGCGCGCAGCGTCGCTCGAGCCTAGCGAGCCTGTGCCTATCCCACCCACATTTGGTCTGTGCACCGCATTCTTGAGGCAGCGGCCACTTCCAAAGAATGCAAATGCCAGAACACAGCGAAACAGCATAGAAGCACAGACCCTAGCCCACCACACAGCCCAGCCAAGTCGGGAGCTCCAGCGACCCATTTCTTTCCGCACCTCAGACGCCAAAAAAGGCCTTCCTGCACCACTCAAATTCAAGCACCCAACCTTGAACCAATCCATCGAAACCCGTGATCGCTCGCCCGCTCCCCGTCGCCTACGGACCGACCGACACCTCGACCTGTCCGTTTCGTCGCCGACGCCCGCAACCCGCCGCCGAAACATCGCCCGCACCCGATTTCGTCGATTTCCCCGCGACCAGGCACAAGTCCGTCCCTGTCCCGCGCCTCGTGCACAATTCCACCCCGAATACAGAGAGAGGAAGTGGCTCTGTCCGGCAGGGGATAGCAGTCTTACCCTTCCGCTCCCCCTCCACGTCCTGGTAATCCATGGTCTCCCAACCCAGACTGGGAACCTTCTCGCCGAGCCCAGTAGCGCAGCCCATCTCCACTGGCACCGCCCATTCTCCTCATCCGTCTCACGCCGGCGCGCTGAGTGCGCTGAGTGCGGCCGCCAGCCCCAGCACCAGCAGCCCCACTGGGTCCAACTCCCTGACCAAGATCGCAGTCGCCCAGGTCTACCTGCTGCTAAGTACCATCAAGGAGGACAAGGACGATCCCCACAAGTGGGAGTCACAAATTGAGTCCCTGCGAAAGGTAATGTGAACAACACCATGTCGCGTGTGGGTGTGGCATGTGTCATGTTGGCTTCGTTGCAGCCTCAATCCTCCACCTTCCTCTGCCGCCCCACTTGTCTTGTCACCCCCGGACGGCGAAGCTATCAACCTCTCTCCCTTTGAGCTACCTTAGTTGCTGACGTTCGGATCTCGCTCTAGCTGCTCGATGAAAACGGCATGGAGGTGTATACCAGATACTTCGCCCGACTGGTGGCCGCAAATGCTTCCCAGATATTCCCCGGCCAGAGCAGGCCGGGGCCGAACCCAGGGAACCACCACCTGCTAGTAGCCGAGATGCGGAAGATATCCCTTGAATTCCCCCAGGCCAGGAAAATCGCAGAGGCTATCGAAACCGGAACTGAGGATGTTTTCCACAACTTTGACCTTTCCACCTTCATGGAACACTTTCAGCTAGACGCTCTCCAGAAGACATTGTTGGCACTCGCCTTCAAACTGGGCTCGCGATCAGATTTGAAGACCCGGGGTGAGTGGACGACCATCGGGACCGCCTGCCGCACGCGGCACGACCAACTCCCCCGCTACCATAGGCCGACCGGCTGTTATGACTACCTGCTGACCAGCGTATCTTCCACGTAGCCGATGCTATCCTTTCCACGAACTTCCCCACTTTCGTTAACATCTTGAGCCGGTCGAACGGAGAGCACCCGAAACTCGAACCCGATTTTGTCGCTGAGCTCGTCGACCGCTTTATCCAGGTCCACCCGCCGAACTTTAACGCAGCCGCAAAGCGGGAACTGGAACACAAAGTACAACATAGATACGCCCAGTCTCCAGACGCCAAGCCGCCCCCGTCACAGGTGCTTGCCGCTCTTGATCTCTTGCGAATGCTGGCCGACAAAGGAGTCAATGCCCTCACGCTTTACATCCACCGCACCGGTGCTTCGTTTACGCTCGACGAGGAGACATGCACCAACTATCTCCAAAACCGGCCGAAGACGATTCAGCTCAGCGAGGACCAAGTAGCAATTTCACTGATGTACACGACCATCAGCCTGACTCCACGCCACAACCCGTCCGTTCTCGTAGCTTCCCTCAGGCGAATTCTGCCTGATAGCTTTAGGTGGCAGGACGTGGTGTCGGCCTTCGATAACGGCGGCGCCCGGGTCACGTCATCCCAGTTCTTACGCTTATACAATGCCTTGTTGCCGATCGCACAAGAAGACAGCACTGAGTTCAATATCCAACGCTTGTGGGGCGGCGAGTGGGAGAACCCGGAGACTCAGCTATCCTTCATCTGCGCCTTTGCGTCGTTGAAACCGGAGCAGCTCGATGCCACGACAATTCCGGGCTTGAAGCCAACATTCACGGTCCAAGAATACTCGCAGTCTCCCACACCGATACGGGAAACGGCAGCATACGCTGTGAAACATCCTTTGGTCTCCGAAGCGGCCCTCTCTGCCGTTTTCAACGTGGCGCTACACTCGATGCACGCCTCGCAAAGCATCGAAGCGAAGCGCCTCTTTCAAGATGTGGTCGTTCTCAACCTGGCCATTTTCGTTGTCTCAGCGTTTGGGGTGCCGAAGCCGTGGCCGAGCATGGCCGAGGATACATTAGTGTCCCTATTCGACAACTTCCTGACCAGGTCGCCCGAGGCTGACTTCGTCATGGACAGCCTCTGGAGGCGGGACAAGGAATGGGTTAAACAACGGCTCATCGATGCGCATGCTCTGAAGCCCATCAGTCTTCCGTTAATCTTCGAGCATGCCGTTCGTCAGAACTGGCTCGATGAGCTCGTGTACCTACCCATTGGTTTTGGCCTTGACCTGACAGCCCTCGCCCACGCCGAAGGGTACCTCGATTTGCAGCAATGGAATCAGAGAAACCTCGACAGGGGCTCCGAGATGGCCAGGGCATTGCTGCAATTCTTGCTCATCAAAGCCAATTTTGAACTTCAGTACCAGCGTCCTCCGGAAGGCCAATCCCCCGCCAAGGCGAGCACAACTCTGCAAGTCCGAACCGTCCATGCACTGCTGCAGATCTTGGAGGGGTACTTGCCCAAAACGCCCATGCAAGAGCTCATTGTGGTCCAACGGACATGCATCACCGTCTATCCGAGGTTGATCAACTACGGTGAAGGGTTTGACGACATTATCGACGAGAACGGCCGTGAAGGGAACGCTCTCCCGCTCGCGGCCAACGCCAAGATGGAGGAACACTACAAGAAGATGTACGGTGACGAGATTCAAGTCCGCAACGTCGTCGACATCTTGGAGCGGTACAAACGCTCGCGTGACCCCCTGGACCAAGACATCTTTGCGTGTATGATACACGGCCTGTTCGACGAGTACGCGCATTATGTCGACTACCCTCTGGAGGCGTTGGCTACGACCGCGGTGCTCTTTGGCGGCATCATTTCACACAAGTTGATCTCCGACCTCCCCCTCCAAATCGGGTTGGGTATGATCCTTGAGGCTGTTCGAGACCACCATCCCGACGAGTCCATGTACAAATTTGGACTTCAAGCGCTCATGCAGCTTTTCGGTCGCCTCCGCGAGTGGCCAGGCTTCTGCGCGCAACTTCTCCAGATTCCCGGCTTGCAAGGCACCGAAGCGTGGAAAAAGGCGGAGGAGGTGGTGCGAGAGCATGATGAAGAACTTGCGCGGAGTCGTAATGGCGCGAGCTTGGCCAACTCGGGGATCGTCGGCCACGATGCGCTGACCAACGGCAACCTCGAGGATAGTTTGGCGGCAGAACAACACCCGCCCCCGTTCGCCTCGATCAACGTGGATCCTATTGTCCCGGGTACCGCATTTGAGGACCCCGACGAAGACGACCAGGGAAAAATCCAATTCGTGCTCAACAACCTCACTGATACGACCCTTCAGTCCATGTTCAAGGAGATCCGCGAGATGCTCGAAGCCAAACATCAGCAATGGTTTGCTAGTCATCTAGTAGAGGAGCGTGCCAAGATGCAACCAAATTACCACCATGTGTACCTGGAGCTCGTCAAGCAGTTTGAGGACAAGGCGCTGTGGGCTGAAGTCCAGCGAGAGACTTACATTAGTGTCTCGCGCATGTTGAACTCAGAAGGGACCATGCAGAACTCAACCGAACGGACGCATCTCAAGAACCTTGGAGGCTGGTTGGGGCTTCTTACCCTGGCACGCGACAAACCGATCAGACACAAGCACATCGCCTTCAAACAGCTTCTAATCGAGGCGCACGACACCAAGCGGCTCATTGTCGTGATTCCCTTCGTGTGCAAAGTTCTCATCCAAGGCGCTTCATCCAACGTATTCCGACCGCCCAATCCTTGGTTGATGGATATTATTCATCTGCTGATTGAGCTCTATCATAATGCTGAACTGAAGCTGAACCTTAAGTTCGAGATCGAGGTGCTCTGCAAAGGCCTCAACCTTGATCATAAGGCTATCGAGCCCTCGGGCGAGATCCTGAACCGGGTTCCTATTCAGGAGATGGGCGATATTCTTGGGCCTGAGGTCCTTGAGAATTTCGAGAGCCTGTCCCTCAATGGCATGCCCGGCGTCAACGCGCCCCTCTCGTCGCACCCAGCATTCACCATCCCAGATCTTGGCCCCGACCTGTCGGTTCCTCAGACAGAGGTCGTCAGTGCCGCGAAGTTGCACGAGATTGTGCGGCAAGCCTTGACACGCGCGTTGCAGGATATTATCCAGCCCGTCGTTGATCGGTCCGTTACTATCGCGGCAATTTCCACCCACCAGATGGTCCGCAAGGACTTTGCTACCGAGCCCGACGAGAGCAAGGTGCGGACGGCTGCCATTAACATGGTCAAGTCGACTGCCGGCAGCCTGGCGTTGGTCACGTCCAAGGAGCCGCTGCGCGCAAATCTTGCCAACTATCTGCGCAACCTCTCTGCAGATCTGCCCCAGGGGCTCCCCGAGGGCATCATCATGCTATGTGTGAACTCGAACCTGGACTTGGCCTCGAGCATCATTGAGAAGTGCGCCGAAGAGCGCGCCATTCCAGAAATCGAAGACTTGATAGAGCCCGAGCTGGAGGCACGGCGCCGTCATCGCCTCCAGCGGCCCTCGGATCCCTACATGGACCATGGCTTGAGCCGCTGGGCAATGACTATTCCCCATCCGTTTAAGCTGCAGCCCAGTCTCTCTGGCCTCAACGCCGAGCAGATGGCGATTTACGACGATTTCGTCCGTCAGTCGAGGGTAGCCCCCACGTCATCAGGGCCATCGCATGCACCGTCTGCGTCTGATGCTAGGTCCATCGCAAACGAGGCCCTCGGTGAACAGTTCAGTGCCGTCAGCAACATCCCAACTCCTGCCGAGACCCCGGCGATGCCTCACCTGGGAGTGCAGCTCCAGCACTACCCCCAAGCCCACGCGGGGCTCACTAATGGCCGACAGACGGGCATCAACCAGATTGACTCGAGGAGCATTGCCGAGAGAGTGACCAAGCTCCTCGAGCAACTAACCAACGCGGCAGCAAGCGCTACCGAGGAGCACTTCAGCGACCTTCCTCGCTCGCATCCGGTTCTGGATCTCGTTGACGCCTTGGTCCAACTTATCATCAAGACGCAACAGACGTCAGAGGAGTTCGCGGCATTCGCGGCTAACCAGATCTCCCAGCTCCTTTTCCGCCAACCCGAGGGCGATGTGGTGCTGGAGTGCCTCGTCCATGTCCTCGAGACACTGCGCAAGATTGCCGGGCCCATCATCAGCGAGCAGATTCGTCAGCTGTTCCACCAACAGCCCGGACAGCTGTTTCTTAACCTACCCCTTATCAACGCGCTGCTCCCGACCGACCTCCTCGACTGGAGAAGCATCGATGCCGCTACGGCCAAGCTTCTTCAACAAAGGAAGGAAGGGACCATCGCATTCCTCGAGCAACTTATGGACCTCACCCTTCTGAACGACAGCCCGCTCGCGCTCTATGCCGACTTCGTGCGCAGCCTGGAAGAGGCATGGTCATGGATCACGGAGGACCCGGATGTTCCGGGCGCGGCACGGTTCAAGTCCAAGATCCTCGCCCCGGCACCGGAGCTGCCTCCTCATCTTAACCAGCAAGAGCTCGATACTATCCAGCTCGACCAGATGGACTATGTGTTTGAGGAGTGGATTCACCTGTGCAACAACCGCTTTGCCACCGAGAAGTCAGCCATGATATTCGTCCAGCAGATGCACTCACGTGGCGTCGTCAGCAACAAGGATGACTTTCTCCTCTTCACCCGCCACGCCCTCGATAAATCCGTGGAGCGCTTTGAGCAGACCCTGCAAGCCGGTGGCGGGTTGACTGAGGCGTACCAACCCATCGAGTCACTGGTCAGGATGATCTTGATCTTCGTCAAATCGCACACAGATGGCGAACACTCCAGCAGTGTGGCTTTCTTGGGGTCGGTGCTGTCCCTCGGCGTGTTGGTGTTGAACAACCACCACCTTAAGCGCGGAGATGGTTTCAACCAGCGCGTCTTCTTCCGTTTCTTCTCGCTCATCCTACATGAGGTGGCGGATCTCGCGCCCCATCTTGCCGAGCGGGATTACCAGCAGATCATTCTGACTTTCGCGAACCGGCTCTACGATCTCCGGCCGGCACTTTACCCCGGCTTCACCTTCGCCTGGGCCGATCTCCTGATCCATCGCAGCTTCCTCCCCGTCATCCTTCGGCTGCACGACGAAGCCGGATGGGCACCATTCACGAAGCTGCTCACGCAGTTCTTTGTGCACCTCGGCGAACTGTTGAAGCCACTCTCCGTTTCTACCCTCGCCAAGGGCATGTACCATGGCGCGTTGAGGTTGTTGTCCGTTCTCCATCACGACTTCCCTGAATACCTCGCCGCAAACCACGTCGAGTTGTGCCAAAGCCTGCCGCCGCACGTGACGCAGCTTGTCAACTTCATTCTTACCGCCACACCGGCTGCGTTCGACAAGCAAACAGATCCCACGCAACCGGGGCTCAAGACAGATCGGATTCCTGAGATGAGAGAGCCCGCCCCGACGATGTTCGATTCGGCCAGCCTTCTCCGGGAAATTGGTCTGCTTGATATTCTCGAGCACGCGCTGCAGAGTGGCCCGTCAGAAGATGCCATCGCCCAGATTAACCACGCTATCAACAAGGTTGAGCAGGAGGAATCCAGCTTTGGCTACGTCCCCATGGCCGTGAACCGACGGGTCGTTGACGCGGTGATCGCGCAGTTTGCCCACTTCGCCGTGTCCCGCTCGAGCGCGAAGAGCGAGACGCCGATTTTCGTGTCTGGGGCGTCGGACGCCAAAACCCTGCACATGCTCGTGACCGAGGTCTCCCCTGAGGCGAGGTACTACCTCCTCAACAGCATGGTCAACGAGCTCCGGTTCCCGAACGCGTCCACAAACTACTTCAGCCACGCGCTGGTCGAACTCTTCGGCCAGGACATGTCGGACCCGGAGGAGACGGATATTCGCCAACAGATTACACGCATCCTGCTGGAGAGGGTTATCGGGTACTGGCCGCAGCCGTGGGGGCTGATGGTCACTACCTTGGAACTTCTCAAGAACGAGAGCTTCCACTTCTTTGACTTGCCGTTCATCAAGTCGTCGCCAGAGGTATGTCAACCATTCTCAAGGTGAAGCGCATTTCAAGTACTAATCAACCCTTGGAATTACAGGTTGCTCAACGGTTCGCTGAGCTTCTCCGGCCGGCGGCTTAGACAAACACGAATGGCATCCCGCAAACAAATACCACAGCCTCATCCCGTGAATCAGTTCAATGAACGACACGGGAAGGTGAAACGATTGATGATTTATCTCTCATCTTACCAAACCAACGAACACAAAACGGCGCCGAGCAAAGGATAATGAGGCACGCATGAGACGGGACGAGTCAGGCAGGCAGGAAATACGAAATGCCCGGGGAGGTAATGGTTTTTTCGAAATGGCTCGCCGGATCGCTGAGCGATAACAAGGCTATGTGAATATAAAACCTAATCCCGGAGGATCATGTACTCGATGAAGAAGCGCCGCGTTTTCGTTTTCGTTTTTTGTTTTAACTTTTCTTTTCCCTGATTCCCATTTTCTGCTACTCTTCTTGATGCGCATGCGCTTTTAGATGACAACACATCATGGGAACGGCGTTGGTGGGGAGGGCGGTGCGGGCTGCTGTGCTTAGAGAGAAACGTTCACTCATCTCATCGTTTTTATTTTTTGCTTCCTTCTTTTTTTACTATGGACCATGAGACAGACTTATTGATGCGATGGATCTGGTGATCGGATCAGCACATGGGCATTTGTATGTATTCTTGTTATTGTATGAAAACAATGGGTTTTATTTGATGACGTTGAGAAATAGTGTGACTTGTCTTTTAATTATTTGGTTTATGGTAAGTTGTTGGGAAATTGAGATATGTGAATAATAGCTAAAGCCCGTGTAAGAACAACACAACATTCACTTTTCCCCCCTGATACTGGCCGTGCTCACCATCTTTGGTAACTGATACATGTTGATGGGCTATAGCGTTATCTTCCCGCGCATCGCTTTTAGGTGTGTAGCTGACCATGGCCTTACCGCGTTTACCCAGCCTCGATATGTACTGAAAAATGATGTAACCTTTTATCGTTTGTTGATCTTAAGCTCTGACCAAGCAACCGGGCCCTCCCTGCTATTGACCGTCCTTTTTGTGTAACATATTGCGTATTCTTACCATGTCCCTTTTAGTAATCTTTCATTGTGTCTCCAAAGGTCCCCTTTTATACTTCATTAGCACCCACAGTTACGGTTCTGAACCATAGTATTTACTTCCCCCTTTATCGTAGGGTAGAGCATCAGGGCCCAGGTCGTTACATGTCCTCTTCAGGTTTAATTAGGCCGTGAAAACAGGAGTTGTTATGTGGATGCATGCTGTGTTAGCTGAGGATTGACTGGGTTCAGTCGTTAGGGGATATCCGAAATCAGGAGAGCAGCAGTGGCATGATTCATGACAGATGTACATCCATCAACCTCCTTTCTTTTTTCGAGGAATTTTCGGTATGGGCTTGGCTGATGGAGTCTGTATTGTCTCTAACTTAAAGATCGTGGTGGGATGGTATGTCTGTTGGTTGGTTGGTTGCGTTTGTTGTTTGGTTCCATGTATGAATGTTCTTTTCCTTTTTTCCCCTCTTTTTTTGGAATGGGGAGGTTTGGAAGACATCATCTTATCCTCGTAACAACGGCTCTTTAGTGACACTGGAACCGGTGGTAAGAATGGACGTCGCTTGGAAATTTGGGCTAAATTACGAACGTAGTTCGTGATATATTACGGCCCAACTCGCCGCCCAGGGGGTTTTGTTAATTAACAGAGTGGTCTGGAAATATTGCGATTCCATCCCACCTTGTTTCGTCCGCCATTGCTGAAATCTAATATTTCCTCCTCATCACCAACAAGATTAAACGGTGCAACGACCACCAAGATACAATTCCCGATACTGTGCTGTACGCTGCGGGTTTGGTTGGTTCACACACCGAAATAATCTGCGCTCAGAAACCATGCGCCGGAAACGTGCATGAAGCCTACCTCTCACAGACCAGGCAATTCTCGGCGTTTGCGAATCGATGCAAGCGCAAAGTCGAGATGGATGTCGTGCAGCCAAACAAACTGATCGACCCCAAGTCTGGGGGGCTAAGAGTCGAGACGGACGGGTTGACTGACCGCAATCTACACGGGACGCAAGAATCGACCGAGGGGCTGCTGCGTGTCCATGCATGTCCGTGCTGAGTGGTCGCCCTTATGGTGTAAGTGGTCAGTTGTTAGCGGGAAATTCCAGCCCCTCACGCGGTTACACCATTCTGAGATCTGATCCATCGACAAGACAAGAGGGGTGGGATCGTCGATATGCTGCAGCCACCCGGTAAGATAAAACACACGTTGCAAACAATGTCTCTCGTCGTGACGAGCCAGCTTCCTGCCCATGGGGACAAGATCCGGGTGTTTGTATTGGTTTACGAGGTTACGAGGTTACGAGCTTGTGACAAAAAGACAAGCGGGCGGTGAGTCCTGGCGTGGGGGACAGCGGAGGGTTTCTGCCTGCCCGGGCCGATGTGCTCTTCATTGGGAAAAGAAAAGAAGGGTCCTGTGAAACGGGACGAGCTCGTGCGTCCACAGGGTCCGAGCGGGGATCTTGCTTGAGCGGGTCATCGGCCGAAAGAAGAAATCGTCTGGAATATGAGTGTTTCAATTGGCTGGCGGCATTTTCTCAGATGTGGTAACCGCAAGCGGACTAGTCGGGCGGGGAGGGGAAGAGGCTGCAGCAGGTGGGTCGTGGCAACGGCCGGACGGGAACATGATGAACATGGAACTTTAGCGCGGCTGGAACGGAGAAAAAAAAAAAAAAAAACAAGCCCAAGCGAACGAGGGAAGCCCGGGTGTCTTGCGACCTTTTTGTTTGGGCTTCGACCGCCCCAGAGTTGAATGCGACAAGAGAACGAGGGAAGTTCTGGTTTTCTCAGAGCGGGGTAATCGTCATTTTGCAGATCAAAAAGGTGGCGGCGGTCTCAAAGCGCGGCGGATTGTCGCCGTTTATTTGTCGCGTGGTGTTTCGTGGCCGGGGGAACCAGTTCGCCGCCACGTTCCAGGGGGGCCAGCTGGGCGGTGAGCCAGCCGGTGGAGGAGGAGCAACAGCCTCGGGAAGGCGGCGTCTGGTGGATTGCGGGACTTCAAGGGATGAATCCCGAAATACACCCCGCTTCGTCGACTCGGAACCGGATCATGCGCCGTCGCTCAATTCGTACTGCGAACTGCGGTCAGGAATGGTGAGCCGCGCCAGCTTTCTCTACTTCCTATCCTTGAACCCCAGCGCCCAAGGCGCGGCTGGTTTGTACCAACCGGTGACGGCCCCTCGGCCCCTCCAACTTGTGATGGATGGTGGGGGGGAGGGGGTTGGGTTGTTGATGTCACTGATCGGTCACAGCCCAAACTAACAGGCTAAAAAACCGGGAACAAAACAAGGAGAGAAGAAAAAAGAAAACATCAAAAGTCATGACGGCAAACAGAGCAACGCGTTCTTGTTGCCCGCAGCCGACTTTGGGCCGTTCCGCGCCCACGTCGATTGGCTCTTTCCTGGCCAGAATCGGAACATGTCGTGTGTCAAGAGAAATTTAGAGTGGGTCAGCGCATGTGGGCATCAGTGGGATGTCTCCGCTCGGAAGGTTGTCTCCTCGGTGCGAGGCAGCTTTCCTCGCATGTCTGCTTTTCATGCCTTCGAGCCTTCCTCGCAGCACGCAGCTCGCTTCAGTCAAATTCTGCATGGGGCAAGTGGACAAGTGGGTGAGGAGCCACACAGATCGGGAAGTCGACTCTAGAAAGTGGAGGCATACCGCCTTTCAGGATGGGGGACCAGGACATCCCAGTCGTAAGCGTGAAATGTGATTGGCTTCTGCCACTTCCGTCGTCGAGGCTTGGCAGCCGTAGCCTGGACTCTTGCGCATCGAAGCCGTCGCCCCTTCCATCATCCCAAACAGTTCCCGGGCAGCCACCCCCTCCAGCCGCCCAAACGGCAAGGGTGAAAAAAAAGTGACGGCAGTTTCTTGGGAAGAGAAGGGTCCTCCTCCCACTGCTTCCCTGCCCATTCCCGAACCCTCCGTCTCGCTGTTATTTTTCTCTTTCTCCATCATCATCTCCGGGAGTGGTTCTTTCTTTCCGTATTATTTCCCATTACGATTTTTTCCATTTCCTGTCCCGGGTCCTCCGTGCTTGTCGTGCAGTGTTGAACGGGCGCGAGTCGTGCATTGGTGTTTGTCCCCATTTAGACCTGGCGATCCAACATCCCACCGAAAAGCCGAGACCAGAGCCAGAGCAGGGACTCCTCCCCCCTCGCAACTTGCAAACCAGGCGCATTTCCGTTTGATATTTTTACCTCCTATTATTACTCCTGGTTTCCCGTCTCCGAGTATACCTAGGTAGTCATGCGGCCGTATAATACCCGTCACAAGACGCTCTCGCTGCATTCGCTGGGCATTCACGTTCCTGGGTCTCATACCGGCCGCGCGCCTGCGAATCGTCGAGCCTCTTCAAGCAGTACCTCTCCCGTCTCCATGGCTTCTCCTGCATCTCCCTCAAAACAACCCCAACCAACGACAAAACGGCTCAAGCGCACGTACAGCGAGTCCTCTGATGATGCGCCTCAAATCGGGCGCATGGCAAAGAAGCGCGAGAACAATGCCAAGTTCGATAACACGCCACCACCGTCACCCCCGGCCGAGCGCCCCTCCATCGAGATGGGCGACGAGGAGAGCGCAGACCCAGAACCAATCGACATGAAAAGCATCAATGACGAGATCGTTGAGGCGGTCATCATCCAGCTGCAAAGCACAGGGAATCGCCCGCACCTGGTAAAGGAGCTGGCTGCGATTCTGATGCCACAACTGAAGATCGTTCAACAGTAAGTTTGTTCCCGAGTTGGCTCCCAACGAAGAGCAGCTGAAGGATTAACCAATGTTTGTGCAGATCTGCGAACCCGTGTGCCATCATCTCGTCGCGCCTGGCTGCGTACCTGAAGAGGTCTGATTGGTCTTCAGCCGGGCGATGCCCGTTGGCGAAGGAACTTGAGACGGTTCACCCCCGGCGCACATACTTTTACCTCACCACCTGCGCGCACCAGCCACTGCCGGACACTACGCAGGGCTCTCCATTGAGCCAGCTCGCGCATAGCCGTACTATGGCCTCCCCGAGCCCGTCAAGCGCCCCGTCCATGACCGCTGACGACTCGGATTCGGAGAGGCAGCGCGAGCGCAGCCCCAGCCCCGAGGTTGACCTGTCCAGCCCCGAGTTCGACGACATGGATGACGATGCCGCCATGCCCAGCACACCCATTGGCTCGTTTTCCATGCGCGGGTTCTACGTGCCGCGCCAGGTGCACAGCGGTCGTCACGGCCGTGCCGGGTCGCCCCCCTTGGAGAAGGACGAGAAGGAGTTCACTCAGACGGCGGATGGCCTGCAAAGGAGGAAACTCCACGGCGATCCTGCCCCGTCGAATAACGCGCACGCGGCCGACCAGACGTCGAGCTTGATGGATCTCGAAAGAGACGAGAGCTCGCTGTTTGGCACCGTGAGCGCGTTTTCGGCGGCTTTTGTCTCTAGTCCGGCGATTCGGCCGTCAGTCGTGCCTCTCCAGTTCGGGAGAAAAGACGGCGACCTCGACAATTGGACCAAACTTGAGGGTATGCTGGAGTGGGATCGCAGTCCCGAGAGCATTGAGCTCGACGAGCTTGATGGGTTGTTGAATGACTACTGAGCCGGGGATCCGACCTGACCAAGGACCCTTGCAAGGTATGTCTAACCCCTACTGTGGTGTGCTCTACCCGGAGTGTGGCACTTTGTAGGATGGTGATGGCTGGACGGGTGGTTCCACCAGCTTGCGATACGTGTTGTGTCAATTTCCTCTTGTTTTTCCTTCTTGTCTTTCATATTGTCAGTGTTTATGTTGTTATGTCGGCGGACAAAATTGTGCTTTACGGTTTCATCATGGCCAGGTCATCCCATAGACGAGGCTAGGTTCACGGCGTTTATGACTTAGCTGATGTGGGTTGCAAAATGGCGTTCTGGACACGGAGGGTTGGCGGTCAATTGTGGCATCGTTGGTGGTTTGCCTTGCGAATTATTTTTCCTCTGAGCATCTCTCTCCTCTATTCCTTATTTCTTTTCTGTTCGTTTTCTCTCACCTCGTTTGATGTCTCGGTAGAAAAAAACGGAGACTTAGGTGCTATGGGGGCGGTCTGGGGAAAAGGATGACAAAAGCTCGGAGACAACGATGAGGAGAACGGGAAAAAGGAAAGGATTGATGACTCGCTCACGGGGAAAGAGAGGCCCGAATAAGGCCCGACCGTCTGGATCGAAGAGATCTGGCGTGTATTTGATGTACGACTACACAGCCCACCCCTTTTTTCGGCGATGGTACTTGTCTTGGAGTTGGTTGGCGGCGGTATGTATGCGCCAGGAGCGATGTGTTTTATGGGACAGGCGCGGCGCAGACAAGGACCCATAGAGGAGATCTTGAGGTTGCTTGCGGCATTTGCTGCATAGCTAGAGGATGACTGGCCCTACGAGGTTGTTGGGGCGCATTCCGGCGGGTTAAAATTTACGATCAATCTCCCATCTAAAACGCATTTCCAAGTTAAAATTTGTTAAATAAGCGTGGTCTCGCGGCTATCAAGCTTCGCAATTCTCTTACACGGAATGTATCGTGTATCGTCTACAACTGCCCATCTCAATATTCGTACATTCATTGACTGAATCCCACCAGCTTTGCCTCTTGTATCGGTACCCCAGTGCTATCTCATCTATTTCTCCCGATTCACCCTCAACTCAATCATCAACGTCGTCCCCATCTGGAACCACCCCGGCCGCTCCAACCGCACAACTTCCAAGCCGGGAACCTTCTCAGCAGCCTCGGCCACCAGCCTCTCGATGTCGCGGTTCCACCAGCAGCCGTACTTTTGGAAGTGCTGCGGGGCGGACGTGTCGAGGCGCCGGTTCATCCAGTCGAAGGTGCCGCGGCCGTGCTCGAGCAGGAGGATGCGGCCTGTGTTGGGCTGTAGGTGGGAGGCCATGTTAGCGAGGAGGGTCGTAGGGTCAGGGACGCTGCAGAGGCCGAAGGTTTGGATTATTGTGTCGTATTTTGTGGGTTGTTTTTGTGTCTGTGTCCGTGTCTGTGGTGTTTGTGAAGCTGAACGAGGAGGAGCAGGACGCGGAGGAGCAGGAAACCCCCTAACAGCATCCCCCAAAACCAACCTCACCCTCCCATCCAAAGCATCCACCACCGCCAACCCCTCCGGCCCAACCCCATCCGTCTTCAACAACCTCGGCATCTCCTCCAACCTTCTCTTCCTCATCAACCTCACCAACCCCGGCACCGTCTCCCGAATCCGATCCCGCGCCACCCCCAACATATCCCCACTAATATCCAACCCCGTATAACTCAACACCTCCCCCTCCTCACTCCCCACCTCGAACCCCCCCTCCCCAGCAGCTTCTCTCTCCTTCTGCTCCCGCAACGTAGGCCCCCCAAGCCGATGCCGATCCAACAACCTCACAACCCGCTCCCTCTCCCTCGCCGTGCGCGCCTCGTCCTCGTCCTGGGACTGAGACACGACCTCGCTCCAGTCGTAAAAACTCAGGTTGCGGCCCGTGCCGACGGCTACTTCGAGGACGTGGCCGCGGGCGCGGGCTGCGAGTTGACGTCGCAGGGTGGTGATGCCACCGAGCCATTCGGGGGTGTTGAGGGAGCGGTCGAAGGCGAGGGCTGTTTGGGCGGCGGTTGTGGGGGTCGTGGTGTCGAGGGTTGAGGGGAGGCCTGTGGGGGGCGGTTGGAGGTTCGGGGAGGATGGGGCTGGGCCGAGGTCTAGGGGAATGGGTTCTGGGGTTGTGGTGGTTGTTGTTGATGTTGGAGTTCGGGTGGGATCAAGTGGTGTTTTTGTTGCCGGGGGAGAGTTCTTCTCCTTGAGGGTGGTGGTTATGACGAGGGAGATGTAGAGGCCTATCCCCAAGGCTGCGAGCCCGGCTCCGAAGAGGGGCCATTTCTTGTCGTTGACGAGGTTGGCGAGAGAGTCGGTTTTAGGGGAGGACTTGGAGGTTTGTGATGGTGATGGTTGTGGTGGCTGATTTGGTGGGGGACGGCGTGCTGAGGGGTTTTGGAGCTTAATGGCCTGCTGGGGCCGGGCGCCGCGTCGAGTTGAGAGAGTGAAAGCTCGGGATATGGAAGAGGAGTTGTTGATAGGAGTGAAGCTCGGGCGAGCGAGCAATGCTCGCCGTGGTATTTGAGCGGGGATCATCCTGGGCATCTGGTCCAATTGATGCCTAATGTTTTGTTTTTGGCGAGTTTAATGTCACCTCTTCATGTTGCTGGGATAGTCCGGGGGTATCAAGCTTCCCCTGGATTGTTGTGAATTTAAGAGTGACTCTTTCCAGTAACTTGGTGGGGTGAAACTTTTGGATGAACTGAGCCGATGTTTGACCTCACGGCTGGCAACCCCACAATTGCCTGCCGCGGCGAGTGCCAAGGACTGGCAGGCACCTGGTACAGGGGTGTCGCGGTCGTTCCCAAACCACCGGTTCACGGTGTCACAACATCAATTCTATCCCATCCCATCTATCAATCTCGTTGTTTTTCATCAGTACAGATTCTTGGGAACAAATAACGAATATGTCAGCTCAGCAAGACTTGCAAGAGCTCTTGCGGCTTATTACCATCGTCCGCAAGACCCCCATGCTGCAGGCGATGGGCCAGGTCAAGGCCCTCCAGACGGCCGATCTCAAGAGGTGAGTAGGTTCTTATTATGGTGTGTCTGTCGAATTGGTAAAGAGGGATCAGGCATGGAGTAGGACACAGAGAATTCTATATTTTATTTAATTTCTTTTTGGTTGACAAGATGAAGTACTCACATATCACAGCATCAAACAAATCGCCGAAGCACCCCTAGAAACGGTACAAGCCGCTCTTAAAGACGACAAGGCCGCCCGGCCACTTCACAACGCCTGCAAAGCAGCTCTCAAGCGGGCCGCATCCACCACATCCACCAAACGCGGAGCACCAGACTCAACCGCCACAGTAACCTCCCCCAAACGGACCAAGACAACCACCAACCCGTTCATGCCCAGGTCCGCCGAGCTCACCCCGCAAGAATTCGAAGCCTCCCTCGAACTACCATTATGTCTCGACGAAGAACGCATCGCCAACACCGTAATCGAAACCAACCGCGCGCCGCTGGTGCTCGCGTTCGCCGTGGAAGCGCTGCGGCACACGATGCCCGACCAGCCGCTGTCGAGTCGGCTGAGTCTGGGCCAGGCGGTGGTGAGCGCGAATTCGCGGTCGAAGGCGGTCAGTTTGGGGTTGAATCGGGGGCCGAGTGCGGAGGAGGAAGGGTGGGGGGAGGGCCAGCCGAGGGTGAAGGTGTTGGGGAGGGAGGTGGCGGTTTTGAAGAGGGGGGGTTATGAGTGGAGGGAGAGTGCCACTACGACTACGGCTACGGATACGGCTACAACAGGCGAGGGGCAGGGGGGTGAAGGGTCGGCAGCAGAGACGAGAACGGTGACATCACCACAAGTCAAAACCGAACAACACATCACTACACCCACCAGCAACAACCCCCTAACAATCACAGCCCACAAACCCACCTGGTCCACCAGCCAACCCATCACCCTCAAAGACTCGACCTTCATCGCCCGCGCCACTACCATCACCGACCCCTCCCAGCGCAAGGCCCTCATCGACGCCCTCCTCCACGACATCCCCCACCTCCAAACGGCCAGCCACAACGCCTGGGCCTACCGCATCTGTCCGCCCCGCGCCAACTTCTTCACTCCCTCTTCCGGCTCTGGATCTACTTCGACCCGCATCCGCGAGGACTCCTTCGACGACGGCGAAACAGGCAGCGGCAACCTCATCCTGCGCATCCTCCGCGAGCACGGTGCTGGCGATAACACACTCGTGGTACTAACCCGCTGGTTCGGCGGGACGATGCTGGGACCGGACAGGTGGCGATTGATGCAGGATTGTGTATCAGGCGCCCTGGCGGAACGGTTGCGGAAGACCGGGGATGAAGTGGTGGTTAATCGGGGGGAGGCGTTGTGGGGGTTGGATTTGGAGGATGCGAGGAGGAAGAATGCGCAGGTGGTGGGTATGCCGGTTCATCGGCCGGAGGGGGCGAGGGGGTATTTGTTGAGGAGTTTTGGGAGGGGGGTTGTGAAGGTGGGGGGAGAAGGAGAGGCAGAGGCAGAGGAGAAGAGTACGAAGAAACCAAAGGTGAAGACGATAAAGGAGACGGAGGCAGAGAAAGAGGAGAATCTGGGGTTATTACTCGGGGCGCTGAGGTTGGTGTTTGATAGCTGGGCGGGGCATATCAGTGCCGTTGAGCTGGACCGGCGAGCATGGAGTTGGTAAGTGATTCCCCCAGTATTCAAACATACGCAGTGACCCCTGGGGCATGAGCTCGTCCCGACTCGGCCATGTCGTGCAGCTGTGAAGCCAGGTCTGATTATAAAGTGGGGATTCTGAAAATCGCTGACACGTTCGCGCGTGGGACAGGTACGTTGCGGTGAGACCCGATGTGGAAAGTGGACAGGCGGGCTGGGGCGCGAAGGGGAAGCTTAAGTTGAGTGATGTGTTGAAGTTGAGGAGGTATAAGGACTCAAACTCATATTGAGAGACGGATAACTCGTTAATGGAGTGATGTCAATTGGAATTTGGTGTTTAATTGAGTCAATGGCTCGTTGTGATGAGGAATTGTTGTCTTCTCTCGGGAGGTTGAATTCCGAGAGTGATAGCCCGAGATGGACCGCATAACTACCACACAGAGGACGCAGAACACATGCAACGCCAAATCAATTCTGGAAAAAAAGCTGCGTTGAAAAAGGTTGCACTGGAACAAGCGGAAAGAGGCTGCATGAGAAATGCGGGACCTGACACCGACAAAAGACTTGGCACTCGGCGCTTGGCACCCGCGCTCAGCTCACATTGGACCACTTGCCAAGTTGCAGCCGCTGCAGGCGAGCGGCAAGGCGAGTTGCCCCTAGCAACCAATCGCCCTGCGCTCAGCCAGGGAGCGTCAACAATTCCTTGCAGTGTGTGTGGACTGTCCTGGCAGGCCTGCCGGCCCTGCATGACCAGCTCCAGTGTGCCACGTCTGAACCGACCCAGACCTTTCCACACCTCACTGGCACACTCATTTTCCCACACACCACCAACACAACCACCTTGATTTTTTTGTTTTTGCAACCTGCAAACCTCTTTAGCCGGAGCGTGGTTATTTTGTGTTTTTTTTTTTCACCAATTGCTAGATTTTGGTGATATTTCCCAGCAAATATCGACAGGGAGAAGAGAAAATCGGTCAACAATTGGGATTTACGGACCGGACCGGACACGGACTCAGCACCCCTCCCCCGGGTCATCCACCCCGCGATTCTTAAAACAACAACAACCACCCCCGGCTCCGCTTCGTCTGGTATTTTTCGATTGTCTTCGCATCCGTGCTGAGGGATTCTATCAGACGCCATGCCGGCCACCATCTCCGACGCACCGGCCGTCGCCCTTTCCTGTATGTGCGCGGTGTGAAACGGGGGGATATTGACGGTGTCATAAAATGGAGGGTTGACTAACTGACCGGGATAGTTGCGAATAACTTCTGGGGAAAGGACGATGCCGGTGTTCCGCCGCTCTTGGAGCGCATGCATAATGCGAAGCAGACATGCGATGAGCTGCGCGCCTTTTACGGTGGTGAGTGTTTGGTTGTTTTGTTGTTGTAAAGGGAGACAGACTCCCCGGGGGGGGACCTAGTCAGTGCTAATGTAAACAACAATAACAACAGCCCGCGCATCGATCGAGGACGAGTACGCGCGCAAGCTGATGTCACTCTCGCGCAAGTCGCTTGGCTCACAAGAAACGGGCACGCTCAAGTCGTCGCTTGACATAGTCCGCGGCGAGGTTGAGTCGATGGCGAAACAGCACCAGCACGTCGCAGCGCAGATGAAGAGCGAGCTGGAAGAGCCACTGGCCGCGTTCGCGGGGGCCATGAAGGAACGGCGCAAGATCGTGCAGAACACGGTCGAAAAACTGCTCAAGACGAAAGTCCAGCAGACGCAGCAGGTCAACAAGACGCGCGACCGGTACGAACAGGAGTGCCTCAAGATCAAGGGGTACTTGGCGCAGGGCCACATGGTGATGGGCCAGGAGGAGCGCAAGAACAAGGCCAAGCTGGAGAAGACGCAGATCAGCTTGGCGACGTCCAACACCGAGTACGAGGCCGCGGTTAAGGCGCTGGAAGAAACCACGGCGCGGTGGAACCGCGAGTGGAAGGCCGCTGCGGACAAGTTCCAGGATCTCGAGGAGGAACGGCTGGACTTTACCAAGAGCAGCATGTGGAACTTTACCAACATCGCGTCGACGGTGTGCGTCAGCGACGATTCGTCGTGCGAGAAGATCCGGCTTTCGCTGGAGAAGATGGAGGTCGAGAAGGACATCTTCACTTTTATCAAGGAGCGCGGCACAGGGCAGGAGATCCCGGACCCCCCCAAGTACATCAACTTCTGCCGCGGGGATGTCGACGCGCAGTCGGAGGTGTCCGAAGACGACAACTACTCGGTGGCCCAGTTTCCGCGCAGCATCAACCCGGCCTTCCGCTCGTCGTCGCCGCAGCCGTCCATGTTTGAGTCGCACCACGACCCCAACTCGGCCCTAGCGCGGGATTTGGGTCTGGGTGATGCCACGACCCCGCGCGGTCGTGAGGTGACTGCGACGCCGTCCAAGGTGCCTGCGCTTCCGCCCCCTCAGGAGTTGCAGCAGCAGCAACAGCAGCTCCAGCTTCAGCATCAACAGCAGCAACAACCGCCGCAGCCGCAGCCGCAGCCGCAGCCGCCGCAGGTCCAGAAACACCACCAGCGGTCGAGGAGCCAGGCTCCCAGGGGTTATCAGCAGCAGCAACTCCAGCAGCCGCATCAACAACAGGCTAATAACAACAACAATATCGAGTACGATCCCAACGAGTTTGCCCCTGTCCCGCACGACCCGTACCCGATGGACGGCATGACCATGCTGTGCCGGCCGACAGCCTCGGACCTGAGCACGGCGCCATCGTCGTCGTCTGCACGGCCCTCTAGCAGAGACTCGCACAGCGAGACGTCGTTCTCGAGCCAGGAGCCGCCCGGTGGCGGTGCCGGGTCGCCGGTCAAGCAGGAGCAGCATCTATTGCAGCACCAGCCGTTGCAGTCGCCGCAGATTCAACAGCAAAGTCAGAACCAACAGCTGCAACATCAACAACAACAATCGTTGCCCCAGCAACAGCAATTGCAGCATCGTCAACAACAGCAGCCACAGCAGCAGCAGTTGCAGCAACAGCAACAACAGCAGCAGCAGCAAGACTCTTCCCCCGCTTCGTCCCCCGACAAAAAGGTGCTCAAGAAGAAGAGTGGCTTCTTCCAGAACCACAGTCCGTTCCGGCGCAAGAGCACCAAGGAAGCCAACAACCCGGTCAACAGCCACCGCAATACGTGGGCACCGTCCTCGGTACAAAACCGGCCCCAGCTGGCCGCAGCCCCAGGACCTCGCGATGTCATCGGGCCAGACCACCGCAGCGCCAGTCCCGACCCTATCGCTGCCAACGCCAGCCTGGCCCTCAACGTCGGCAACAATGTGTTTGCCGTGGACACCCCGGACCGCAAGAAGCAGGCCGCGGCTCCGGATACCCCCGAGGACGATCCCATTGCGCTCGCCCTGGCCGAGCTGAAGAGCGTAACGGGCGGAGCTGGAGGCGCTGCCGGAGCAGCAGGAAATGCTGGCGGTGGTAGAGCAGACGAAGGAAGAAACGGGCGCATGTCAGCCGATCATTACCACGGCATCTCCACCCCTACCCCGGGCACCGCGCGCAACAGCATGAATAACCGACACGACAACAGCGTCATAGCCGCCGCCAAACGCGGAACCCCCCCGCCCTCCTACGACCAGCAAATCCAAGTCGCCCGCCTCGGCGTCCCGCCCCCCGCAGTCACTTCCAAAGCCATGAAAGAAGCCTCGTCCAAGTTCCAGGCCCAAACCCGCAGTCTCTTCAGTCCACTCAGCGACCGCCCCGGGTCGGGAGGCAGCACTAATGGATTCAACAACAGCGGAGGCAGCAGCACTCGCCCAGTCACCAGCCGAGCCAACAGCAGTGATGTCCCGCGAGCCACCTCCCCCGCTCCGCCGAGGGGTGTCTCGCCCCGGCCCGGGTCACGCTACCATAACCACAGCAGTCGTACCAATAACGGCGCCAGCAGCGCGGCCAGCCACAGATCTGTTTCCCCTGCGCCTGCTGCCCCGTACGCATCAGGCAGTCATCGCGGGTCCGTCTCACAACTCTCCCTTGCGTCACCGTCTTCACCAGCCGTTGGGTCGCCTACCAAACGGGGATCAGATGCGTATTATAACCCCAGCCCGCGCGGCAGTGTCAGCAACCATAACACCCAGGAACCGTCCATGGCTCGCTCCGTCAGCCCGGCACTTTACTCCCCTCGTGCGTCGGCCGCGTCACCTGTGCCTCCGTCGTCGCCGTACGCGAGGAATGCGGCGAGTCCCGCGCCGGGGAGTACGTATTCGCCACGGACGTCGGTACAGGATCATCATCAGCAGCATGGCGGACACTACCAGTCGCAGTCCGGCGGTGGGTATGGACAGAGGCCGAGCAGTAGTATGAGCATGGGACGGGAGAGTATTCATAATATGGCTGTGCAGTTGGCGCCTGCGCCTTTGAGTAGTGGCGGCCGGGACAGCAACAACTATAGCAACAACAATGCTGGGCAAGACGATGGGTACAGCAGTGCGGGCGGTAATGGATCTTCCATGCGCGGACGACATGGGAGGTCGAATACGGCGATGAGTATGCGTGGGAGTGGTGGGAGCGTACACGGGAGTGTGCATGGGAGTGTGCATAATGGAGATGGGGGAAGAAATGGGAGTGGGAGTGGTCCGGCGAATGGGATGAGCTTGTATGAGGGCGCGGGACCGGTTGGGTCGAGGGTTAGGAGTAAGAGTGTGGCGGCTGATCCGAGTCGGTATACCAGGGATGGGAGGGCGATTTTGCATTTTGGTGAGTTTTTTCTTTTTCGAGTCCCCCTTTCTCGACCCCATTTCTCGACCCTTTCCCATCCCATTACCTTCTCCCTGCTGGTCATCACGAAAAGGTAGCGAGTGTATAAACTAACAACAAAAATAGCCCGCGCACTATACATGTACCAGGCCGCTATCCCCGAAGAGCTCGGTTTCACCAAGGGCGATGTCCTAGCGATCCTGCGGCACCAAGACGATGGCTGGTGGGAGGCCACGGTGCAGGGTGGCAGTGGACAGGTCGGGCTGGTCCCGAGTAATTATTTGCAGCCTTGCTAGGCTAGGGACTACGACTGGGACTGTGTGTGGGCGAAGAAGGAAGAGGGTGCTGCTGCATAGCGGGAGTTTGCTTGTTTAGGGTTGTTGGGTTGATATGACGAGATGGATGTGATCAGATGAGATGTTGATATTGATGGGAAAATGGAGAAGGTTGTTAAGCGAGGAGGGGGGGTTTTGTCGGGATTTGATTTGGTTTGATTTTTCTGCTCTTTTTTCTTTACTTTTTTTCTCGCATTTCTCTTCTTCGCATTCCCTTTTTCACTTCTCTCTCCCAGATTTGGCGTGGCGGTTTGGGGATAGTTACCTGTTCAGCGTATCGGGTGTGTGGGTTATGTACGTTAAATTTGTTTACGAGCAATGTTTATGTTGATGTTGATGTTTGTTACGATGGCTGTTTGTCAGGTTAACGTTGCGTACGTTACTGCAGTGAAGTTGTCTAGGTCTTGCAGTATCAGCGTTTTCATGTGGTGTAATGATCGAGAGACATAGAGATTCCACCAATGCATACCACATCGGAGTAGAAGCCTTCCATTTACTTGTATTATTGTCTGGTTGAAACTCTATTTTTACTTACCTAGTATGGAGGTATACAAGATACATACAATGCCGTCCGTTATTTTATCCTCTGGGTGAATGCCAAGAATGACATCAGGGCCCGCATCGCTCCGCTGGCATGCCCAAGCTCCAGCTCCAAGCTCCCGGGCAGCTCCCCACTTCATTCCAGATCAAACACCACCTCGACGATTCTAACCCGATCCTTTTAGCGCCCACCCTCAAGCCACCACGGCGGTTGCTTAGCTCATGGATTGGTAATTTGGCGTTCAAAGGCTGCTTTTCTGGCGGTCTGTTCGCACGCAGCAGCAATGGTATGTTCTGTACTCTGGGAGCGAGAGCCGTACCTCGGCTTCGTTTAGCAAACAACTCTTCAACAAGCAGCTAACATCCGCACGGGCACGGGCACTCACCCTAGACGAGGCTAGAGACATCGTTGCGACCCTCCCCGGACGGGCGACCGCCAGAGCGCAATATGTTGTCCGTCGGGCAGTCCTCTTCGCGCAGAGCATTGCTGCCTCGAAGTGGGTGCAGAGCCTAGTCATCGGGACCGTCCTGTTTGCTATAGTTGGAACGCTGCTCTATGTGCCCGCCGTCATCGGGTACTTTACACTCTACTACAGGTATCTCCCACAGCTGGAGACGACCGTGCCGGTCCATTTGCAATATGGGTAGGATACTCCAAGCTCACTCACCTGAGCTACCTACCTCCTTGGGTACTCAATGGGAAGAAACTGACGAGACTGACGTACAGCGTCGGCCCGAACCCGTTTGGGATCGCCTCCCTCGAAGGCGTCCTCAACCGCCAGTCCTACGACATCTCCGTGTCGCTTGCGCTCCCGCGCTCCCCGGCCAACCTCGAGCGTGGCAACTTCATGCTGGCCTTGCACCTCCTCTCGCCTGGCCCTACTGTCGGCGTAGTGCCCAGCACTAAGCTCAAGTTAAAGCCTACCCTCCCTTACCTCCCACCTGCTAAACCCATCTACGATCGGGAACCCTTCGCGTCCTGGCACACGCTCGACTCCCTACTCCAGCCTACCCGTCTCGACCTACCTGCTTTCCTCACATCACACAGCATCGTCCACACCAGCACCCGCCCGGCCCTGATGCCATACATCGACCCCCTCGCCTCGCTGGCCTCGAGGGTCTTCTTCCTCGTCTACCACGTGCTCTCCCCGCATGCTGCATCTACCACACATCTCACGGTCCCCATGGCGGAGGACCTCTCCTTCACTATACCGCGCCGTGACGAAGGCCGCCGGCTACTACCAGAGAGCTTGTTGCTGGAGATCCAAGGAGGTCAGGGGATCCAGGTGTATGATGTGCGGGTGACGCTCTCTGCGCGGCTGAGCGGCTTGCGCGGGTTTATGTACCGCTGGCGGATCACCGCGTTTGTGTTGTTTACTGCGGCCTTCTGGATCGGCGGCGTGGGTGTGCTGGGCGGGGCGGTGTTGCTGGTGGGGATTAATTTGAAGGAGGTGAAGGATTATGATTTTGAAGAGGACTCGGAGGCGGAAGACGACGACGATACCGTTCGGACGGATAACGATAAGCTCCTAGGGAGGAAGTGGCGGGGCCCGAAGAGGTGGCGCAAGAGTGATTCCTCGCCTTCGTCTGATACCGACCGGGACGAGGGAGGATTAGGGCTGAGGCTGAATATTAAGAAAGAGGAGGACACCGAGGGCGAGTCGACCCCAATTCTCCCTAGCGTGCCGCCGGTCGAAACCAGCACTGAAGCGGACGACGAAGCCGAGACGGAGGTACCTGAGAGGAGAAGAAGCAAAGGCAAATCGGTGAAGCGCGAGGAGAGTGTGGAATCTAGAGACGAGGGAGTGGCGACTAGTTCCAGCGCGCAGGCCGGTTCTGAGGGCGCTAGGAAGAGGACTGTTGCCACGCCTGAGGCATCGGAGGAATGATGAATGACAGAGAGGAATGCTTGATGTGTTTTATGAGGGTGATGAGGTATCTGTCTGGGTACATATACTGTAAAGATCATGTTAGGTCGGCTCAGGACTGCCACGTTATTGATTCAGCGCTGCAGCCATCCAATTTCTCCATTTCATTACTGCCATTAGCCTCGAATGAAAGATCATTTTGCAGCCTAAGAATTGATGACATGCCCTCTTCATGCAGGATCCGAGAAGGAGTGCGCTCAAATCCGTCGACGGGAATGGATGTCAGGCACCAGGAACAGGGCGTGCCATTGCCAACTCATTCACTGCAGGGCAACCCGAAGTCGCAGCAGTGCTGGACACTGCGCTGGCCCCAGACGGCCCAGTCCAAGCCCGCTACGGGTTAGGGGGGGCTCGTGGCCCGTGCGACAGATCCCCACTGACCTCACTGCTGGCCACCACAGGCAGGAAGCTCCCTGGCTGGAGCCCTCGGCCACTGCAAACAGCACGTTGATAACGAAGGTGCGTGGTCGGTTGTTCCTTCCAGAGTGCAGGTGGAGGACAGCCTGACCTAGATTGCCCGAATTGGGCGCCCGTCACCTTCTCACCTGCACCTCCACCTCTCGTGGACCTGCAAGAAAGCTTCTACTCCCTGTATCTGATTTCCGGCTCCCGCACCGCCCTTTTGCACGCAAGCTTTCAGCCTCAGCCTCGGGCAGCCTTGAATTCTTTTGGAGGGGGGGTTCGAGACCTGGATTTTCTTTGAGTGGCTAGCTGGGGCAATTAGATAACTAGCTCGCCGGTTCATCTCGCCAGCACACCGGCGATCTGAATCGGAGATCGCTGGAACTTCCAAAACAACAAAAGAAAACGTTTGATCGAAGCAGCTTGGCAAGCCCCAGGAGGACCCCTCACCGCACCCCCGGCCACTGCGCCAGACGCCTGTCGTTGCATGGCCCAACCCCTCTAAGTTACTGTGTAAATCTCGTGCTGCCAACGCAGAACCTCCATTAGCCCCGAGGAACCTTTCCGAGCCCCTGCTGGGCATCCACTGCTAGCTTCGCTGCACATCCCGTGCACCTCGGGCTTCCTTCCTGCCAACGAGCATCTCTGAGGGTCAACTTTTTTCGTAGCTTTTTTTTGGCTCTTCCCTTCCCCTCTTCTCAAGAAGAAATTCACCGGTGACGAAACCTGACGCGACCTCGAGGTCCAAACCTACTCACAAAGGGTGTGCTTGCAACGGGTCATAGGCGGGTCTTTTACAAGGACTTATTTCCCCCGCCCAGCGACCGCCTTCTCCATTATCTTCACCCCCCACCGCCGCTTTACTTTTTCCTAATCTAGATTTCCCAACCGATTTGTCTCCCTTCTCACACACTCTCTCTCATCGGCCTACCTACCAACCCTTTTGACGACTGTGCCGCTACCTCGACGAACGGCATTACCGCCTGCGATCTGCCGTCGAAATTATACAGTCCACCCCTATTTCCCCCGCGACCCGAAACCCACGGCGCGGGGTAGCAAAGAAAATCACAGCGTGCAGCTGCTGCCGAACACCTGCAGTGTGGGGTCCGACCGCAGCCCGCAAAATCAACAACATCAGCACAACAATAACAACAACGACACACTGCCCTACGGCGCGACAAGACAGACTCAACCGCCGTCATGCCCTGCTTTAAGGGCATCGCGGTGAGCATCCACGCCAATGGCAACCCGCTCCCCGAGCACGGCATCCAGAAGCAGTCCCGCGTGTCGCGGATCAACTCGTACATTCCCGTGCCGCAGCCCCAGCTCGCCGGCGACTCCAACAAACCCGAGCCCGCCAAGTTCGCCATCTCCATCACCCTGCTCACCCCGGGTCTCGCGATACCGTACTCGGCTCCTAAGACGAGCCCGACGAACCCGTACCCGAAGCCCCAGCTCGTTGGGCCCTTACCCTCGAGCACCGGCGAGCATGGCAAGTACCATGGCATCGTCACGCCCTACATTCCCATGACCAATAGCGAGAACGAGACCATCGCCGCCTACATCTACTTCGATGGTCGTGCCAAGGAGGAGGTCGCCACTCTGCTTCGCCCGGGCGAGGAAACATGGGTCAACAGTCGCTGGGTGCAGGTCCCCGACGCCGAGGGCGGTGGCCTGGCCGAGCGCGAGTTCCTCTTCCGCGAGGTCGGCCTCGAACGCTGGCTGAACGGCCTCGATCTTAAGGGACATGATGCCGCTGAGAAGCTAGAGCGCCGGAGGCAAAAGTTTGAGAAGCGCAGGAGACGGCAAAAGCAACAATCTGGCGAGGGCGGAAGCAGCAGCATGGATATCGAAGGCTCCTCCGACAAGCCGCGGGGTACGCTCCGCTACGGCGCCGACGAGAGCTCACCCGTTGAGGCTATCTTTGACGAGGACTCTCTGTCTTCCTCGGACGACGACGACGAGCCGCCTGAGGCCACTGGTCAGATCAAGGTGGCCATGTTTCGCGTCATTGCTTCGGGCGAGATCAAGAAGGGCGAGTACTCGCCGCAATTTGACGCCCACGACGACTCCGAGGCGGAGGAGGGCAAGGGCGACTCCAACGGAATCGATGCCGACGTGGAGCACACGACGAGCTTTGCGAAGCCGAAGACGCTCGACCCCAAGACGATTAGCACGCAAACTGTTACTGGCATTGACGGTCCCGACAAGCCGTATGCTGTATTTACTTTCTTTTACCGCGGCGAGCGTAAGTTCTACAGCTACCTAGGCCCAATGTATTGATTTGAGGCGTGTCTACGGGATTTGCTAACTTATTCATGTTCAGGCCAACTCCAGAAGATGGGCGTCATGGCCCCCCCCAAGCCCCAGACCACTTCCCCCGCCATGAAGCGGCGGTCCGGCCAGGTGGACTTTTCGAGTCTCGGACCGCTCAAGACCAGCGGTACTGTGGGCTTCTCGACCTTCCGCGATCGAGAAAGCCAACCGGGGAGGAGTCGCAAAACACGCAAGGGCAGCAACGGCCCCGCAGGAAGCAGGGCCATGGACGCCGACAGTGATGATGACGACGATGATGAGGGCGGAAATGAACTTCTAATCAAGATGGAGGATGTTGACAGTAAGGACGACAAGTCTCAGCTCAAACCTGAAGACGCACAGTTCTCGAGCGAACTTGCCGATAGTGTGAACCGTATTCGGGTATGTTTTCGACTCTAGGGGGTTCTTATTCATAGCTCGCCATGAGGTTACTGAGCTAACGTTTTGATTTCACTTTCCAGCTTAAGCGCGCCCACTCCGCCGACCCGGACGGCGTTTCCACCCCGCGCAAGTCGCCCTCCGCCGGCGTGACAACCCCCCCGAACGAAGCGACCACGCCCGGCGGCCTGGCCCCCCTCGGCAGCACGGCCGGTATCTTTGGCAAATCCTTGGCAGACGACGCCAACATTGTTGGTAGTCCCCTCAAGAAGGCTCGTCCTAGCCTGGGTGCTGATGTTGGTCTTGGAGGCGGCGATCTCGGAGGAGGCCCCGGCGGTTCAGGCGCAGGAACCAATTTCCCCTCGGCGCTCGGTGATATACTCGCCAAGGCTCAGGCTGCTCAGGCAAGCCAGAATCAAGAGCGGGCTGATGCGCCGCCGGTAAAGATGGAGGAGGAGGAGTTGTAAGAAGAAAGGATATCCTCTTTTTTGTCTTGTTTTGTTTTTGTGCTTGTTTTTTTTAACGGAAGACGGAGGATCGTGGCGTTGAACAAACAACCCCCCAGACAACAACAGTGTTGAGATCTTTTTTAACCGGAAAGAAGGAATTTTGGTTGGGAAGAAAGGAAAATGGATGGATATTGATGGGGGAGAGGGAGTGAGTGTGTTGGGTTGATATACTTGGCTTCACCTCCTCTTCCTCTTCCACCTCGGCCTCCTTTTTTTTACTTTATTTTGTTGGTCTAAACCGCAACAAGAGCATTCACGTCTCCGCCCATATATCCAACCTTTTCTGTCTGGTCTTGGTCTTTCTGGTCAATCCCTGGGTTATCTAGGGGGCGAGCGGTCTTAGATACATGGATAGGTTGATGGATGAATTGGGTGACGAGGTTGTTTCTGGTGTTTGTCACAAGAGGAGAACGGGACGGGACGGAACTAGGGGGATTGAGTTGAACATGGGAGAATGGAGGGGAGAAGGGGCGGGTACATTTGTCGATCTTCGTTCTTACTATACGGGAACAAAATCGTACAATTCCTGCGCCGTGCCGGTCTGGATCGCGCCTGATGCCTGCTTATCACTGTCTACACGCCTGCGCCTTTGATGTTGGGTTGATGAATGGGGTAAGTGGTGCAGGCGGGACGGGCCTTGTTTGGGGGTAGTGTATAGTTGGTTGATAGTGACCTTGTGTGTGTACGCAGGTCGAGTAAAGTAGGGGTATTTGACAGCGGCGATGGCCGTTAGCTCGGAGGTGCCTATTTCTCTGAGTGCATTTGAGGTTCTCCTACTATGTGTGTTAATGTTGATGTGTTCCGTTGATTGTCTCACCACCCCGGGTTAGACACCAAACCCCAGAAGTAACCATGGCTAGCCCTTGTCCTCGATGATATTGTTACGTCACGGCGGTGATGAAGGCACGGTAGGCAAGACGACTGTATGACATGTGACGGGATATTGGGCGCGGTGACGGTTGGGTTGAAGCTATTCGCCATCACAAAAAGAAATAGCGGATTAGGCTGCCGAGGAAGTCACGGACATTCAGGCTTTGGTGGGAAGATTGGGTGGAAAAATAATTGCTTCTTTTACGTTATTGGCTCCGTACCACCGCCCATTGATCCAGAAACCAATGCAAGTAGACGAACTAAACCGCCGCACTCGGCCCAGGACTAATAATAAAACACCAACGAGGCCGTAGATAAGGAAACACGGTTTTCGCGATGATCCTTCATCCACAAAATGGAGGCGAGCCAGTCGCCCAATGTGGGACAGCATTGATATCATACCCAATAATGCCCACGCCCATGCCCATGCAACCCAAGACCTCGCAAAAATGACTCAAGTGTTTTCTAACCGGCTGCTCAATGGTTAGCTTTTTTTGTAAATTGGCCGACTGGGCAAGAAGAAAAGTCGAAAGAAAAAAAGCAATGTAGTCAGACTGTTGAGCTTGATAATTTGAAAGGATCAACATGGAAAATTCAGTTGGCCGTTCTTAAGAAGTGTGTGTCATCATTGTGGTGAAAAGTAAAGGGGAGGGGCAAGAAAAATACGTTGGCTTACAATTCAAGTTATTGGCAAAGGGGAGGGAGCAAACCAAACTTGATGTCGTTGTGACTGAGGAAAGTCGGTCGCACCCTCAACCATTGGGGGAGAAAAGAAGAGGAAAAAACAAAAATCTGCAGCCTTGCAAAATTTATTTTTGTATGCTTTGGGACCCATGCGCCCTTCGGCTGCCGAGGATTGGGGTTAGGGTTAAGTTGACGAGCCAATTGTCACTACTATTTGAGGAATTCCGTAAGTTTGCCTTGGAGCGAAAACATTAACAATGTAAAATGACAAGTTTATGGAGAGCCTGATTAATATCAAAAGATTCAGTAAAACATTACCCGAAAACGGAATGTATGTAAACAGTGCAGTATCACGTTTGAGAGGTAACTACCAAACAAAAGCTTTGTGCTATTTGAGGTTGTCGGGCACTGGAGCCGGATCCACCATTTCAGCCAGGCTTGTTCCTTGCTGCCTGAGGCCGAAAGACTGGACGGTTGCAGCCTGCTAGGAGGACAGTGCAAAATCTGAACACAGCTATTTGTACTGTATGTATGTACCAAGCAGCCGCTGTAAACTTGAGAGCTTAATCAAACTTCCTCCTATCTACCTCCTTAGACCAAACCAACATACATCGCGACGTGTAACTCCATTCATTGGTTCACATAACTCCCAGGATGGCAATTACAATCGTGATACATTCCCCCCAAATCACCCACAAACATGATGAAATTCAACCGCAACAAAACTATAATGAGAACACGTGACCCCCCAATATCGTACCTACTTGTACCTGCACCTGTGCCTACATTTGAAGCTACCCGCGCCCGCCATTACAATGGCTGTCTCCAGTTTTGGTATATGGTGAGCAGGGTAGAAGGAGCTTCCATTGATCAAGTTTACACCCAAGATTGGTCTGCTTGCCTCGAGCTGTGTTCAGATTTTGCACCGTCCCTATAGTGGACTGCACCGTCCCTATAGTGGACTGCACCGTCCACCTAGGTGGATTGCGAAAAACGACCCCACCATGCCTTTTACTCAGTCATTGAGCCCCGCAACCATGCCCCTCCCGGGCGCTGTCGTGCCCGGCTGCTCTTTGGGTTGGTTGTCGGGCAGGCAGCCGGCAGACGGGGATCGGTAGGGTAGCGATCGCAAAGTTCCATACAAATCCACTAAATGCTCCATCCGCCCAGCTTCAGCTCGCATTTCAACCCAAGTTTTCCATCGCCGCCCTTCGAAGTTTCATCTGAGAGACGCCGCTTGTCCCCCTTTCTCTGAGTCGATACGTGTTCCCCCACCATTCAAAATGGATAATCGTATGTTCTTCCTTCCCCTCTTGCGCCACTTTGACCTTCCTTGCCCATTTGCTGGCGGGGTTGCGCGCAAAAGTTGTGCAGGGGAACGCGACGGGCTTGCTTGACTGTTTACCCCGCGATGTTGTCTTTGGCGTCGGCGGTTCTGGCATGTGCCGCCTGGCAGTGGCAGCCAGGGCCGATGATATGCATCGTAGTCGCTGGAGAACCTGAAGATCGTATCGGGATCTATGCTGACATGTTATTTGTATAGCGCAGGTCCAGGGCGTCGTCAGTGAGTTCGATCCCCATTTCGACTTGTCCCGGGCGCGGAGGGAGGCTTTATACGGTCTCAGGAATGCATGTTCGAACACGCGTTCTCCTGGACTACGGATATGGGCAGAAAAAGTAACCAGGCTTGAATTGAACAATGGCATCTGACTCGAACCCCCTGCCATCTCACAGGCCAATTCCTCGAACACTACTACACGACCTTGGATACCGATCGGAGTAGGCTCGGCCCTCTCTATGTATGTCAAACCCCACCCTATTTCTGTCGCGCGACCGTTCGAACCGGGTTTACAAATGCGGGAAGTCGAGGGCGGTGAAAGCAAGAAGAGTTAGCTAATTGTTGATCACCCACGCGCCCACGGGATACAGCGCGAGAACTCGACGCTCACGTTTTCGGGTGGCAAGGAACCTGGAACCCCCCAAACTGGAACCACCGAAATTGTTAAGAAGCTTGTGGTAAGCAAAACTGGTCCATCCGATGAGCTATTTTGGTCGTAGAGTTGTGAATCTTAGGGCAATGCTGACGAGGTGTGATTGTAGGAGCTTCCCTTCCAGAAGTTGGAGCATAATCTCAAGGAGCTTCGGATTGATGTGCAGCTTAGCCCGAACAACGGCATCCTCATCCTAGTAACCGGCGACCTTAAGGTATGTATAAACATAGCGCGGAGGGCGGGATATCGGATGAGAGGAGGGAGAATCCAGTTACTGATAGTATGCGATTGTTTACAGGTCGATGGTGGTGACTACCCACTCCCTTTCTCGCAGATATTCCAGCTCTTCCAGGACCCCGCTGGCCAGTGGTTCCTTTTCAACGATATCTTCCGGCTCCTCATCTAAAGCGTCATCATCAGCCCTGGGCCGAAAGTTGCAGCCGCAAACTCTCGATGGAGTCTCGCCAAGACTGGATGGGGTTGCCGAGCCTTTTGTCTGATGAGCCTTTCTCTTTTGGTCTGATGAGGCAGGCTGGGGAGGCTCAGGAACTTGATCACTCTGGCCCTTCGGCTTGTCGCTTCTTTCAGAGACCTTGCAGGGCGGCAAAACGGGCGGGGTATTTTGCAACAAACTAGTGGGCGTTCTCTTCGAAGGGTGGCTGTGGCTGGCATATGGCAACTGGAGGTTTTTTGATCGCTTTTAGGTTTGAACGAAGACTAGATGGAGTTAAACACCACCAAAGAACCCGAAAAGAAATGAGTGAACCCGAAAGGAAATGGAAACAAACTCAAGCAAACTTGGCCGGATTGCTCGGTATCATCCGCCTCAGCATATCAATCTGCCGCGCCATGGTCTTGTTCTTCAATTCCGCCACCCCGCGCTTGTCGGTCCTCCGCATCCCGTTAGCGTAAACCACTGTAGAATCGGGCACCACCTCGCCGGCGGCGATCTCAGAGTGTGGTGTGAGCGTGCAGTGCTAGACACCAGGAATACAACTAAATCAGCATTTATCCATCCATCTAACAAGCCACTGGGCGTGTCAAGACTTTCTTAGTAGCAACTCACCTTCCCAATAACAGCCCCCGCGCCGACCCTCGACCCAACCCCAACCACTGTCCCCTCGCCCACCACCGTCTCGCCCGCCTCAATCACCGCGGCCACTTCCACCGTCACATAATCTGCCAGCGTCACCCCAGCCGGCGCGCCATCACCACCACTAGCACCATCCCCACCCCCTCCTCTCCTTACAACAGCAGCTGCTGCTGAGGAAGAAGACACAGGCGCAGCCCCCAACACAGCGCGCTCATGCACAATACACTTCCGGCCGACACTCACACGGCCGAGGTGGGATTCGATGCGGGCGCGCGGGTGGATGACGGTTTCGCCGTGGAGAGAGATGGTGTGCGTACCGGCGAGGAGGGTGGAATCGGCGATGGTTAGGGAGGAGGAGAGGTGAACCGGGGGCTTGGGCGGTGCGGCGGTGTTGGATGAGGAGCCGGGGTGTAGGGAGTGTCGTTTGGACATTGTTCTTGTTCTTTTGGGGGGGAGCTCTTGTGAGTGTTAGGGGGTGGTCATGGTGGAGTTGGGAGTGGGTTTTGGAAGGTAGATTGATTCCTTAATGGAATTTGGTCGTAGGTTATGGTGGTCGTTGTGGGAGTGGTGATCGGTCAAACATTGTTGACATTCCAGGAGTGCCAGGGTTCGTCGACTTTGGCGAGGGTTGGAGGTGAGACGCGTTGCACAAAGAAATGCTCGAGTCCCAAGCTTCCAAAGCTTCCCCACACTGTGCCACAAAACAGCTCCATTACGCCACAATTCCCGAAGCGCACCGCCACAATTTGTAACGCCGCAGCCAATCAGAAGCTCGCTGTATCCAAACCTCCAAAGAAAGGTGCTCAATCAGCGCACGCACCTTGCAACCTCACCCGCAGGTCCCACCAAACGAACAAATAGACAACCCCTCCCCGACTCCCCCGGCAGAACGAACTCCCGGCCGAGGCCAATTGGCATCCCACGCACCTCTGCTCGCTCGAGAGCAGAGAGAGACGAAATTCACCTATCGCCATCGCCATGCTGTCACGCACCGCCGCGCCGGCTAAGGCGTCGGCTAAGAAGACCCTCTCGAGCGCCGTTGCTGCTGCTACTGCGGCCGCGGCCACAACCCCATCAGTCACAGCGACGACGACAACGACCTCTGCGAGTACATTGTCGCCTGCGCAATGCCGGACGTTTGCCACCGTCCAGGACGCCAACGCCGCCAATGTGCGCACCTACGGCGGCCTGCGCGACCAGGACCGCATCTTCCAGAACCTGTATGGGCGCTTCCCGCCTGACCTGAAGAGTGCGAAGAAGATGGGCGATTGGCACAAGACGAAGGAGATTATTCTCAAGGGTCATGACTGGATTATTGGCGAGATTAAGGCTTCGGGTCTGCGCGGGCGTGGTGGTGCTGGTTTCCCTTCGGGTTTGAAATGGGTGCGTACTCTTTTTTCTCCCCCAATTCCTACCATGTTGGTGGTGGTGGGGTTATTCAAGACCGGGGCCGCCAGTTGTTTGTGGAATGGCTCCAGCGAGCTTCCGGCTAACCTGACCTCTTTCGGGTAGTCCTTTATGAATTTCAAAGACTGGGACAAGGACGATAAGCCGAGGTACCTGGTGGTCAACGCCGATGAGGGTGAGCCCGGCACCTGCAAGGACCGCGAGATCATGCGCAAGGACCCCCACAAGTTGGTCGAGGGCTGTCTCGTCGCCGGCCGCGCCATGAACGCCTCGGCCGCCTACATCTACATTCGCGGCGAATTTATCCACGAGGCTGCCGTGCTGCAGAACGCCATCAACGAGGCCTACGCCGACGGGCTGATCGGTAAGAACGCCTGCGGCTCCGGCTACGACTTCGACGTCTACGTCCACCGCGGCGGTGGTGCCTACGTCTGCGGCGAGGAGACCAGCCTGATCGAATCGCTTGAGGGCAAGCCGGGCAAGCCGCGTCTCAAGCCGCCCTTCCCCGCGGCCGTCGGCCTATTCGGCTGCCCCTCCACCGTGGCCAACGTCGAGACCGTCGCTGTAGCGCCCACCATCTGCCGGCGCGGGGGCAGCTGGTTCGCCGGCTTCGGCCGCGAGCGTAACCAGGGCACCAAGCTCTTCTGCATCAGCGGGCACGTCAACAACCCAGTGACCGTCGAGGAGGAGATGAGCATCCCGATGCGCGAGCTAATCGACAAGCACTGCGGCGGCGTTCGCGGCGGGTGGGATAACCTGCTAGCCGTCATCCCCGGCGGCTCGTCGACGCCCATCCTGCCCAAGCACATCTGCGACAACCAGCTGATGGACTTTGACGCCCTCAAGGACAGCCAGTCCGGTCTCGGCACCGCCGCCGTCATCGTCATGGACAAGAGCACCGACGTTGTGCGCGCCATCTCCCGTCTTAGTCACTTTTACCGCCACGAGTCCTGCGGCCAGTGCACCCCCTGCCGCGAGGGCAGTAAGTGGACGGAGCAAATCATGCAGCGCTTCGAGAAGGGCATGGGCCGCGAGCGTGAGATTGATATGCTCCAGGAGCTGACCAAGCAGGTCGAGGGGCATACCATTTGCGGTGAGTTTCCCCAAGATTATTGATTACTCGTTTGCTTTTTGTCTTTGTTTATTAGGATAGAATAAGCACGCTAACTCTATGTCAAGCTCTCGGCGAGGCCTTCGCCTGGCCCATCCAGGGCCTGATCCGCCACTTCCGCCCCGAGCTCGAGGCTCGCATGCAAAAGTTTGCCCAGGAGACTGGCGGCGAGGCCCTGGCTGGAGGCTGGAACCACGACTCACGGCTGCAGGGCAAGCTTGTCTCACCGGGTATGTAAAGGGGGGGGAACGGAAAGGAAGTGCCTAGAGCGGGAAAGAATGGGGGTAGAAAGGAAACGGTTGAATGCATCTGGTCATGGTGGTGAAGGGTGTTGGCGGCGGTTTTGATAGATGTGGGTGAGTCTTTTGGTACCTTTGTACATAAGCCTAATTCGCCCATTTCTTGTCCCTTTTTGAGAGTGGATTTCGTTTACTTTGTCAGTCTAGGTGGCGGTTGTTCCTCCCCGAAAAGACTCCTGGAGAGAGGGCGAGAAAGAGAAAAGGTGGGTTCGCGTGGCACGATTTGATTGCTTGACACAGGAAAAGAAGGGTGTATAGGCGCCCAGCAAAAAGGTTGGTTGTCGGTTGGTTGCCTTGCATAGTCCCCTGCAACCCCTCAAAGACACCCGCGAAACGCCAGATGCAGGACGGGAAGTGCGGCCGGCCAACCATTCTCTTCCAAGTCTCTCCTAGATTTACCGCTGTGCAAAGCATACAAATTATTAGAAGTCGGGACAGATAAATTTTTTGCACAGCCTCAGATGCTGCTTCTGCATCTTGCATCATGGGTCATAGGACAACGCAGCATGGGAAGTGGGTGATGCGAGGAGGGGGCGCTGTCGCAGCCTTGTCTACTTGTCACAAGCTTCAGCTCTTCAAGTAGGGTAGGTGACCCCTCGCGACATCGGGAGTGACTGAATAGGTTGTACTCGCTTCTCCAGGTGTGTGTGCCCCCTTTCTTGTCGACCTTTTCTCGTCGACCTCTTCTCGTCGACCTCTTCTTCAAAGCCTTGTCGTTGTGTTTCCTTCTCTATGGCTGCATCCCCTGCTTTGTCGGGTCTTCTCCTTTGCTCTGTCTAGATCTAGGCTTGGTTTTATTGCGCTCTACTTGTCTCCTTGCCTTTTGCTCGTTCTCGTCTCCTTCCTGTATTACTTTTAACGTCCCCGGCCAACTTGTTACACTCTCGTCCGACAGCTTCTGCTCGTCGTTGTTCAACGCTTGTCCACCAACAGCCAGATCAGACCAAGTCTCTTAGCCGTTGGGACCCCTATTAACCCACCACGATGGCCGAAGTCATCGGCATCATCGGCAGTAGCATCGCCGTTGTTCAAGCAACCAAATCCCTCGCCAGCTTGGCCGGTTCTCTCACGCGGCTCTGGCGGGAAATACGCGATGTTCCCGAGAGGATCAACACACTTCTCACCGAACTTGAGATTACCGGCGCGTTCGTCGACGCCTTCGAGGGCGAGCTCCTGACGGATGCCGAGGACGTCTCGACTGGTTTGCAACAGCTTGTGATTCTGCAGTTCCGCGATGCACATGCTGAGTTGGCGAGCTTGGTTGAGGACTTGCGAGCGGAAACTGCGGTATCGGCGGTTAAAGGAAGTCGTAGGAAGGGCTTGATCGCGAGAACGAAAGTTGCGTTGAAGAAGGACGTGCTGGATAGGTATGAGCGTCGACTTCGGAAGGCGCGGGACCATCTGGAGCTTGTAAAGGACACCCATCTCATGTGAGTTGGAAACACGTTGGGTTGTTCTTAAGACGTGACCCGCTTACCCACAACCATGATGACAGGTCTGTTCAGAAACGACAGCCTGAGTTGATAGTCGCCAAACTCACCAGCGCGCTTCAAAGTTACAACATTGCCAACACCATGGAAAGTAAAAATGATGGCAGGTCTGCTCAAAAATCACAGCCTGAGTTGGCAGCCGCCAGAGTCCCCAGCGCGGTTCAAAATTGCGACACCGCCACCACCACGGATTATTCGGGTTTGTGGGGAGAAGCCGTTGACTTTGCCACGATAGTTGCGGAGGGGAGGTACCTGGCGGCCGAGGTCGAGCCATTCAGCTATCAAGATCGTGCCGGGAGAAAAGTGGTACGCCGCGATGATTTGTACAAGCCCTTTTCTGGTATGCTTGGATCTCTCGGGTTGAAATCCTGGGTAGCGGCGGAACAAATGGCACGATCCGGCGTGCCGGAAACAACCTGTGAGTCTGCCTGTACATGTCCGGATACCGCCCCCATCTTTCAAACCATCCCCATCGTTCAACCCGGTTTCTTCTAACCGAACAGTCAAGGCTACCAAGCCAAGGCTATGTCGCCGCAGTGGTTGCGGGGTAAGAATATTTACTATTTGCAGCTTTCGATAGACACCAGCGGCTGGAAGTTTGTTTTCAGGCACTATGTGACCGTTCCACCCACCACTTGGGAGGTGCCCCCGGGTGTTTTTGGGCCGACCCGGCTTATGGGGACGGAGCCTACGGTGCCTTTTAATTTGCTCCGGGGGTCGTGGGAGTCGTTGATGAAGAGCTTTGACGACGGGATAGCTACGCCATATTGCGTGAATGGAGATGGCGAGACTCTTGTTCATGTAAGCGGACGCAACTTCACGACTAATCCCCCCCAATCTTCTCCATAATGTTCTGACAATATGGCGTTTAGCGGGCCATGCAGTCTCGGCCGGCCTTTGTCGAACCATTGCTCCGAATGGGCCTCGATCTCTACCATGAGGACGGGCACGGTCACCCGGCGTATCACCATGCTTTGTCACGGTACTGGGGAAGTGACCTTCCTTTTGTCCATCGGCTATTCTTGTCCCAGGGCGTCTACGACGAAGTCACATCATGGCCCGATAAAAAAACGGCGGATATCATGCTAAGGAGTCCCGTGGCTTTTGACTGGCTCGTCTCTACCACCTTCCAGGACTTTTATCAATGGCCCTTGGAACACCGTCTCGCAGTACTCTCCCACTACACCAATAGCCTCCGGTTTCCATACAGTAGGGCCTTCGGCCGATTGTTTCATCCGGCGGGCCATTTCCGGCGGGAGGAACTTCTCCATTATATCCCGTCTCTAGGGTTTTGCGCCCTCCAATGGGCCACAGACTGTTACTTTTACGTATGGCACCGTTGGTGGAATGTCTCAGGGAAAACTGAAGGGCGCCCCCCGGCACAGGGTATTATCCAGGGAGTGGCAGCAGTGGTGAAGCCCCCTGACTTCACCTCTTTACACGAAACGGGGTCCATGAGCGGCCTACTGGCGACATTTGCATGCGCCCTCGGAAGATGTAATTGGGCCGGCACTGTCCGCAAGAAATTATCTAACACTTCGCCGGATCAAGATCAGAGAATCGCCCACGACAAGTTGCTGAAGAACTGGGTCAGTGATCTTGCGGCCGGGGGAATGGACCTAGAAGCATATGGGGAGTCAGAAAAGGCGCACTACGATCGCCGAGGCGTTCTCTCCTCTCCACAGAAACCACGGGAAGTTTTGCTAAGCCCCGAGGAGAGAATATTCTACGCGCCGCAAAGGTCATTAAACGGGTTCACGTTTGGCCCAAAAGCGGAAGATTGGAATCTCATATGGGAGTGGCACCCAGATCCCGAAAGGCTTGCCGGCGAGTTCTGGACGCTGATCGAAGACCCGCCCTTGGCTATTCCGGGTAGTTGGGTGGACGAACCCGAGAGCTTCTACTTCACAAACCCGAGAGTTAGGGAGAAGAAGGTTTGGCCACCGCCCAAGCCTGTTAAATTAATTTTTAACCAGGCAGGGTTGTTTAGTGAATAGGGTCAAATAATCGGCAACGGCAACAATTGATTGTCCTACTCACCCTCTTCCCATCCCCCATGTCTGTCTGGTTTGTAACTAACCTCGGCAGAGGTGTAAGGCGGGTTGAGAATGAGGATGATGACCGTTTCCGTCGTTCATCGTTGGCGAAGTGGGATCTGGATTTTCAATGGAGCGTGGTGGTCCCCGGGATTGGCAGAATCCAAAGTAGCAGGGCCTACACAGGAGTGAGCTTGATAAATCATGCGCGTTATGTCTCACTTTTTAGTTGTTGAGAACCCCTGAGAAGATGAAGAGAGGGCCACGTCTTGAGGTCCCTGTGATAGTGTTGTGTTGGCTTAAAGTGGGGCATATACAGGGGGAGTTGCACGATAAAACATTTCAGCTCCAGAGCGTGTTTTGACAACTTGTGTACGATGGCAACATGAACTGTCAAACGTTGAAGGCCTTCACTTCGATTCGCCAAATGACTCAACGTCAATTTTTGACTACCTTCATTTTTTCTGGATTTTTTTTCACCTGCGTGTCGGACACGATTTAACGGCTAACCCGCCCATCAATCAAAATGGCGGTTGGTATCAGCGCCTTCAAGCAGTTCGTGAAATTCGGCACTGATGCCTGTAAGTCTGGAAGAACCGGTTCCGTGTCACAATCTATCTACCCCCGGTCATCAGAA
Organism: Dichotomopilus funicola; assembly: GCF_033296635.1. Taxonomy (NCBI): domain Eukaryota; kingdom Fungi; phylum Ascomycota; class Sordariomycetes; order Sordariales; family Chaetomiaceae; genus Dichotomopilus; species Dichotomopilus funicola. The sequence goes on from NW_026944038.1 coordinate 318,124, forward strand.
TTATAACACAATCAGAACTACACACGGAACACTAACCCGATCCTCTCACAGACGGCATTGAGCGCCTCCTCCGCCTCATTCAATCCCTCATCACCATCCTCCTCTTCGCACCCACAAGCTTCAACCACCTCCCACTCCTATCCCTCCTGATACCCACGTCCTTCATTTCACCAACCACCCCGACAATAACAACAACCCTCACCCACCTCCGCAAACGCCTCGCCACACTCCGCCAACCCCTCCGCTTCTTCCGCTTCCTCGACTGCTTCACCTCTGCCTGGACAATCTTCGTTACGGCACCAACCGCGACGCCTTCCTTGGCAGACACCCTCCTCCGATGGACAGACTTTGGCAGCAAGGCCTTCAACGGCATGTACCTTCTCCTCGAGAGTGCCGTGTTTGCTGAGGTGGTGCTGGACGTGCCTGGTGTCGGGTTGTGGGTGGGAGGGCCTGAGGCGGTGAGGCAGATGGGGTTGGACGGGCAGCGGTTTTGGTTTGTGAGTTTGGTGTGTGGGATTGTGGGGGGTGTGGTGAGATTGATGGTTAGCGAGACAAGTGGGCAAGAGGGAGGGGGTGGTGGGAAGGAGGACGGAGACGGGAAGGGAAAAGAGGGCAGCGTAAAATCGGTGCAGAAGAAACGGAAGGTTTTGAGGAGAGTGGTGGCGGATATGATGGATCTCGCTGTCCCTGGGTCGGCGGTGGGCTGGGTGCCGTTATCACCGGGGATAGTGGGAGTATTGATGTTTGGAAGCACGGCGCTGACGGGACTGGAGGTTTGGGAGAGGTGTGGGAGAGAGCTTGCTGTCGGCAAGGCAGCAGGCAGGTCATAAAGGCGGTTGATTCTGTCTGCGATGGCATTGATTGCAGTATTTACAGGGCATGAGATATATCAAAGAGGTACCTAGATAACTATCAGAAAACTAACAAGGGGCAAGTAAGGCCCCTATTGATCAAAACTTCAGTCGGGACATGAGATGACTTTGGTAAATCTTCACGACGACAGTTGCAATTTGGGAACACATAGCTCCAAAGACTTTGCAAGTGTTGCCCCAAACGATGGTTGGGTTAAGAACCCAAAGCCGTTAGGGCTAAACTAAATAATATTATTTCTAGAAGATCCGTGAATAGAATGGAAGAAACTAAACCCGTAACTGTCAGCGTAATAAATTGGTCCTTTTACATAGTAATGTGAGAATGAGTTCAGATGAACGGCGGGCCGTGAAAACCCCCCAGCCGCCCGCATGCAGGAACCAGGTGGGGCGGGCCCATATCATCCCCACCAAGATGCGGCAGAAAACGAAAAAGTTTGGCGGTGAGGCGCATTGGAGAAGCGGAAATCCTCAGAATTTTCCTGGGAAAAGAAGCACACGCGACTGCCTTTTGATGTCATTCGACCGCTTTGCTTTGCGCAATTTGTGCAAGAGCTAACTCTCCCCCCCTTGCGCCCTCGCTCTTAAAATTTTCTTCTCCCCATGTCCGCTCCACCAGCGTGGCTTTTTTCCAATAACACTGCATCAACCGCGCAGCAATCGACCACTCGCGACGAAGCACCCACCATGGTCGGAACCAAGAAGCAGAAGACCGGCGGGTCTAAGAAAGCGACCGGGCCCGTCGCCGAGCCGCCGGCGCAGCTCATGGACCTAGTTGAATCATTCCTCTCCGATCACGATTTCTCCGACGCCCACCGTGAATTCTCGAAGCAGCGCGCTAAGAAAGGCTGGAAAAAGGGCGACAAATCCGCCCACCACTCCCTTGTCACGGTCTTTCAGAGCTGGGAGACGTCCGGAAAAGGCGCCAATGTTGCCGCCGAGGTAGTCACTGCCGTCAATGACGAGAGCAGCGAGAGCAGCGAGAGCAGCAGCGATTCGGACTCCTCTGACAGCGAGAGTGAGGATGATGCCGACGTTGAAATGAAGGACGCCGCTGGGGAGGAAGCTTCGAGCTCGGATTCGAGCAGCAGCAGCAGCAGCAGCAGCAGCAGTGAGAGCGAAAGCGAGAGCAGCGACAGTGACAGCGACAGCGACAAGGAAGACGAGAAGAAGCCCGCGAAACCCGCTCCCGCACCGAAGACTCCCGTGAACCCTCTCAAGCGTAAGGCGGCTTCCGAGAGCAGCGACTCTTCGGATTCTGACTCCGATTCCGATTCGAGCTCCGACGAGGAGGCTCCCGCCCTTAAGAAGCAAAAGACCGCCGCCGCGCCCGCTGCGGATTCGTCGTCGTCAGAATCCTCCGACTCGTCGTCTTCCGAGTCCGAGTCCGATTCCAGCTCCGATTCCGATTCCGACTCCGACTCCGACTCCGAAGAAGAGCCCGCGCCCGCGCCCAAGAAGGCCGAGGCGAAAAAAGAAGTTAAGGATGCCTCTTCCTCTGAGTCGTCGGAATCAGACTCGTCTTCTTCTGAGTCAGATTCCGACTCTGATTCCGATTCCGAGGACGAAGCTGAGGAGGCGGCTAAGGTCCCTCTCCCCGACTCGGGCTCAGAGTCCGATTCCTCCAGCAGCTCTTCGTCTGAGTCGTCCTCCGACTCCGATTCAGACTCGGACTCAGAGAAACAGACCAAGACCAAAGCCGTCAAGACCGAATCTTTCGCCCCAGCCGCTTCCGACTCCTCAGCGACACTCGACCGCTCCTCGCCCAAAGTCTTCCCCGTTGACACATTCGCTCCGCTCCCGCCGGACCCAGTTACGTTCAAGGCCAACAACCGTGGCAAGGGCAATGGAAACGGCAAGCTGAACCAGCCCTTCTCGCGAATTGACCGCAGCCTCGAAGTCGATCCCCGCTTCCAGTCCAATGCCTTTGCCGGGCACGACTGGGGCCGTAAAGCCCACGAAGACCTGATCGTCACGCGCGGCAAGGGATTTACCAAGGAGAAGAACAAAAAGAAGAAGGGTAGCTACCGCGGCGGCAGAATTGATACCTTTGCCGTGGGTGGTATCAAGTTCGATGACTAAACTCTGAGAGGGGGTTTCCTTGTTTATTTATCATGGTCGATCGTGGCGGTCCTGGCCATTTAAGAGGGCGGAATTAGAGAAAAGGACGGCAATTTTATGTTGCCATCGGCACGGGCGGTTTATCGGGGGTGATTCACATGTGGTGGTGGGAAGTGGGCGGCGTCAGTTGGCCAGGTTTTTACACATGGCATATTAGCATGGAGTCTCGGGCAATTTGTGATAAGTTGTTCTCGTCCGGTATTTACATGCCAGGTTTTCTGGCATCCGGACCTGTTTGTATCTAACTACAATTCTCGGGGGGTCTCCCCTCCATACGAATGTAATCTATGAGTACTACCTCACTCGCCTACGAGGCGAAGAGTGTCCCAACCCGAAGACAGCTGTGACGGGACTTGCAGACCGCTTTAACCTGTGTCTAGGGCATTTGCTTTCTCATCTTAATATTGATGACTCTCTAGACGCTCGCTCAGCCTTATAGTCCGCCGTTGGGGCTGTGCTGACTGGCAAACCACGACTGGGAAACAGTCCCACTTACATTAGCGAGAGCAAACGAACTATATCGTTTTCCCAGGGGAGTGGGTGGCTTGATTTAGGCATTTGCACAAGGTCTTTGCAGAGCGAGTATTGTATGACGGAAGAGTAGTGTTGACCCAATAGGGAAGGTCAGATAGGGTCTTGAGTTCGGATGTCCGGTACCACGGAATCTAATGGTTGATATTTTGTTGCTTATAGGCTGGAGACTGTGATGATTTTGATGCTGAGAATGTGTGGGATCCTCGGAGTGAAGATGGTTTGATAGTATCGTGGTTACCATGTTTGGTCTCACAGTCGTGGTCATCGCCATTTGAGTCACGAGTGTGACGGCCCTCAGGTTCAACGTTCATGGCGTTTTCGATGGGGGCTTGAACGATAATCCACCAGCTTTTCAGTGGCATTGAATAAAATTAACACGAAGACAATTTCGGTGCCTAAGCTGCACTTTGCTGCCCAAGACAAGTCATCGAGACTAGTCTCTTTTGAGAGAGTGAGATTCAGCCTAGGTAATCGTGTTGCTTCACGAGAGGGTACCGGCCGACCAAATTATAGGGGATCCTTCGTATTTTCCTGTCAGGTCTAAAATAGGAATAACGTCAAGTGAGGACAGGGCTGGTAGGATTGAGCAGAATCAAAATAAGGTTTCAAGGGGGGTGGTCAGTTCTGACCAGCTGCATAATCCAGACTCTCGGTTGACTGGACCCTTCTTCAACTTTGCGAGCCCGAGTCTCTTAAGTTAGATAACGGCGAGACTCTTTCGTCTTAAAAGGCACTAATATGAGCGGTTTGCCAGGTATCTTGTGTGCTCAGCGGTAAGGCAGATTCGAGTAATGGGATCCCGGTGAGATCTCAAAGCGACACACGCACCTACACAGACTGAGCCATTTTCGAGATGATCATAGGCATTGAGACGAAACTTTTGCAAGCCCTGCCGTCAACTTCATCTCAAAACTGCGGCGCGTGTTGCGTTTCTTTGACTTGTGAGTCGTCATCTCAGTGATGTTGGGGCACACATCAAGAGATACCGCCCCAAACCCTCATAGCAACGGTCAGACTTGAATCCGTGTTGATAAACTCGGCTGCTGGTTGCTAGAGGTAGCAGAATAACCATGGACCCCAAAATCTTACCCACGACAGCAATCCCGAGTCTCGTTGAAAATCCCAAACCATATGCCCGTGCAGTTTCTAAAGAATGCCGCCCTTGATTCTGCCTCGCCTTCGGCTCCTCATGAATACACCGTTAGTGTATCTACGTATTGTGACAGATTTTGAGATCCGAAGCATGGCCAAGCTCCTGCAAGTCCGACTCGCCAAAGAAAAGTCTCAAGAGAGGGAAAGGGGAAAGCAAAGGAACCAATAATGGCGTTCACTCCTTGTCCTTAAAGCCAACTCGAGTGCCATCGGAAATATCCACTCTCTCCAGACCGCCGAGACCGTTCACGCCTAGCCAGGGTGCCATTTCCGGAATTTCACGCCAAGTCCGTGTTTATTTGCCGTTTATATAGACGTCCAGTGAAGTTAACATTGGGGCAACCGGACACACGGGCCTAAAGGTCGCGACAATGACACCCGGTCACGCAGATAGTTGGCTCACACTCAGGGGGCACGACGGGTGCGACGGGGTTCGGATGATATCTAGCTAGTGGAATTAAGCGCTGGCACACTCGGCATAAAAACGTGGTCCCCATGTGCAGTTTGGCAGTCACGGGCGGCCGCCACAAACCACAGCGCCTCCGGTCTGACTGCAAGCGTGGCACGGGGTGCTCATGTGAGATGGCTGTACCAAACATGGTGTCATAGAGAGCATGGCCAAGTTTTGATATCCGGGCATGGCTAGATACTCAGGCGGCCTCAAATGAGGTCCTCATTGTTGGCTGTGATCCGTGACACAGGGGTTTTACGACGTGGTGTTGTGTTTGTGTTGGATCTGGCGCAAATGCACATACTGTAGATCGATCGACCTGGCCCCAAATCAGCCTTGGCTAAAAGAGTGGAGCATCCCGTCTGATTGTGCACGGACATGTGGGCGCTAAGGGTGAGTCCTTGTTCGGCCACCTGGCGAGGCTTCCGAGGGACCCCCGGAAAGCCACAGGCCGCCGAAGCGGCGGGCAAAGTCAGGCTCTCCGAGCCGGCGTTTTCAGACGCAACAACGGCGTGACGGGTTGTTGGGCCAGGGCGACCCATCACAATGGCGACAAAGGCGTGTAGGTTCAATAAATAGTCAGGAACCGATGTGCCGTTGGTTCAGTCTCCGGTTTCCCAGTTTTTGAACCCTGTTTGCCGACCTGTTTCGCTCGGCGCATCCCAACACACACAACGCTACCCCTCTATCTCACTTTGTCAACACCACACACAACTTCATCGAGCAACACTCCCGTCTCCAGCCAATTTGATTCACCCGTCGGCGCGTCTCTTCTACCATTCGTCTACCATCTTCCCCCTCACGACATGAGCACGCCCTACCACTCCAGCCTACTCACTTCCAGCCACAATGTTCAAAAAGTTCAGGGACCGACGCAGTCGAACAACGTCAAGACACCCCGCCAACACCACCCAAACGATCACATCGCTAACCCGTGCCGCAGCAGTCCTCTCGGCTTGCCCAAGGGTAGTGGTGGTGATGCTGTGAAAGAGCAGAACCTTCCTAAAACGAAACGGCTAAAACACGATCATGTTGCCGCGCCAGACGTTGACGAGGCCCTTCGGGTAACCGAAAACGAGCTGCGGGGATTCCGGGCCACCGCAGATGAGACTGTTCAGCCTTCGGACGGGACACTTTTCCAGGTCAGCAAGAAGCTCGACGGCCAGTTGACGGCGTACGCCGAGCGTCAGGCCCTTGAATACGGCACCGTACGCCAGCAAGCCTTCGAGTATGAGCGGTCCCTAGGCTTCGATTCCGCGTGCACCAAGCAGGCCAGCGAGAAGGAGATTGCGGCGAACGCGGTGCTCCAGCAGCTCAAAAAGGACGACATCGCCCGCTTTTACGACAAGGCACCCAAGAAGGAGGGCTATCGTGGCCAGGAACACGCTCGGTTCTACGGTGACCACTTTCTCTCCAATGCCGAGTTGATTGAACAAACGCAAGTGTTCGCCCTGTGTCGCGACATGCCCAAAGGCGCCCATCTACACATCCACTTCAACTCCAATCTGGCACCGAGCGTCCTCCTCGGCATTGCTCAGAAGATGGACCGCATGTTTATATGGAGCAACATCCCCCTGAACCGGGACGAGGCGTTTGACCTCTGCCGCATTCAGTTCAGTATCATGAGCCCGGAAGCCGTTATGGAAAGGGGGGAAAGGAGTCCATTTGATAAGGACTATCAGGGCGGGAACGTAATGCAATTTCGTGCGTTCAGGGCGGCCTATCCCGATGGGGAGGAGAAGGCTGATAATTGGTTGGAACGAAAGCTAGTCTTCCAGGAGGAGGAAGCACACCACCCGCTTCAAACGGCCGAAGGGTTCGTTCTTATCAAAATACCCAAGTCCTGGAAAGCGTGCAAGTTTACTGACTGCTGATGTACAGGGCATGGGAAAAGTTCAATGCCCGTACGCAAATGATGAAAGGCCTCTTCAACTACGAGACCGCCTACCGGGAATACACCCGGCAGTGTTTGGCCGAGTTTGTCGACGACAAAATCCAGTACGCCGAAATCCGGCCTAACTTTATGTCGTCCAACCAAGTGTGGAAGGACGATGGCTCACTACGGATCGACAACGTCGGTATCATGGATCTCATCATCAGCGAGTACGAGGCTTTCCAGGAGAAGCACCAAAACCAAGTGCTGAAGGGTCTCAAAGTCATCTACTGTACTCCCCGGTCGTTTAGTGAGAAGCTGGTCGGCGAAGCCTTAATGCAGTGCTTCCAGTTCAAGAAGCACAAGAGGTTTGGGCCGTACATTGCCGGTAAGTCTGCCCAGGACACATCACCCAAATTTCCGGCTGATGCTAACGAACACAACACCAGGCTTTGACCTTGTCGGTGAAGAAAGCAAAGGCAAACCTCTCAAAGCCTTCACCACCCAATTTTTACACTTCCAAGCTCTCTGCAAGACCGCGGAAGTCGAAATTCCCTTCCTCTTTCACTGCGGCGAGACGCTCGACATCGGCACCGACACCGACGGCAACCTGTTGGATGCGCTATTACTCGGCGCGCGGCGTATTGGCCACGGCTTTGCCCTACCACGTCACCCGTTCGTCATGGACGAGATGCGCCGTCGAGGGGTGTGTGTCGAGGTCTGCCCGATCTCCAACGAGATTCTCGGGTTGACGCCGCGGATCAGTGGGCACGCGATGTATAATTTGCTGGCGAACAATGTGCCATGCACGATTAGCACGGACAACGGGACGCTGTTCCGCTCCCGCCTCTCGCACGACTTCTACCAAGTCATGGCCGGGAAGCCCGACATGACGCTGCATGGCCTGCGGCAGCTTGCAGAATGGAGCATCAAGCATGCGTGCCTGGATGAGCCGGGCCGTCGGGAGGCCCTGCGGGCCGACTGGGTGCGCATGTGGGATGCGTTTTGCCAGCGGATTATTGATGGGGCGTTTACGAATCATGATAGCGAGGGTGAAGAGGATGGGGTCGGCAAACCTTGACGGCCGGATCTGACGAGGCTGGCTTGGGCTTGGGCGTTTATGGAAGTTTTGAAGAAGGTCGACCTGGGGAAGGGTCTGGTGCATCGGTAGGAGGGAATAGATAGACGGAGTTTCACGATCTAGTGTTTATTAGCGGGCGTTGGGTTCAGCTTGGGAGTTAGGGCCGTTCTAAGTCACTTCTCTTCCTGGGCATCAGACATTACGACGCAAGAATTTAACATTCCCCGGATACCTCCACAGGGTATGATGAGGTTGGAGATTTAACGCAAGCCCTCCTTGACACGTCAAAAAGTGTTCTTGTCAACTGAAAAGCGGAGACCATCCACTACTACTATCACGAGTGAGTCACTCTCCTCCTGCCCTGCTTCCCGTTCCCCCAGACCTTGTCGCCACACGGCCCGTACCGATGTGAAACCCCGGGGTGCCTGGGTCCATTGACAAATGGTTGTGAGGCGATATAAAGTCCGAGCTCATCCCCGTGCTGTAAAAGTCCACGCACCTTCCCTCCCACACGCCCTATATAACCCCATTCTGCCCTTGCCCGGTCACCATCTCCTCCTAATTGAAATCTAAACACTGGTTTGGCTCAGCGGTATTGGGAGGGGCGCTGGCCTCGCCAATTCCGTCGTAAATCGAAATGGTCCCGGGTTCGATTCCCGAGACCAGCGAAGTAAAAGACTCTTTTCGGAGGGAACTTATCGTAACCACCGACCGCTATCCTTCCGGATGGGGATAGCGCTCGGTGTGAGCTTTTTGTATTTTATGTGTCACTTCTTTTTTCCCTCTACTACTTGCTATCTTTTTTTCCTATTAGCACTTTCTGGATTGTTCCTTTGTTTGTCTTGTGATATATCCAGAGAAACCCAGATGTAGGATTTAAAACCCGAAACGGACAAGGGATGAAGACTGAACCTTGAGTGATGTCAAAAGAAAAGTCTTGGTTCAAGTCGACACACCGCGAGGATGCAAAGTAACCTCTCCGCCATGGCCTCGCTCCAGGCCCCGGATTACCCATTCTTGACAACTCCGTGCCCCTTCTTGCTTCATCGTGTACTTTCATCAGACTCCGGCTTGTGTGGTGTTGGTGACCATAGTGGGGTTGGTTCTCATGCAGATCATCACCAGGATCTGGGGTTGGAGCAGGGATCAAGACCCCCAGCAAGCGAGTGAGTCACAAAAAAGTCAATTGCAACATCGCGATTGTTGGTTTCCAATTGAGCACTTTGATTCGACGGGTTTGAGGACGGGAGTTGGATTTGTAAATGTAAATGTGACAGCCCGGATCCCGCAGGGAGCTTTATTTTGAAGGGGCCGATGTCTGACGGGCATCCGGGTCGAGGGAAGCTCTCGCGGACACGGCGGTAAGGAAGAACAATTCCTGTGAACTTCGTCGACGTTCAGGACCAGAAAAATGACATGAGAGGGGATATCCGTATCTCTGCCCCAACCCTTTCTACACTATGTCCAGAGCTCCTTCTTCCTCCTCCTTGTCGAGGTTAGGTTGGCGCCTTGAAGTGTGAAGACCCTGCTGCTTCGCCAATTCCCTGCATGACAGACCCCAAACTCCCTTGCTCAATTGTTGGCTCCGCCACTCACCTCAAGCCGCCTTGCCGGTGGACCACGAGAAGCCTCCTGAAACCTTCGGTTGCTGAATTCTCAAAGCTCCAAAGGAAGGTCACAGGCCAGCAGAGGCTATTTCCCAGTCGCAGACATGAGTTCCGAGACCAAGCCATGCCTTGTGAAACCGAGGCAACTAAAAGCATCCAATGTCACAGGAATTTTGTCGGCACCGAACCTCCATGAAAAGTTTCGCGCAACCTATGGAGGTGCTCGTTCCTGGAAAGTGGACCCCACCCGCATCAAGGGATCGATGGTCTTCGCAAGCCCTTGCGTGTCCGAGGGGTAGGATGGAAGGTCCAAAAGCGTCGTGGCCTCTCCGATTGAAGGATCAATTGGCACCATTTCTCTCCGCGCGTCCATTGCTCCTCACACTCTCCTTGAAATCGTTGAGGACACATTTTGAGCCAGGCTCGAGCCAGGTTGACTTCTCCTTCGGCCGAGCAAGTTCAGCCCGAGGAGGTTGAATGCACGAATCCCACCCAACAGGCACCGAATCCCCGTCCGACAACCCTGTCATGCCTTGCTTGGAAATGGCAGACCGCGCGCCCTTTGCAGGCCTGGTTCCGCGCCGTCGGCGTAAGCCCACCGGAACATGCTCGTTCTGCCCCTCTGCCCCTCCAACTTGAATTACAGCTGTGGGTCGCTTGTGTGTGGGATGGAGAACTGATTGGACAGCTGGAGGAAGAACGCACAGGGGTGGGGCTGTGCTGCGACAGCCAGGACGCAAGCAGCGCAGCCCTACAGAAAATTCAACCGCACCCGAAGATCTAGGACGCACAAAGGTTCTCAACAATGGTTGTCAGTAAAGTCTTGATATTGGTACCGACACTTCTCTCGGCCTTCCATTTCAACGCGGATTAAACCATCAACAGCGGGACGCGTAAACATGTAATAGAGAGCCCCCAAAATACGCTACTTCCCACACCAACCCTGAATCAAGGTATCGATGTTGGTGAGTGCTTTCCGCAAGCAATTCCCTCCCTCCTTCCCATTGTTTGTAGAAAATGTGGGGTAATTTCTGGATTGTGGCCGCGTGGGAAGTGTGACTCACACTTTCCATTTGGGGCTGCCCGGCCCAAGCAGCCAATCAGATTGCCACACAGCCTGCAAGCCCTGCCCGCAAGGGCCTCGCGCGCCTTGCTGTGCGCAAGCGCTGCCTGATTGAAAAGTCTTCAACTCGCCCACTCTCTGGCTGCCTTTTTTCTCTCTCCTCCAACCCCAAACTTCCCACACAAACACAAAATCAAGACACACAAGGCAACCATCAAGATGCGTTAAAGCGTCCCCTTCCCCCAGTCTCCCGACTTGCATTTGCAGAGTCGCCAACATTTCTTCCCCAAAGATTTTCGGTCTCCCCACTCAACCAAACCCTTCAGCTCTACCTGCAAAGGTTGAACTGAACTTTAGCACCCTGCTTCCCAGCTCGCGCTCAAGTTCTTCGAACAACACCGCCGCCATTCACGGCCTAGACTTTCCAGTCTTCACCACGGATTCACATCAGTCACCATGGCTTCCCTCCAGTTCCTCGAGCCTGCCGGCAACATCCGCGCAACAACAGCAACAACAGCATCTACAGCTTCATCAACAGGACTTCGTCTTGTTCGATCAGCCGATCAAGCAACGTCAACATAATCGCCGTATCCAGCAACCTTCCGCCACAGGAGGTGTAAATCAAACTCAGCAACATCGTAACCACCCGTTGTTTCCGCAACAACCGGTACCGACATCGCCATCACTGCAAAACCAGCGAGTTGCTAGCATCATCCAGGCTACTGGGCACCAAGCGACTTCTTCGGCTTTCACCAATCGGTTTAGTTCTACCACGCAGAACCCAAATCAGTTCTACGCTTCATCCGCTCCATCATCGACAGCCGCTTTGAACCTTCAGAAGCAGAACCGGCCTTCACGCCCGCCTGTCCCTCTGTTTTCCCAAAGTACCGGTAACATCCAGCGGGGCAAGATGAACATTCAAGGTAAACACCACCCTGCTCTGCATCTCCTTCACACCGGGCAGCGCAGCTCATATCTTCGCTCAGATCTTGACTTGGAAGAATTCACCGCCTTTGAGGGCGGTGCTTCCACCACGGCGTACTCCTCGCCCGCTATGCCGAGCGTCTTCGACTTGAGCGGCAGCGTTTCGAGCGCGGCAACCAACATCGGAACGATCTCGCCTCAGGATCTTCTGATCCAGGAGCCGTTCATGTCGGCGCCCAACTCTACGGCTCTCACGGCCTTGACCTCGCCGTCCATCTACAACGAGTCTCCCGAGTTCGGCGACACTTACGATGTCTCCCCCAGCTTTGGCAGCGGCGATTTTGACAATGGCTCCACCGACGCTTGGTTCCCTCTCTTCCCCCAGGCGAACCCCCGTCCGGAGGCCGCGGAGATGCCCGTCGAGGCTGAAGACTCGCCATCGACCAAGTCGGATGACCTTGAGGTGGCCTCAGCTTTGGGCCACCGTCGCAAGTCCTCGGGCGCTTCCCCTTCCAGCCGTCCGTCTTCCATTGCTGGCGTCAACTCGCGCCGTCGTGATAAGCCTCTTCCTCCTATCATTGTTGAGGATCCTTCCGACGTCATCGCCATGAAGCGTGCGCGCAACACCTTGGCTGCTCGGAAGTCGCGCGAGCGCAAGGCTCAGCGTCTCGACGAGCTGGAGGAGAAGATCTCGAAGTTGACGGCTGAGCGTGACCACTGGAAGAACCTTGCTCTCGCTCACGGAGCGAAGGAGTGAACTTCTCCGATCAGATGCTTTTGTTTGCTTCTTGGAATGAAACATTACCCTTCAGTGTCAAGGGACACTTGAAGAGGGGTTTTCCTTTTCATCTATTGACTGTTCTTTTATTTCCATATTCGTATCTGATTCCCAAGGGTGGATATCTCGTTTTTTTTTTCGTTGCCTGTTGTCTCTTTTGACCGGGCCAACAAATCCTGTGTGTAAACTTATCATGGTTTTATGGGTATCGTTCAAAAGAATCTGAGTTTCATATCATGTTATCTTAAATCTGACTCTGCCAACCGTGACCGTATCTATGTATCGTGTCGTGTCTCAATCCCCCCCATCTTGCTTCATTGCCTGTCAAGCGTCGCTGTCCTGCCATCACCTTGTGCCGTTATTTGCCCCTTCCCACTTTGCGAATCGCTCTTCAACGTTCCCTCTTGGACATCGAGAGAGGGCAATGGAGACGGCCTTTCCACCTGGTATGAAACATATGGACCTTTTGGGGCGCGTACTTTGGGCATCAAGATGCTATGAATCCGATATTCAATTCCAATCTCGTCTTGATCCCTTCGTCTTGCCGTGTTCGTTGTTCATTCTCGGCGCGCGTAGACTGGAGGTTTAATGATGCTCAGCCGTCTATGATTAGTAAGAGAGTCAACAATCGCTGTGTGCTCCTTGCGTGATACTTGTTTACTTGCGATAAGAGTGATTTTTGCCAGTATCAAACCAGTTGCTGTTCTCTCTTCAACTGATGAAATAGGACTCCTTAGTACGGCTGTTGGGATCTGCCGGGGGCAGAAATACTCCATTTGTTGTATGCGTAAACACGCCCCGAGGGTTGATACTTGTCCACTTGTGATAACGAGATATTTACCAGTACCAACCCAGTTGCTGTTCTCTCCTCCCTCAACTAACCAATAAGTAGGACTCAGGCTCGGTACGGCTATTGCCATCTATCACAGATAGAATTATTTTATTTGTTGTATTCTTTAACTTGTCTGGAGAATAACGGAGCGGCTCCCCCCTCAGTATCTATTATTACACTGTATTTTCCTCGTGTCGGAACCACGAACAGGAGGGAATAAACCCACTTGCCCGGAACCTCCCCTCTTTATCAACACTTCCTGTGTACCTATCGGCCTTCTGCTCTTTTCTTGTTTCGGCCTAACCTCGGACTAGAAAGTGTCTTACTCTGTGAATATGTCTGGCCAAAAGGCGAGAAAATGTGCCATTATTGAGCTTTCTGAGATCCAACCTCAAACTAGCAATAATTATAAAAGATATCAAATAGGAAGGCAACCCGGCTATTTCCTCTAGCCCCCTCTCTGAAGAAGGGGAAAGAGATAAGTAATATTCATGTCAACGGAGTTATTCGTGTCAAGTGTCCAACCACAATGAAGAGACAAAAATGTGATTAGAGAAAAGAAGCGCGAGATTGCAGTCAACTACCCCATCTCGCCGGAAAGAAATACGTCAGAAAAACGGGAAACCCCCACGGCTGACAGCGTGCAGGAAAGTTGGAGAGAAGAACTCAAACGGCTGAGGTTTCACAGGTAAATTACTAACCAAGAAACATTCACAATTCCATTAAGAAATACCCTTCTTCAATTCCCATCCCCCTATCATATCAATCAAGCCACTCACTCATTCACTTTCCAGCTCCTTAATTGTGCGATTTGCCAGATGCAACTGCCATTTCCATTTGCCATATCCACTCTCTCCCATTATCACAAGTTTACTAACCCGACCCGACCCGAAACCCAACCTGATCCCCCAGTGAACCCAGTAAAAAGTAAAGTAGTACGTACGTGCGTACATTTTTTTATCGGCCGGTCCATACCTAGAAGCGAAGAAAAAAAAAAGAGAACAAGTGTAGAAGCAAAAAGCAAGACACAGTGTGATGCTGCGTTGGCCCTCGCAGTTGACAGACTCCCAAGTCTGAACTCCCCTTCCCAGGTAGAAGAAAAAGTCAAGAGGAAGAATAGAAGACGAAACAAAGCCCGCAAAAGCCCGCCGTCAGGCCCGACGGGTACTCACTTTCCCAGGTGCCCGACATGATAGTCCCAACTCCCAGCCTGGAATATGGCTGTGGAATCCTTTCCTTCCTTGATCAGCGGTTTCCTCGCTTACATCATCATCCCCAACCGTGGGCACACATCCCAGCATTCCTCTTTACATCCGTCAACCCAACCTCGCCGGGTTGGCTCCCTCTGATATGGTATGCTATCATCTTCGCCGGACGGCTTCACCCTTCGTCGGCTGGCACACTCCATGTCCCTCTGATCGTGTCGGCTTGTCTTCATGCAAAACCACAAATCCACATCATCTCATGCCATGCTATGCCATGCAAGAAGTAATGCGAAGAAAAAAGGCCACAAAAAAAGAAAAACAACGTAATGGTTCCTGATCAGAGGAGTGACCGGGAATGGGGGTGGTTGTACATATACAAATCGGTTCAGGTGTGGTGGGGTCGATTCAGCAGAGCCTCGCCAACCCCATAGGAATGGCACGGGCATCGTGCAGAAGCTTGTTCGATCTAATTGACCGTCATCATCTGCATTCGAGGCGAATCAACCGATCCCTTGCTCAGAATTGAGGGTGTGCTGTGGCTGTTGGGCAGGCGCCCAGGGGGACTGGTGGAGCTAGGGTCGACAAAGACACGCGTAAAGGCAGGGCTACCGTCGATGTTCTGATGGCGCGAAAGCCGCTCTCGTCGTGGTGTCCCGGCGGGACTCTGGGTAAGGAGCTCCGCCTTCCGAACTACATCGGAAAGTGAGTCACGTAGCTGCCCGGCACGCTTCACTAACTCTTGAAGGCTGTTCGTGTCGAAGAAGAGCTTCGTATCAGGAGACTTGGGGGCGGGACTTTTGATGCGGTCGGATTTCTGCTGCTGTTGCTTTATGGCTTCGATGACGGTCGATATGACGGTTGAATTTCGGCTCACGCTTGAACATCGGCTGGGTGTCTGTAGGCGTGCGGGAGTTGAAGTCTCCCCGTTGAGGGACCAGGTCCCAAATATGTCATCCTCGGGCGAGAAAACAGACCGACGTCGGGGGCTGTGACGTTCCCGGATCACCGCCGTTTTGGACATTTCGGGTTCTGAGAAGTCAAAGGAGTCGTCAAACTGGTCGAGCAACGGACCGTCAAACCCTCCCTCCATGAATCGATCATCGATCGTGGACCGGTCAAGCTCGACAGAGGGCTTTGTCGGCCCCAAGAAATCCTCCTCCTCCTCTTCATCTGGAGACGCTAGAGCGATAATGCTTTCAGCCTCGGCCCATTTGGTTGCCATTGGCCCTTGCAAGATATCAAGATCTTTGCCGTGACGGAACAACCGCTTCAAGTCGTTGACAAGCAACGAGAATTCACGAATGTGGCCCGAATGCGCCCTTACGCTCGGCTGTGTGGCCTGGATCGAAGCAGGGACGACCATCGAGAAACTGGTGGCTGAATCCTTACCCCCAGGGGAGCAAAGCTCGGGTTCATCTTCCTCAAACTCAAAGTCATCGTCCCAATCCTCGCTGGCGGTTTTCGTGCCCAGCCCCCAGGTGCCGAACTTGGGAGGTGGCTTCGACCCGTCCGACAAATCAGGAACAACGACAGGGACACTCTGGCTCCGGACATGGAGAGCCCCCGGCGGTTTCCTATTGGCGGCCCGGCCTCCTCTCAAGTCCAGCTCCTGCTTTCCGTGCACCGTCTTGGGTCGTGGGAGATCTGTTTCAGACTTATCATGCACCGAGGGTTCGGCCCAATCAAATATGTTACTCCTGGGGCGCTCGCTGAAGCTATCTTGTTGGGAATCGAGGCTGCTGGTACCGCTGACGTTCCTAAGAGTTTGCCTTAAGGTGGGACTAACGCGACGGGAATTGGTCGAGCTCGGCGGCGAAAGGTGGTTGCTTAGGGTATTCTCGTCGTCCCGCGCCCAATCATCGTCGTCATCGTCATCAAATGATAGCCGGCCAAATTCGCGATTTACCAACGTTAGCTCTCGAGGAGCATCACGCTTGGATCTGCTCTCTTTTCGACTTCGAGACCCCACAAATTGGGGCTTTTCTGTCAAGGGTACGGTCCGACTGGGCGCATCAGCGTTCTCGTCCTCCTCGGTAATCTTCGTCTCGCCATCCCAAGAGCCAAGCATTTCCTGGACCGACAGCCGCTTGCTCCTGTTATGGTTTGCGGTGCTAGGCGGTGAGTCTTCAAATGCAGACTCAACTGGTGTTTCGACGGACCTAAGACGGCCGGAGGACGCGCCGGTGCGGAAAGAGTCGTACATGCCGTCGCTCCTGAAGTCCGTGTCCTCATCGTCCCCAAACACATAATCGGGTGCCGATTCGTCGGAGCCGGCAAGAGTGACAGACCGTTCACCCGACGGCCCACGACTGTGGGTAGCGACTGACGGGGTTTGAGAATAATTGATTGGACCTTGAAAAGGCCTCGAATGGCTCGCCGACCCCAGGCGCGGGAGGTCGACAGCGTGGCCAGACGGCCGGCTCGAGGGAGGTAAAGGGGAAGAAGACGAGTCCCGCTTGCGGGTGCGAGCGGGCTCGGCTAGGGTCGATTCGTACTCGGCTTGCTGAGGATTTTCTCGAACATCAGGTGGCGCATGGATTCCTTCGAGTCCCTGCTTGACCAGGGGTGGGCCTTGGTCAAGCGGCGCAGCCTCGGGATCAGACGACGCAAAACGGCCGCCTCCAGATTTCGTACCGATCGTGTTCCGTCGCGTGAGGCGGGTGCTCCCGGTTCTTGTAATCCAGTTACTGGCTGAGTTGAAATGGATTGACATTGATCTCCTTCGGGACCGCTCCTCCGTCGAGTCGACGGAATCGGACGTATCGTGCGAAGGTAAAGAGCTCCCCTGGGTTTGACCGGCCACATCCCGGCCCGAATCGGTTTCTGCCTCGTCTTTGAGGGGAGAGATGTCGGCGATGCGATCGGGCTTGGTGAGATACGCGCGGAAAATGTTACCCCTCGTCAACGACAATTTCTTCTTGGGGAAGATATCGCGATAAGAGCCGCTACCCCCTGGAAGTCCAGAGAAGTCGCGTCCTGATGTTAAAGAACGCCGGGCGTGGAAGAAGGAAGTCCATTTCCGGGTCTGCCCGCCGGTCTCTGCTTGAGCGGGGAAGGTCGCGGACGTCGGTGACGGGGTGTAGCTGTCGAGGGAGGTGGCCGCGCCCGCAGAGAGCGGCTCGGCCGCGACACCGTTAGTCTGTGATTGTTGGATTGTCGCAAACCGTTGGTGGCTGGTTGCTGGCCTCCGAAGTGTCAAAACCTGCGATATAGAGCCTCGTCGTGAGTGATCCACGCCACTGTTATGGCCCGAGGTTGCCCTCTTGACCAGTTTGTTAGGTGATGAGCGGCCACTGGGCGCCTGTCCAAGCATCGGAACGCCTGAACCATGTGAAAATGTCATGGAGGACGAATCAGGACCCAGGCTCGACCGTTGGCTCCCGTGTTGGGAGGCTGGACGGAGAGACGATAACCGCCGTATCCACGACTCCCTGGACGACACCGAGTCTCTCCCATCCTCCGCAATGGGTTGGGATGTGAGATCCACCGGCCGTACTAGAGACTGCCTTCTACTTCTCGACTTGGGCGATGATATGGAGAATCCGGTAAGGGGTCGGAGGATGTTGGTCGGACTGATTGGACTCGTCGGGCTCGTCGGATTCGAAGTAAGGGGGCGGGCTGTATCGATAGTGGGCTGTGGGCGAAAAGAAGCGTACGGGAACTCCTCAGCTGGTGACGTACAGGGATGATAGTTCGAAACCGCGCTGGTACTGGGACGGCGAGGGCCGGACTGGGGCCGGAAGCCGTCGTACTCGGTAGGAAATCTGTGCTGGACCGGGCCGGGCCACGATGCTTCGGCTTCAGGAGGTTGGCCAAAAACCAGGCCGGCAGCGGCGGCGGCAGTTGCAGTGCCGGCTCCCACGAGCTACAGACAGAAGATGATTAGCACTTTCCTGAACAAGACAACCTTTGGGAGCTAACTTCATCGAGCAATAACAAGGGATAAGAGGTCAAAGCAAGGTAAATCAAGCGCGTCAAAATGAGGACAAGACTTTGTGGGTGTCGACCGGGCGGTGAGTAGAGCAGTCACAGTCGAAACGCAGGGCGTTTGTATTCTCGGTTTGCTCCCCATCAAAGCCCCGGAATTGGGAGTTTTTTGATAACACTTACACTCGGCACAGCCTGCATTTTGGCGGCAGTTATGCAGACAATGAAGAGCCGCAGAGGGGAAGAGGGGCGAAGAGGGAATCGGTAAACGTGAGGGTCGTGGTTTGCATCGTCAGGGCATCATAAAGAGGGAGAAATCGTCGGGACCGCAAGTGGGTGACTCGAAAAAAGGCGCGGAAGGCGTGTAGAGGCCGCGGGCGCGTTCTTGCAGTCGGTCGGGTTCCGGTTTGGGGGGCACGCTCGAAAACGATCGGCTGGGGAAAAGCGCCCGTACCCCAAAAGTCGTCTTAAATGGGGTGGGAAACAACTGATTTGAGAGGAGTTCCGGTCCTCTCTCAGCCTGGAGTTGCAGGTCAATCGGCGGGAATGATGAGGTCGGTGTCGATGTGGGCGGATGTGTGTAGGCTAGTGACGGCTGTCGAAATAGCGTGATGCACCCACGAGGGCCGGGCTTTTCGCTCTTTTCTCACGCGGCGGTGGGCTGCAATTGGTGAGAATTTGGCGGCGCGGTCGAGATGGGACGAGACGGCCGCGGCCACAGGCCTAGGGCATACAACGTTCGTTTCTCCTTCGCCGTAGCCCGAGGAAGGACCACTGGGATGCCCGTTTGATAGAAAACAAACCCCGAACAAAACAACTAGACAACGCGAAAAGGCAAAGGCGCAAGTTCAGTGGCCCGTCACCACAAACAAAACCAAACTAAAAAAGAGAGACACCCCAACAATGCCGTCGAAGCAGAGGAGAGAGGAAAACCGCCCCAAATTCAGGTAGAGAAGGGAAAATGGAGGGGAAGGAGGAAAAGAATGGAATTGCTTTGGAAACTGTGGCCGTCAGTTCCTGCGCGCGGCAATCCCCCTCTCGCGCTTCAGAGGAACCTACAAGGGGAACAGAGGAACGAGCAACAACATGGAAGTTCGAAGTTCCACATCGGCTCAGGGCTGGGGCATGCTGCTGACGGGGTGGAGCGCTGGGACATGGGCCGATGAGACGCCCTGGGCAGCGCGACCTGAGGTTCCATTTCATGTTGTGTCCTTGGCTCCTTGCTCTGGGCAGCGGGACAAGGGGGAGGGGAGGACTCCGGCTGGGGGCCTGGCTGGGCCTGGTCGCTCTGGAGAACAACGACTGGGATTGGCCGTGTCGAGGTGACCTTCGAATCGCCGCTTCTTTCGGGTATCAAAGCGACTTTCCAGAGCGAGACCTGCTTCGCGCTAACAACGGTTTGTGTGTGCACGGAGGTCTGACAGGGGAATTCGGCGTCAACATTTTTCTCTCGCAGTCTCGCTTCATCCCTTGGAACGTGCTTGCCCGGGTACAACCTGACGCATCCTCCAATTTGACAAGCTGCAAACCCGTCTTTCTATTGATGAGCGTTGCAGGCTTGTACACTACGAAGTATGTATTCGTACACTACATCGGCGTGGTGCGTACCTTCCCATGTTGCTCAGCATACCCAGGGCATTAGGCGGGCGGGAGCCCACAACCAAGCAACAATTCTTTGAGAGTCAGCCTGCCGCAGAAAATTTGCCCGACCAGTGCCAAAAGCCACGGATAGCCAGTAGTC
Organism: Dichotomopilus funicola; assembly: GCF_033296635.1. NCBI lineage: Eukaryota > Fungi > Ascomycota > Sordariomycetes > Sordariales > Chaetomiaceae > Dichotomopilus > Dichotomopilus funicola. The sequence continues at coordinate 338,282 of NW_026944038.1, forward strand.
CAGCATCGCCGAACCAACACGCAACCGATGCAATGGTTCCGCGCAGATTCCAAGCGCCTCCAACCCGGCAGCGTCCGAACCTGCGAACGCAGCAGCGAGGGGCATCCTTGGAACAGTAGGTGAGCCCGGTTCCCGACTGAGCTTTGTCGTCCCGTCCCCTCGTCCACACTGTAGCAAATGTCAACACTACACTCTGAGACTGTCTCCAGCACGTTTCCATGTCTTATGAACTTCGTCGAGCTCATACTCCGTATTGTACACTCCAGTCCATGGATTCCCCGGCCGAGCCGGCCGAAAAGCCGCCGCGCAACAAGAAGATCGAGAATCGGTTTGGAAAAGAGCTAGAAGCATCCGCAAGCTAAACCATTCCAGGGCCAGTAGCAACGCAGGCCCAACATCCGCCCGCCGGCGCCTGGCTTCATCGAGCCCTTTCAGCCGGCCACAGGGATGGGAGATGGCTGCAGATGGCCCTATTGCGCTGTTGGAGCTGGGGCTCCAGGAGCAATTAAAACGATCCACCCGTGTCCGACCCACTCCAATCCTTCTCAGGCACGACACAAAGCTGCCCTCTCAGTGGACAGTGAGCGGGAGAACCGGCCAAGAAGTCCACCACCATGCATGCCCAGCATGGTTTCCAGGAACGCGAAACGACCTCGCCATGCTTGCATCGGCGAATAGAGGGCCAAAAACAGAACTCAGTCACCGATCGGCCGGCCGGGGTCGCGTGTGGATGCTGGATGCCACGGTTTCGTGGCGGAGGTGTTGAGATTCGAGATCCAACCTTCTTTCGTGCGTGTGGCCCCAGTCTCGCCAGTCGACGAATATCGGCCGCCAATTTGTCTCCTCCCCTCAGATCAACATGACGTCGTCCATTCAGCCCATCGCCGGAGACATCGTGCGAATTTGTTGTCACTCACGATCAGGACGGCTAGCACAGAGCGCTGTCTGCGAGCCGAGTTCCACCAACCGCGGTTAGCCCGGATTATGAGCCTGCGCCAACTGAGGAAAACTGAGACTTGTTATTATATCAACCGAGTCGATGTATAATGCCGGAACCATGGGAACAAGCTCGGCCTAAAATAAAACCTGGCCCGCGGGGGTGGGCCCATCGACGCGCTCCCGGCGTCTTGTTTCCAGAATTGAGCCGTACCGGACTGACGAGCAAACATTTACCGGGTGTAAACCGTGGTTCCCGCCCACAGAGATATTGCCCCGCTGCGGCCTTTGGCGTTCTTTTCCATATCCCTCTCCAAGTCCTTCTCATCCAGCTACTGTCGAACTCTTTATATCATATATGCATATGCCTCTCCCTCACAGAGGGGTTTTCGAACTGTCAGAAACAGCAAGTTCGAGTGGTGCCTTCGTAAATACATCAAAGTCCCAGAGGCCAGCCCTCCGCTCAGCCCCCTCGCCCAATCCTATATGCATTCCGGGGGCGGGCACGCCGAACTCACCTGGGGCCGGCGCGCATCTCACATCGAACAAAAAAACCGGGGGCCAAGATCTTGGGATCCCCCACATCGTCACGAAAAGACATTGACCAACGAAATCGCCAACCGCAGGTCTAAACCAGGCCCCAGAAGCTTGGGGATTAACGGGATATGTCCGGAAGGCATAACAAGCACATGACCGATCTTTCCTGTCCTGTAGGCAAAGCCGAGCTGGAAGGAGGGGGGGAAAAGGGGCGCATTTTGTCCACACGACACCGGTTGATCCATCACTTGCCTTATTTTAATCTTTCTTACCTGCTCGGCCTTCTTCTGGTGCCAATATTAGTGGGGTTCGGGAATTCTTACAATGGATTGGAAACTAACAAACCCTTCCAACCACAAGAACACTGCCCCTCCCTCCCTCCACATGTCTCAGATCACGCTTAAGCCCTTGCCCTTTCGTGTGCTTTTTTGGATGACGGACAGGCTGTCAAGCGTGGCAAGCAAGGAAGGACAAGAAAGCAAGTGTGAAGCAAGCAAGGGGGCAAAGCAGCGGATCAAGACGGAAAAGGATTCGACAACCGTTTCTACCCGCGATGCTTTTGCCCACTCTTAACCAACCTTAATCTCGAGCTATTATCATATCCTCCCAATGATTCAAATACAGTGATGGTCTTCACGTCACGCCGGCTGAACCCATTCAGAGTGGTCGCATGACACGAACGATGGACTACACTACATTGGCGCAGTGTATGCTCGAGGGAAATGCAAAAACAAACCAAGCCCTTCACAAACAAATCAGCACTTTTGCAAGCCTCAAGGCCTACCAGCCAACGCCCCTGTACGACCGCCAAACCGCTGAGTACTACCGCTGCGTTACCTACGTAGTAAAACTGGGTGACCGGTGTCTCGTCCCGCTTGTCACGCTGCCGAGTCCCGATTACTCATAGTGCAGCGCTGTTTTAGGTGTGACAAATAACGACAAATATTCTTGATCTCATTAATTAGCCGATCGTTTGAAAGCTCGAAGTCACACCAAAACAGGATCACAATAGATCTCCCAAAAGCCCACCAGGCGATCGGACCCCTACTTGTATGTAACCATCCAGCCCACAAACATGGGTAAAACGGGACGGGAACGCAGCAGCAAAAGGTCACACGCCGCAGCAGCTGTGCCGTCCTAGAGTCTCGTCGGCCCGTGGAAAAGGGGGCGGGAAGAAAATACAGCCAAATACAGACAGACGTACATTGTATGGCACATACAGTAAATCAGGGCGGAACAGGGGGGATTACCTTGCAGCTGCAGACTGCAGTGCACTGCAACCGAGGAACGGGCTCGGAACGACTAGGCGGCGGGTACCTTACGTACTCCGTAAATTGATGTAAAAAATATAGGCATCGAGGTCAGAAATAGGCCGGTGGTATCGACCCCCATAGCCTTTTTCCTCACACCCCGTGTGCCGTGTCTCAAATACCGTACCGTGCTGCGCCGCGTGATGCTGCTCACCGATTCTTTCTTCCGCCTTGTCTCACTCATACAGGCCGCGGAATAATTGCACTTTCGATGTCTTGGAGAAACTTGAATCAAGTTGGTTCAAAAGACGGAGTAAATTGTAGCCAAGTTGGGCGCAAACATGTATGTTTGATCACCTCTCCTAGACCTCTCGGCACTCCCATTATACCACTCAGGGGACTTTGAAGGTGTTCCTGTGAACAGCAGACGGCCCGAGACTGAAACTAACAATAGCCCAACGCCTGTCGTTTCGACTTCTTCAAATATATTTCCTGTCCTTTCCCTGCTCTTCGAACGAGTTATTGTTTCCTCGAACTGGTTTCATATTGCGGACGCCTGCTGCCCCAGGTAATTTGTGACACCCTGTCAAGATTGTTTCCATATGTCCCTCTTTGTTTTGTTTCGGGTCCTCCTAGAGGAGCGGAACATACGTTGGCAAGGCTAGGAAAGAACTGACAAGGCAAAAAGACCATGGATGTCGGACAACATGAGGGACACGCGTTGTCTCGGGGATTCGGTGCGATGTTTGTCTGGGGCAAGTGTTGCCGTGCCCGGATACGATGTCGATCGACAACGGCGAGCAACAGTTCCTTGGGCGTGTTTTCAGCCAGAGGGCGGGTGGCTATGAGCCGAACAAAGAGGACACAAGCTAGACCGCTTTTAACGCCACGTTCGGGATCATACCGCACCCATTATATCTACGGGATGTAGATGCGGCGTTTTGTGCCCTTGCATAGGCGTCCCGTGATGGTCTGGTGGCGTTCTGGAGGCGTGGATGCTGGTGCAGCCGGCATTTCATGGCTACACACATCGCCTTCAATGTGCACGATATATCGATTGCCCACGCGGTGTCACTGGAGATCCGAGCCAGCCCGTAAGCCGCCGGGTGGCAGGGTTATTGATATCCCCTTCAGCCACAGCGGCCTAGGCCTCGAGGGAAGTCGACGGCACTCTACATCAGCTAGCAAAAGTTCAATGCTCCCGTCCGTTAAACAACCCGATCTCCATGACGGTTGCGAGGGGGGAACTAACTACATGGAAATTTCTTCGTGCGCGGCAAATCGCGCTAGAAAACAAAGCTTTTGTCCCCCCATGTTGTTTCATGTTTCACAGCGGCTATTTTGATAGGAGACAAAGTGAGCTTTTCCGGCCGGGATCAGCCCCGTCTCTCCTGCAAGCGCACAGTTTCTGGAAGAACATGGCTCAGTCGGGGGGAGTGGGAACATGCAGAATGGCCCTCAATATCACACCGGATGTCGCTGGGCAACGCCTCGGAGTAATGTCAAGCTATGGAAAAAAGTTTCGTAAACAGCAGATGGTTTGATGGTTGGCTTCGTGTATCATCGAGACCGAGAACCGAGCAGGACCATGAGATCCGTAGAAAGACATGAAGATCCATGTTAAGCGGTTATGCTTGACATGAACCATATATAGCTTAGCCCACCAAGGAAGAAAATGGAGGTGTCCTTGTCATCGGAGACCAAGCCTAGGGTCGTAAAGATCGGTTTTCCAAAACCCGGCTCGGCGGGATGCCCCAACCAAGAAATCGGACATGGGGCGGGGGAACGTCTGAGCCCAACTGCCATTGATCATCGTCACAGCAGGTTCGGGGCTGCACGTGGGAAGGAGAATAGCCGGAGGCAAGTTCGGCAGAGGGACTGGGGACATGTTGCCGTCCTGACCGCTGTAGCGGAAAGAAGCTTTTCGCGGATAAGGCAACCAGCAGCGCAGAGGCATGCGGCCATCAAGTTGGCCTAGCATGTCTCTGCACGCGGAACACATACACACAGCAACCAGCTGGTGCTGTGAACCCTCGTTTGAGCTTTCCCAGCTTGAGCCGGAAACATTCGCTGAAGGTCGCTATGATCAGCTCAACCGGCCATATAGCTGCGGCCACGCATCCAACGCTAGCTTGAGGTCGTGTCATCCCCGGATTGGAAAGGCAGTTGTTCAAGGACTGGCGAGACTGGCTAATCGGGGAGCTGGTGGGCCATCGCACGGCTCGAGATGGCAAAGGGGGTCAGCATGGAGCAATGATCGAATCGGCGTCCCGTTCGAGAAGAGTCCGAGGAAACCTCGCCGACTAGCCCTCGTTGCTGAAACGAGTAGCAGATGGTTGCAGGCCGAGTGGCCAACAGAATGCCCTCTTCTGGACAAAGCTGTGGTCGATAAAGCGGCCTCTCGGTGACGGAGAGGGTCTTGGGGGGGCACAAGCGCGTCCCGATTGGCGAGGTGCAACACATCGACGCGGGCGCGGGATTCTCGCATTGAGCCGCGTTCCGGTCGCGCCATCCAGGCGAAGTGCCCTTTGCCTGTCAGTTGATGTTGGTGGTCACTGGCGGGGGTCATTCGCAAAGTACAAGCATCCGTTCCCAACAAGAGGAAAAGCGCAGGGCAGTCAAAAAACGTCAAGGAGAAATACTTTGGTACAAGCGCTTGATCAACCGATTTCTAAAAACATACGACGAGAATCAGCCCTAACATGATGGCTGCTGTTTGAGGTTGAGTTGAAGACGTCTCGGCTTGTGACATCCATTGGTTCACGCAAAAGATTTGGATGAAAGGGGAAAGAACCATGGCGTTTCGCGCACCAGCCAATTAGAATACAAAACCTTCGAACGTCCTGCCCCACTTTTGCCAACTGTCGTACAGCTGCCACGAGACGGTAGCTTCCGCCACATTCTGACGACCAGCTTTGGAAATTTGCCCCGCGATAGAGCCCTCGGCAGCCCAGGGGACCAGAGGAGAGCGACAGCTTGGACTTACACGCCCGGATTCGGTCGAGATCGCAGACGGCACTGACTGGGGAGTATTACTGAACGGGGGTTTGATCACCTATTTCGGAAGAATCAGCTGGAAAAGTTGGACCTTCACCTCACCCCACTTCAGTCCAAATCTCAGAAGCCCGCCATGGACGCCGAGATTCGCTCCGTGCTGCCCAACATCGACCCGGTACTGTCGGAGTACTCCGCCGGGTACCTGACCCATGCCTCCACCGCATGGGCTGGTGATGAAGAAGCTGCCGGACAGTCCCCGCTCGACGAGGCCGCTGTTACCATCACAGAGCTCTTGCTTTCGGCATCGGGGAGCCATGGCACCGCCACTCATGATAAGATCCGGAGCTTGGTGGAGAAGTGGGTTGACAAGTATGCAGCCGCCAGCAACAGTGAGGAGAGGAGAGGACCGGAGGTCAAGCGTCTCGACCAGACCATTCAAGTGAGCGCCCAGAGGAATATGTCCTCAACCCTTGCCGTGGCGACCGGCTCCGTCGACTTGGAGTCGGCGAACATCCGCAAGGTCGAGTCGAAGGTCGACAAGAAGAAGCTTGAAAAGGCCGAGCGCAAGATCGCGGCCAAGCAGAACAAGAAGACCTTCAAGACCGTGGAGTATGAAGCTTCGCGTCTGCTCAACCAACCCGAGACCACGGAGTCGTACGAGGAGTTTTACATGGCCGTCAACCCCCTGCAGCTCGGAAGCCAGAGCGGCAAGTCTAAGGATATCAAGATCGACAACATTGATGTGTCCATCGGTGGCTTGAGGATATTGACCGACACCACGCTGACTCTCTCCAATGGCCACCGTTACGGTTTGGTTGGTAACAACGGCATCGGTAAATCGACTCTGCTCAGGGCTCTCTCGAGGAGAGAAGTGCCCATTCCAACCCATATCTCTATTCTCCATGTCGAACAAGAGGTATGTCATGGACACCGCTCTTACTCCGACAATGGCTGACAAAATTGTAGATCACTGGTGATGATACCCCCGCCCTTCAGGCCGTCCTGGATGCCGACGTCTGGCGCAAGGTGTTGCTCAAAGAGCAAACCGTAAGTTCCAAGCCCAGGGACCCGAACTTGAAATTGTTTTCTAATTCGACTCCAGGAAATCACGCAAAAGCTGGCGGATATCGAAGCTCAACGGGCGTCAATGGCCGATACATCGACGGATGCTGCCAAGCTTGACAAGGACCGCGAAGCCCAGGACCAGCGTCTCGGAGACATTCAAGCCAAACTGGCCGAAATGGAGTCTGACAAGGCCGAGTCGAGGGCTGCGAGCATTCTGGCCGGTCTGGGTTTCTCACCCGAGAGGCAACAATTCGCCACCAAGACCTTCTCCGGTGGTTGGAGGATGCGTCTCGCCCTTGCCCGTGCACTCTTCTGCGAGCCTGACCTGCTTCTTCTCGACGAACCGTCCAACATGTTGGACGTCCCCTCGATTACCTTCCTTTCGAATTACCTGCAAGGCTACCCCAACACCATCCTTGTTGTATCCCACGACAGAGCATTTCTCAACGAGGTTGCTACTGACATAGTGCACCAACACTCACAACGACTCGACTATTACCGCGGCGCCAACTTCGACACCTTCTATGCTACAAAGGAAGAACGTAAGAAGACAGCTAAGCGGGAGTATGAGAACCAGATGGCACAGCGTGCCCATCTCCAGGCTTTCATCGACAAATTCCGATACAACGCCGCCAAGTCGTCCGAAGCCCAATCTCGTATTAAGAAGCTTGAGCGCATGCCGGTTCTGGAGCCGCCCGAGACGGAATACAGCGTTCACTTCAAGTTTCCCGATGTCGAAAAGATGTCTCCGCCGATCATCCAGATGTCTGGCGTCACATTCGGCTACACCAAAGACAAGATCCTTCTTCGCAACGTCGACCTCGACGTCCAGCTCGACTCTCGTATCGGTATTGTTGGGCCCAACGGAGCGGGTAAGACAACTATCCTCAAGCTTCTTATTGGCAAGCTGCAGCCGACAAGCGGTCTTATTTCCCAAAACCCCCGCCTACGCATCGGGTACTTTGCTCAGCACCACGTCGACGCCCTGGACCTCGACGCCAGCGCCGTCACTTTCATGGCTAAAACTTATCCGGGCCGAACGGATGAGGAATACCGCCGGCAGCTGGGTGCCTTTGGCATCACAGGCACGACAGGCCTTCAAAAGATGGGGCTCTTGTCTGGTGGTCAAAAATCCCGTGTCGCTTTCGCCTGCCTGGCCCTCACCAACCCCCACATTCTAGTCATGGACGAACCGTCCAACCACTTGGATATTGAGGCTATGGATGCCTTAGCTGAGGCCCTCAAGGAATTCCAGGGCGGCGTGCTGATGGTATCCCACGATGTCACGATGCTGCAGACTGTCTGCACATCGCTGTGGGTGTGTGACGGTGGCACGGTCGAGAAGTTCCCTGGTGATGTACAGGCTTACAAGAAGAGGATTACTGCACAGGCAGATGCCGCGGGTGTTGTCCAAGCCCATTAGCCGTAGTTTGATATCGAATTGTCAATAAAACCAGGAATCTTCGGTTCAAGTACGGACTACCAAGTGCGGGAGAAGCGTGGAGCTTCTTGTGTTGGCCTTTTACCACCGACGTGTTGCCAGTTGTGAATGAAACATGGGTCTCAAAGACTTTCTTTGATGAGCCAATCCTGAATCAGTTCGCTGGCGGGCGCAAAGGCTGGCACAGTGCTCTCCCCTCACACACTGGCCTTGCAGTGTGCTGTTCCAATCCTGGGCTCGGGAAGGAAAAAAGCAATGGGGAGAGATTTTCTCTTCGGTGCGAGGTTCTCCTGCAGAGTGATACTATGGTAAGATGGCAGTAAAATGGTAAATTTGAGCAATCCCTAGGTGACTCCAACCCTTTCACAATGAAGACGTGAAATGTCTAACTTGCGTTTCCGGCTGCTTGAATTCATGCTGTTCTGGTGAAGCTTGAAGTTTGTGAATCCCCCACATTGAAATTGCCGTGGCACATCCCAAGTTGGACTAGCGCGTCGCGCTCACCCTGTCCCCAATCCAATCGGGTATGGTGTAAACAAGCGAGAGAGAACGCAGGGACCACCAGGCAGCCAGACTTGCCCAAATGCGCTTCGATTGGCGGTGCCTGATCTCCACCGGCAGCAGCAAGCGGTGTGCGATCCACGCCTTTTCATTTCTCGCCCCAAAAATCAACAATCTCCTCTTCCCGACCCGACTTCTCCACAACCCACCCGACTGCTTTTCCACAGCTCGCGCCCCTCAACTCCGATTTACCTCCCTTCCAGCTTTCGCATCACCTTAGCAGAACAGCTTTGAACTCAATCCGCCAAAATGCGTGAGATCGTAAGTCGCCTGTCTCCCCCGCATTTCTACGCCGCATGCGACGCGTCGAGGAAGCTTTTTTTTGGGCCCCTGGAATCTACCCCACCCAATTTGAGACGACCTCGTCCGCAAAGCGCTCCCGACCGCTGGACCGACGGGTGCTGGCGAGTGACGCGGCTATTATGGGAAGACCTCGATGCTAACTTGATTCTTCTACTACAGGTCCACCTTCAGACCGGCCAGTGCGTAAGTTGGAACCGAATGGATATTGCTGCCGACCGATAAGGCACGTTGACTGACCTTACCCCCTCTTTCTAGGGTAACCAAATTGGTGCCGCCTTCTGGTAAGTTGTAGCCGAAACAAGGACGTGTTTTTACATTCAGAACATCAGAACTAACTTGATATCCAGGCAGACCATCTCTGGCGAGCACGGCCTCGACAGCAATGGCGTGTATGTAGCTATCGCGAGCCCCCGACCGATTCATACCCCGCTCACCGCTTCAATAGGTACAACGGCACTTCTGAGCTCCAGCTGGAGCGCATGAACGTCTACTTCAACGAGGTAGGTTGGGTGGTCTATCGTGATGGGGTCAAGTGATAGCATGCTGATAAGTCCCCCTACTTCAGGCCTCCGGCAACAAGTATGTTCCCCGTGCCGTCCTTGTCGACTTGGAGCCCGGCACTATGGACGCTGTCCGCGCCGGCCCCTTCGGCCAGCTTTTCCGCCCGGATAACTTCGTTTTCGGCCAGTCGGGTGCCGGCAACAACTGGGCCAAGGGTCACTACACTGAGGGTGCTGAGCTCGTCGACCAGGTTCTCGACGTTGTCCGCCGTGAGGCCGAGGGCTGCGACTGCCTCCAGGGTTTCCAGATCACTCATTCGCTCGGTGGTGGTACCGGTGCCGGTATGGGTACCCTCTTGATCTCCAAGATCCGTGAGGAGTTCCCCGACCGCATGATGGCCACCTTCTCCGTCGTGCCGTCCCCCAAGGTCTCCGACACCGTCGTCGAGCCCTACAACGCCACCCTCTCCGTCCACCAGCTGGTTGAGAACTCGGACGAGACCTTCTGCATTGATAACGAGGCTCTCTACGACATCTGCATGCGCACCCTGAAGCTGTCCAACCCCTCGTACGGCGATCTCAACTACCTGGTCTCGGCCGTCATGTCGGGTGTCACCGTCTCGCTGCGCTTCCCCGGCCAGCTCAACTCCGACCTGCGCAAGCTCGCCGTCAACATGGTTCCCTTCCCCCGTCTCCACTTCTTCATGGTCGGCTTCGCCCCCCTGACCAGCCGTGGTGCCCACTCGTTCCGCGCCGTCACCGTGCCGGAGTTGACCCAGCAGATGTTCGACCCCAAGAACATGATGGCTGCCTCCGACTTCCGTAACGGTCGCTACCTGACTTGCTCTGCCATCTTGTACGTTTTATCTGTTCGTCCATGCATGCTTCATCCGTCGTTACTAACAACGCAACAGCCGTGGCAAGGTCTCGATGAAGGAGGTTGAAGACCAGATGCGCAACGTCCAGAACAAGAACTCGTCCTACTTCGTCGAGTGGATTCCGAACAACGTCCAGACCGCCCTTTGCTCGATCCCTCCCCGCGGTCTCAAGATGTCGTCTACCTTCGTCGGTAACTCGACGGCCATCCAGGAGCTGTTCAAGCGTATTGGCGAGCAGTTCACTGCTATGTTCCGTCGCAAGGCCTTCTTGCATTGGTACACTGGTGAGGGTATGGACGAGATGGAGTTCACTGAGGCTGAGTCCAACATGAACGATCTCGTGTCGGAGTACCAGCAGTACCAGGATGCTGGTGTGGACGAGGAAGAGGAGGGCTACGATGAGGAGGTCCCGGAGCAGGATGAGTAAACTTACTCACTTAATACCTCTACTCCACGCGCTCTCCTGGCCCCAGCCATGGCGTTGTGTCGGAGACATGTTGGTCTGTTGTGAGCTAGTCTCGTCGATGGGTGGATAATAATCAGAATTCTTGGCGGCTCCTTTCCGCTATTCACTTTTTTGCTACCCTATCCGCGACCCGTGTGTGTCCTGTGGGTTCGGTAAACATCTTGAGTTTAGTCGAAAGGGGATGAGTTTTATGTTGGTGATATCCGTAATTGATAGGGAAACGAGGGATGAGGATGTACACGTCCATGGGGCGTATTACATATTCCCTTGTATCCAATAAGGCAGAAATACATGCACCACGCGCGTGGTGTTTAATACTCGCCGCCTTATGTTCGTATCCACGGTTATTTCCCAAGTGTGTTCCCCTGTTGCCTTGTACATCGTCAATTTGTGGATGAAGTGGTAGAAGCTTAGACGGCGTATAGGACGAGGGTGATAAAGGGCTTGGGTGAGGCGAAAGATCGCTCGATGCCATCTTTTGAGGAGTTCAGGGTCAGTATCTGATACCCAACATGGGATGGATGTAGTCTCGCTTCCAGCGGTGGCTATCAATTAGATAAAGAAGATCATTTCTACTTGCTCACGGTCGTGTGTGCTGAATCACACGGACTAGTCAGTATACCTAGGTAATGAATGATCTTGCACAGTGCTCGACCTATTTGCTGTTCGGCGCATGGTCAATATTGACCGTGCCTTGGTTTGCAATGCCGGGCTTTCCGTGCTAGCTTGGGAGTCGTACGTACATGTAATGTACATGATGGTACGATTTCCCCATGGTTGATTTCGGTTGATAGAATGGGAGCTCCCCTAACCCAGTGATGGGCTCAGGAGTGGTTCATGTTGACTGACTTTCTGGGGTTGTTCTGTTTTCCGGAGGCGTTGTTCTGGCTCTCTATCCCTCCTGTATATCTTGTTGGGCTGGAGTTGATGTCGTAGTACGATCACTCCGGGACACAGACCCGAGCTGGCACCAGGGCTCTCCGTACTCTGAGGATGGCCCCAGGCTGGTAATAATACGTTAGAATCGGTGAGAGATATCGCTTGCTGTAGTATGGCCGGTAGTACTGTCCACGATGTTACAGACGGCCTCGCTGGGTACAAGAACTCATGGGGGTACCCGAGGCGCGACCTGTCCACGCAGATATCACCCGCTACGTAGATGCCCCCCCGGGGCGCTGCAGCTAAGTGTTACTACAATTATCTGCTCCGTTAGGTCGTCTGCCTAGTCCTCGTGTTTGACTTCTCACTCCCATCTTGACGATCTGACAGTCAAGACTGGCCGTGGGACTGTGTTATCAACACCTCGGGCATCGTAGTAGAAGCAATCCGAACCCTGGCCTCTTGGATGGTACTGCAGTAATGCCCGTGTAGCACGGCCTAACATCAAACATCATACCCATCTTAGCAAACAGAACATCCCAGCAAGTCCAGAAGCTGTGTATGGGGGCAATACATACAGTAATGAATCAGAGCATTCACGCACTCTCGGAGCCTAGCACGGTCGGTGCCTCCGTGATATTGCTATCGAACAACTATATCGGGGCGTCTACAGTTAGCCTCGCCACTGTGCCTGAGGCGGTCGATTTGGTGGCATTGAACTTGCTGTGGATATCGTGTTAGTGAGAGGCGTTCGTCTGTTCGACTGCAGACGGCAAACCCATACGTCCTCGATTTATATTCTCGAGACCGATATCCGGACTTTTAGGCCTGCTTACCTAGTGGCTTTAACTTGAATCGATAGTTAACTACCTCCTCCCTCAGTGAACGGTCTCACCGTCCCCATTCTACCCGCCTCGACTGTAGAAGTGCATATACCGCCTGACTTTCACTCGTTATGTTCAACCAACTGTTGAGACGTACCGAGATAAATCAACCACAAAACACAGTTTATATAGGTAGCGGGGCTGAATATATGAACATTGATCGGACGTTCATTACTCAGGTTCTATTGTGTCCCAGCCACCGGTTCGCTCACTCATCACCATCATCCCCTGACGGACACCGTCTGGACGCAGTCCACTAGAAGTATGGCTATGGGGACACCCCGTAAGTTAGGTCCACTGCTACATTGTCGTGAGAATACCGACAGTGCAGTCGTCGATATGGTGATCATATGACGAGGCAAGTCTGAATCCCCTCACAGCGGCCTTGTTTCCCAAGCTCTTGCAAGACTTCACCTACACAAACTTGAGACACCCAGCGGGAAATACAAGTCTCTTCATTCACTGATTGGTGAAAACATTGGCAAATAATCAAAAAGCACATTGAAGGTGTACTTGGGGGCTTCACCGGTGGTTGCATAAGGTCCGCCGAGGTCAACATTACAACTGGAACTCTGGAGCACTGGGAACCAGCGTCTTCGCCCATCAGGCCCAAGTGAGGCAGGCAACCTCCGAGATAGTCCCCGGCCGGCCCGTCGTAAGCCTTTCAAGCCTGGACGACGGGTGTCTACATGGCAGTTCAGTTTACCGAATAGATGGACTGGGTCCAAGGCGGCGACAGAACTACACGCTCGTGACGTCTCGCTTCCTTTCCCCGGGATGCTGAACGGTAATGGGTGCTAAAATCCAATTCAAAAGCTCAAAGATACTGTAGAACATAGAGATCATACGTCGAGATTCTTTCCGTGTCTCATTTCCCTGCTTAGCCTAGCACGAATCCTTCGTACCAAGTACTAGCCATGGGGTTAGAAACTGATCCGTAATCACCAACGAATAGTCCTCAGGCAAGCTCGGTAGGCCGATATCACCAGGAAAGTAGACGGTGCGGCCGAAACGTTCTGTACCTGACGAGATCTGCGCTTGGAGTGTTCGTCTCGGGAAAACGTGTGTTGACTGGGCAGGGAATACAAATTTCCAGACACATTGTACGCTCCTCTCTACTAGAACTTCTCTACACAAGATAACACCCGCATAGCACCAAACTTAACGGTACTGAGTCATAAAGGCATCATGCGAGTAGAGGTGAGTGTTGTGCGAGGGTCTTTGGGCCCTGCAAGGAGCTCGCTGGGAATTCACACCAACCCATACTCGCCGTCCTCAACTCGGGCTCCCCTGAAGCACAGCCCGATAACGGAACAGGAGATGAACTATGAATAGCCGCAATTCACTTCTGACTCCGTCTCCTAGAAAGCATCATCCCTTGGCAACCGGGTTGCCAATTCTTAAGCCGCCCCCTTTGAACGGCACCCACCCACCAGTCCGTTTCAAGGTGTGCACAGTAGCCTCAACCAAACTACGATGTCTACCTTCCTCAATGGGAGAATCTAGACGAAATGAGTTCTCTGCTTTGCCATCCATGTTACAGTGAAGATCCCTAGATGGGTGAGAGCTAAAATTTTGAACTCTACTCGTTGGTTTAGGATCATTCATCTTCAAACGTGAGCGGGGAAAAGATCACCCTCGGAGATTAGCTTTTGAAGTCCGCTTCGCGCCGGATATTGAGATTGGAGTAGTTTTTTCCCTCGTCTGAAGGATTGATGGCCTTTTCCTGAGTTGTCTGTGGGTTTGAGAGTCTTCTGACAGGCCAGAAAGCGAGCAAGGACTGGGGCAGCGGGGACCCGGTGGCCGGGGTGAACGCGAACAGCCGTCTGACATGCTCTGACTCGCTCAAACTGGGTTGGGCCTTGGGGAGATGGTCGATTCTCAACTCATAGGGCTGACCGTTACAATGGAGGCGATTTGCCCCAGAACCATGATGGGGCGGGTGTTTGTGGAGAAGACAAGGCCGTTCATGGTGGAGCGGCGCTTCGAGCAAGATGTTGGCTTCCTTCCTAGGCACGCATTCTTAGAGACGGTACACTACGCCCGATCCACGGGTAGGAACGATTCCAAATCAAAACAAATGCACTGAGGGTCGAGACTTTAGACGAGGCGGAATCAAGACCCCAAGCTGGGTGCGTGCCCGATGGATCCGGGGCAGTGCGAGGCGGAAGGCACGGAGGCGGGAATCCTCGAGCACTCCGGTGGGGAGTTTGGTAAATCGTTCGCGGAGTAGTCCTCCGACACGGTTGTGATTGTTAGCCAAATCGAGGACCATTTGAGCGAGTTTCCCGCGCTACCAGGGGCCAAACAAAACTTGCTCAACCCCCCCATGGGAGTGTCTCTTGTTGATTCGGGGTCAAGTGAAGGCGACCCCCCGACCGAGACGACCAGAGGCCCGCTCGCACTCTTCTCGCACCCGTCAGTGAAGGAACGCGGGCACAGCCAATCGGCTCCTGGCCAGCGGCCCGTGGGCCGATCCTCCAAATGTCAAGCGAGCCAGGAGCCAGCAGGGGGTGTGTCTTCAGACGACAAGCTTTTGTCGGTCCCGGGAGGGCAAAACGGTATGGACGCGTTGATCGAGGGGAAAATCGAGGAGTTAGGCCTTTGGGTACCCGAAATTCCGTGTGTTCCGGGTGAACCGATGTCTCCGGGCCCGGATGTTTCGGTCCTCGAAGTTCTCTGTTAAGCCGTCCTGTGGCAGACAGTGGGAAAGCGCCAATGCGTTTGCAGAAATAGAAAAGATCACCGGAGATGCATGCGTCAACGAAATTGCAAACGCCGACCAACCAGCTAAATCGCAGCCCGCGCGCTAGTGAAGGTGTTGGCTGCAAGCCACCAACGACAACCGCGTCGAAAAACGCGCTGTTCTCGTCAAGTCACCCCGCAGCCGCAGCCACGAGGTCCTTTCTCTCGGGACCGGCAGTTTCGGGTCGTGGCTTGGGAACCGCAAATGGGAATCCCAATGGAATCAACGCAGAACGCACAAGGGTCTTGGCCTTGGCCCCCACGGCAACCCTAGAAAAACCAAGGGCGCTTGCACGGCTCCTGTCCGCTTGTATCACTTGTTCGTGGCCTCCACACCATTTCCTCTCCCAGGTAACTTGCGCAACAAAAATTTCCGGGCCATGAACGTTGACTCCTTCCTTGAACCGTCTGAAGGCGCCTATGCGCTCCTTCCCTGTTGCATAAATGACATCTGCACCGACCCGGTGGCCGAAAGGTGCATGTTTGGGCCATGTGGGAAACAGCCATGGGTACCAATCGAGGAAGGTGCGAATCTATGTCACGTCCAATTTTGACTCTGTCAAGCGAGTCCCCTCGTTTTCTATCCCGTGAGTATGTCCACGTACTCCGGCGACCAGGACAGGACTCTGCCCCGGGCCGTAGGAGTCGACGCTCCCGCAGATTGATGAGGTCGGCGACCACAAATCACTTGCGTTTGCCGACCGTGCCGTCCGGCTAGGCCGTCTCGTGGTATCTTGATCTCTTGCCCCTAGATCTTTCCGCCCGCTTTCGGCGGGCTAGACCACGCTCCCGCCATCTGTCCCCTCACTGTGCCAAACAGCCACTTCGGCGAAACCCTTCACCCGCTTGGGCTCTGCTTTGCCGCGCCCCGACATGCCACCACCACACTCGGGAGACCAATCTAACCGCCAGAACTGGCCCCCAACCCAATGGAACTTCCGAAATGAAACCATCCCCGGGCTGCGGCACCGCTTCTCGAGTCTCGAGATATAAGGTATAGAACTTGTGGTATTGCGGCAGCACGGACGACCTTCCTAGAATCGACGGACGCGCAATGCGCGCACCTCATCTCTATTTGCCTGCGCCTCCATCGCGCACGTCCCGTGTCCCATGGACAACGACGACACGTGAATTAGCCGGACAGCGTCGTGTTGGGGTTGGGCGCGGCTCGTCGTCTCTTTCCGAATCTGGAAAACACGAGGGGAAGGGACGATACAAGCTTCGGGGTTCGCGAACACGCATCCACCCTACACGCCCGCCGCGCACTCCATTCTACCTGATGCCCCAAAAAGGTCGGCAGGCGTGCCGCAGGCCGACACAAGCGCACCACCCACCTCTCAACCCCCTTTCCCCTTAACGGGGCAAAACAGCCGCCGTGCACCTGAGGCGACTGCGAGTTAGACGCAGCAGCCATGAATGAACGGCCTCTTGGGGGGGCATCAGGCGCCGCCGTCGGCAACGGCCGAGTTCCTAATCTGGACAGGTGTCCGTGCGGAATCTTCAGCGTTGGGATGGGTTGATTGACATATTCGTATCTTTGGCTTTAATGCATGCAAGGCGTCGGAGTTGGATTTCTTCGTCGTGTCTATGGAGTAAAAACGGGAGTGGAATCCATTGGAGGTGAAAAAGGTACTTGGAGTAACCCAGGCGACGATCCCTCCTTTACTAGTTACATGGATGCACCCACGTCTTGACCACCGAGAGATATCAAAATCGTTGAACCCGGCCGTAATGAAACGGAGAAAACCACGCCACTCGTTTCGTCCGGCTGTTGTCAGTGGCGTAGCGGGAAACCTTCACAGTCTAAGATAAACGAGACGAAACAAAACGAAACGAAACGTCAAGCGGCGTAGTTTAAGGACCGGGAGGAAAGGTTCACAAGGAGAGGCACCTGATTTGTTTCATGTATCAACTCTTGCCAAGTTGTGCACCGGGCTCAGTTTTGGGCCACCGCCCGCCGCAAAAGCTCAAGCAGGTACTTCTGTACTTTAAGCGAGAGGAAGGCCACCAAAAATCCGTCAAGCGCTTGGCTGCTTGGCACCACCACACCACAAATGCCGGCCAGAAAGGGAAAAACGAAGGGAGAAGGAATGGTCAAAAAAGAAAGCGTAAAACGAAAGCCGGGGAAGACCTGAAGCGAGAAGGATCCGCAAACACCTTGTTGTTCCTTCGTCGCGATTCTTTCTCTGTCTCTCACACAACACAAGACACAAGACACAAGACACACCCCTCGCTTCCCCTCACCCTCATCACTAGTGTAGTTAGTGTAGTTTTAATCACCCTTTTCAGCCCTATGCGGGACTTGTGACATTCCCCACCACGGTGACTCGTAACCCCCCCTTCAAGCGCGCGGTGGCTGTTTCTGGTCGTTAGTCTCGACTCTTGGGCTTGCAATGGCTTTTTTTGCACCAAACTCGCTAACGTCAACCCCCCCTGCTCGTCGCGGGAGGAGTGCTCCGAGAAGGGAGGGGGGACGGGGACAGAGGCTGATTTGTCAGATCTTTATCTCTCCGAAGTTAGGGGGGAGGGCGAGGGGGGATGATAGGAGTGATGGGAAAGACTTGGTTCCCGTGGAGGTGAGGTCCTGGGAAGTTAGGCGACTTGGGGGGGAAGGGTTAGAGAGGGAAAGCGTCGGCTCTAGGAGTGCATCGCGTTATTTACCGTGTTTGGTTCATCGAAGGAGACTAGTGTTTTTCACAACACGATGATGAGGATGGATGGCATTTTGGATAAGTAGTTATTGTTTCATTTGGTTGATTGTGAAAGGTTGAGCAAATATATGCTTATTCGTCTTGTGCTTTCAGCTCCCGGTCTCTTGATCGAGCGCTTCGACCTGAGGCGGGATTGATGTAGATAAATACACGCTAAAAAATCCCTTCCATACAAAGTGCTCCGTTGACGCCCCGCCTCCCAAGAGAAACAAGGGGAAATCTTGTGCTCTGCGCTATCCTGCTCCCATAGCCCTCCAGCCGTCCGTCCACCCAAGGTGTATAATGCTTCATAGTTCCAAGCCCATGAGAAAAAAAGGAAATGCTGTTCGTGTCCCGTCATTAGGAGAAAGGGAGTAAGAATCACCCTGAGACGATCCTCTTCCCAATACTCCCGGGGTAAAAAAATACAAAGAAATAGCGGCGATGAGCTCTAGATGTAGTAATATGTGCCAAACATTCGCCCAAATATATGTTGCCTTCCTGCGGCGAGAGAATCCAAAAAAAATAAAAAGCCAGAGAAGCCTTCTCCAGAGGCGCTTAAGAGCTCGCGCTCTGTACACCGTCCATGTTGGGTTTAGACATGCTGGAGCATACCGGGCGAGCCCGGCATAGAAAGGGGCGTGGTAGGGTACTCATAACTCCCCGAGTCCGAGCAGGTCGCGGAGTGATCGTACGAATGCGAAAGAGGTGGAGTCTGTAATTCGCCAAGAGGTCCCCGATCAGTAAGGTGTTCGGCCGTGAGAAGAAGGAGAGAGTGGCGTCGAGGGATACGCCGACGAAGATGAAGAGGGAGCAGCACTCACGTGAGGCATCTGATCGTAGGGCGAAGGGTGACCGGCGCTCATATCGATCCCGGGAAGAGGGTAGCCGTTGTAGGTCATGTAGGTAGCCATGCCCTCCTCTGCCGGCGCGCCCGGGTAGGCTGGCTCCCGCTTGATGGCATCACTGAAATGTGTCATGGACGGGAGTGTTACCGGGACGGGCGGTGCCGAGAGGTACTCTGGGTACGAATCGGTGGGCATGGGCCGGTAGCTTGGGACAGCCCCGTAGGTGGGCATCATCATCTCCTCTGGTGGCGGCGGGTATGTTGAGTAGGCGAACATGGGCGGGGTGTGCGACCGCTCGCGCTCATCGTAGGACTGGGGGAAGATGTACTCGTCGTCGTGGTGCATGGGCGGGGTGTATTGACTTTGCATCACGGGCTTGACCTGGGCGGGTGGTGTCTGTCGCGGCGCCTTGGGTGCTGGTGTGCGCTTCGTCTTCGCCGGGGGGCTGGGCTTCTCGTTGCCAGACGATGAGGCATCGTCCGAGGTCCCCGCCCGCCTCTCCAGCTCTTCCAGCCTCTTCTTAAGCTTCTTGCCTGTTCCCGAGAAGTTTAGTAAACCAGAACGGCCCCGAGAGGTTCGATTGCCTCCTTTGAGATGGGCCACAACATACGGTAGTTGCGCTGAGCGATGCGGTTCTGTATCCTCCTGCGCTCGGCGAGATCTGAGATCTTGGTCCAGTCCTCATCAGGGTTCGCGGAGCTGCTGAACGCGCTGCTGGTGCTGTGGTTGGAGTAGTGTCTTGTGGGAGCCGGGGCTGGTTGTGCCGGGTAGGCATATGTATGTTGCATGGTGAACATGGTGGTAGTTAACCGCCTTGGACTGTGCCTGAGGATGTGTGGGTTGTGTGGGTTGTTGTGGGTTTGTGGTCAACAAGATGTTGTAGGCAACACAGAAAGATGAGGTGAGAACTAAAACCCGAGATGTGAAGAGAGAGGACGAGGTGGGAATATAAACGTCTCGGAGACGAGTGCAGAGGCTTTCTATGAAGTCCGAGAGGGATCGTCTTGCGTGCCGGGATAGCTTCACGGCCGTTGGGATGATGGGAAGGCTCCAGGATTAAATATTGCAAAGCCTCCTTCGCTGCTGGGGTGGGAGGCTTGCTTGGAAACCCACATGGCGGCGTCGGGGTCAAGGTATGTACCTCGACTTCCAGTTCGACCCCTGTCGGTCGTTTCCATCGTCGTGGTCCACGGGCCACACCCACGGCCCGGGCAGGGGTGTAGATCGAGCCCCGAAACTGCCACACTGCGTCCGGCAACAGTGACAAGGGTGGAGGTACTTCTGGCCGCTATCCTGCAGCCTGGCCCAAGGTACCCGCTCCGGCGCCGCTGAGGCTTGCTGTCTCTCTGTACCAAGCAGCTGCAGGAGCTTGTCGCTGGCCTTAGTGACTGGCGAGGCCGTTACACTTTGAGCCATTATTCTACCCAAACGTAGTGTACTGACACCAGCGAGTTCCGCCAGCGAGTTCCGGTCGAGAAGAAATCCTTCGTTTGCTAACTAGTTCCCTGTACACGATATTTGGCGCAGCGCTGTCGCAACAGCCCACTCTGGGCGAGACATTTTCCAGAACGAGCAATAACTTGATGGGTCTCCGTTACGCAGGACTGCGGGCGGGAACTTGGGGAACCGGAAGCCACTCGCTACGAAGTACAACGTACCCCAATTCCAGTTGCTGGTTCGAGACGGAAACGGAAACTCCACGAGGGCTCACAGCCAACCAGGCGAAGCTCGCTGGCCCGTTGCTGCATGAAGGAATCGGGCATTTTGCGTGGCCGATTTTACGAGATGGTGCTGCGTAACGAAGGGTGCTGCGGACGCCGTGCGGGGACGGAATTTGGAAAACGGAGATAACCCCGGCCTCCGCAGTTCAGTGCTGCCAGGCAGCCAGAAAACTGCCTCAGGGTAAAATTAGCCCGCATCTGAAATATTTTACCCAGTTCTGGGGCATACGGTAAAACAACAGGGGTGTTTCCGGCTGGCGGTGTGCTCGATTTGGGGATGTGATTGGGTCGTGTAGAGATTTCGCCTAACTAGCTCATCCCCAGCATCATTTTCCTTCGAACCCGTAGGGCTGTGGTAACGCAGCCGAACTCTCTTTCTTGGCCAAGCCAAGCAACCAGGAGGATGGAAGTCTAGTGTAGGGGGGGTTTGTTTTTGATGTTGTCTCCGAAGCCAGCCTGATGGACGACAAGGACAGCAAAACACGCACCACACACCCTTGAAATGGTGTCGACCACAGCCAGCCTGCGTTGAGTTTCTCCTCTGCCAAGTGGCCGTTGGTCTCCCATGGCCGGGCTGCGGCAAGGGTCTGGGAGGTTGGCTGGTTGTTCGCGGGAACTCATGACTTCGCGCTGGCGTGCCCGAAATGAGCGGGTTGCGATTTTCCTGGGCCTGGAGTGATGGCCGCTCCAAACCACCATTTTCTCCGCCCCGGCTTTCAGAAAAAAGACATGGGGTGGCCGTTGGTGTCGACAAGCGAGGTCACCGTCCCGTGAAGCACAGGGTTGTAGGCCGGCACCGGGCTCTCTGCGGCACGGGCTCAGGCCGGGGCCAGCTTCGAGAACAAGTTCTGCCGTCGAGAGATTGTTGGGGGTCTCAGGTTCGTTTGTAAACACGTGCAAGCCCAATCACAGCGACCGCTGATCCTCGTTTGCTGAGACCGCCCGTGCCATAGACGGGTTTCGGCCATCGCCATCGGCTCCCGGCTAGGTACCTTACCGTCGTAGATGAGCACTACGAGATAAGTGGAAGAAAACACAACCTTGAGGTCTGATTTTGCAACGAGAGTGCACATCGCGTTGCAATTGCGGTATCAGGCGGTTCTTGCAGCGTTGGATTGAGCCACAAACGGGAAAGACCAAGCGGACAAGTGTGAACAGGGGTATGGAGCGTGCCCATTGGCCCATTTTCCGACTTGCAGGGCTTGAAATAAGGTTTCTCCGCAGGGGCCTTGGCATCGAGACGCCCCCAACACCAGGCCAACGTTGAGATCGGCAGGGCCAGTCCGCGTGCGCCAAATTTCGTTGCCTGTTCGCTCGTGTCCTCTCTCCAACCGCAGCACCTCCACGCCAATGACAATTACCAGTCGACCATTATCCTGGCCCCCTTCCCCCAAGCCCACGATTCCTTGTCGCGCAGTGAGTTCTGGACCGACGACTCTCCCGCTGCTTGTTTCTTTAGTCTCGTTTTTGAACACCCTCTTTTCCTTTCTGAGTTAGACACGCGGGCTCGTTGGGGACTTTCCGATTTTCGGCCGATTTTCAACCGACATTTTCTCCCCGCGCTTCTGCCCGATGGAGCGCTTCGACGAGTGACTACTGCGGAAGAAGGGCATCTCTATCCACTCGTCATATCAACAACTACCCAATGAATCACGGGTCCTCGTAACCAAGGGATAGTTGCAGTGTCCGGTCCAACTTCCCGCGCGCTCGTGGGCCAGAGCCATAACAATGCCACTCGCCTGACGCCGATCGTCGCCCAAAACCGCTCAAAAATATTGGCTATGGTTTGGTAGACTTGGACCGACACGACGCCAGCCATACCGCTTCGGCCCTTGGCTTTCCCTCAGACGCTTGTCGCGGCTGATGGCCATTGGATCCAACGAATGCCAGCGCGACACCCACGACCTGGGGACCAAGTGATCAAGGTTTGCCCCGTTCCATAGGCAGCAAGTTACCACTCACAAGCACTCGCCTTGATGTTGCCGACTCCGAGCTCCCCGTCGAAGTATCACCGGCATGGTTTGAACTGGGAAAGTAGCTCGTAAGGCCTTACTACTACTACTACTACTACTACGGGTACTGCATGTTGTACGTATAGTTCTGTGTTGAGCCACCCGGGTGGCCCTGTGTTTTTGAAGCCGGAGGCGCAGCCTTTTGGGATCCGGCAAAACTGGCTTCCGACTAGTCCCAGCCACGGACAAAAAATCACAAGGCTCACCGGCTCGATCGCATGCCGTGATGATGTGCTGCAAGTCATTCGACAACAATGGTTCCTAAGTACGCCTAGCTCAACGACGGATCCGTGGGATATTTCGCACTGAACGTCAGCCGCCCAGCGGGATGGCGCGCCGCGTATTCGTATCGGGGCCGGTTCCTGCGGCCAACTGTTTCCATTCTACCGGGAAAGAGGCGCCCCGTAGGGCTATCGCCAGGCCCAGCTCCGCGTGCCGGCGATAACTGCACCGTCCGGACGAGCCACGGAGGCGCCCAGTTTCTTTTTAAGGTGCTGACTGGCCACGCCTCCCTCCCCCCGGGTTTCCCTCACCCTCGGCCGCCCGTCAGCTGCCCGATAGGCGAAACGGAAACCAAGCTCTCTCGCCGCGTGATTGGCGCGTCGTTCCCCTTCCTCATCTCCGGCTTGGGAGTGATCTCGCTCATCTCGTCGATGGAGCGGACATTTTCTCTCTCCGACAAGCCTGCCTTGTTAACGTCTCGTAGCGGTCACCAGGATTTTTGTTAGGGCACGGACATTGTAATTTTAAGGCTCAGACCGGGCGCGGGGCCGCGAAACAGAATTCGGCCGACGGCCGTTGGATCAATGCTTGGGTTGCTCCCTCCCCTCGCCAAACGGCCATTACCGCTTGTCAGCTTGTGTTCTCGACATCGGGCGGCCCGAAGGAGGGGGGCTGCGACTCATTGGCGCGGTCGCTCTTGCGTATGTTGCTTGCTCGTGGTTCGCGGCACTGCTCTGCCGCGCCGCCGGTTTTTAGCGCAACCGAGCCAATCACGGTTGCCAGCGAGGCCCAGCCCAAAAACTCAAGATTGGGGAGGATCTTCCCGTTGCATCTATCATCGGCGCCGACTCGCCCAGCGCACGCGGTCCTTGCCAGGAGCAACACAATCTTTTGCAAGGGGGCCACGGGTTGGCGAAAGAGCACCAGAAAGAAAGGTCTTGTTGCTCCCGTTGCGACGCCAGCAAGGAGCGAGGGGGGCCAAGCGGGATTTGTCAACGCTGAGAAAGACCGTGGAACCCTGGCGCTACTGTGTAGCGCTGGCGATCGCTCCTCACGATTGGTGAAACGCGCGCGGCCGCGCGACGGAACAGCCACGACTGTTTCCCCAACAAGGCACCGATTCGGCAATTAAACAACACGATTCACGAGGCAGCCGCCATCACTCCCTTTTCCACGAAGTCACACAACTCATGACAATTGACCGCACGCCCCCTTTGCGTTCCGAATTTTCCCCCTTTTTTTCTTCAGGGGCTCTCCCAGTTCGGCGGGGTTCTGTGTTCTGGTGAATTCATCCCGCATTTTGTGAAGCCGGCGATTGCGGGCCGTTGATTCCGTTAGGTTCGACATGCTCTAATAACCACTTTGTACTATAATGCTCCTTCCTAGAGTCTATTTCCAATCCCTTCCTTTTTTGAAGGGAGAAGAGACCAAATGCCTTGCGCGTGTTGGCGGGGGCCCATTACCATCATGGCCTGGGAGCTCGGCGGTTCTGCTAGAGCGGTGACTCCACGATACACAGCACGCCGCTCTCGAAGTTCCCAGCATCTCGCTGGATAATCCGCGGTAGCACTAACCTCTTCTTCACTTCCGTAGACCATCATCTAGGGGGGTAGTAGTCTAATAACGCTACCCCTAAGTAGCGACAACCCAGGAGACGCTCATTGGTTTCAGGTACCACACGTTGCGACCAGTACACTAGGCCCGCCGCCGTTCGTAAAACATTCTTCCCTGCAGGCAATGTGACCTATGCGGCCTGTGCCGCCCCCTCAGGGGTGAAATGGGACCTGGTCCGGCTTTGGAAAGATGAGATGGCGATACGCAACTACGCGGCAAAGAACCATGGGGGCGCGGGGCAAAGCAAGGCAAACGAAACTCCGATACAACTCAGTTCTTCGCCCAAGCACGTGGTTCGCACATCCACGCCCCGAGCAAGGCAAAACGGAAAGGGAAAAAAAAGAATAAAAGAAGCAAAAAAGTACCACCGTCATCTCCCCGCTGAGAACCAGTCCGGGATAGGAAAGTGGGAAAGTCCCAAGAACAAGTGAAGGCCATATTATCGTGTTGCCCTGATGTTAGTGGGGTGAAAATCAGAACACGTGATGGAACGGCGAGATGGGGTTTCGGGAGCTCCGGCACGGCAATGGCTTGTTGATCGACGCTGCCGTTCATCCCACCCCCCTGGTTCTCCCACCAACTTCCAAAACAAGCAAAAACAGAGCAAGACCCAACGCAGCGCAGCCAGCCACAGAGCCAGAAAAAGGAAGCAAAAAGCCAACATTCGTCTAGAATGTCTGAGGAATCAAATACGCGGCTGCGGCCGCACCGTTGTCATGCGCTATGGATGAGCCACGACCGTCTTCCGAAAAGCCACTCCTTCTGCCAAATGCGTACGAATGCGTGTGGAATACAATTTGGTGCGCCACACGGCGATTTGATATCCGATCGGGACTTTTGGGGCCATGGAAAAACTGCTTCCATGATTACCTGATCTCAAAAGCCAAAAATATCGGCATGAATGTGGCAGGCAAGCAAGGGGATTGGTTCGTGCGTGTAACCTCCAACGTGCATAGTCCTTTCTGTGATTGATCGATGGGCCGCGTGGCCCATCGTCGATTGGGGGAAAGTCCCTGCCAGCTCCGCGATGAGACCGAGACCATGGCGTTGGAGTCGCGAGGCTGCCCCGGGTTTTTCTTCTGGGAGCGGGGATTTGGGGGGGACTTGTTGAAACCTCGAACGGAGGGCGTCCCGGCGAAGCGCCAGCGAATAGAAACGTTGAAGAACAACGTGGGCTGCTTTGTCAACGATGGATCAGTAAGCAATCTACCATCGCGGCATCTCCATGTTTTGGCGCACGCGGAGGTGCGGAACACCTGCTAAAAGTTTAGTTATGCGGACTGGTTTGCGGGAGGAGCCCAATTTCCTTGAGACAACGGCAGAGCATGGGTCGTGGAAAGGAGAGAGAAACGTCCATGAGAAACACTATCCAACCCCGTTGTCTCCGACAGAATCGGTCCTAGATTGCGAATGCATTGGAAATGGGTTTGCTTGGGTGATCCCCAGGCACAGCTTTGTCAGCCTGTTTCCGGGGTCTCTCATCTCTCCGGCACGGGATCAGGTACCACCACCCCGCTGTCTTTTTCGGTTGTTCCGGGGCCCCGGTCCTGTCGGCGATAAGGAGGGTAACGTCCGTCGACGACGATCAATTTCTTCGAGTGATTGAGGGCCTACACTAACTCGTGTCATGGTTAGGCCCGCTCTGCTTCGGGGGCCGGTGCCCAAACTCCCGAAAGACCTTTTGACGATGGTCACATCGTGGGTGAGGAGGTTTTTGGAATTTTGTTTAGAGATACGGATACCGCTCCAATTATACACTATAGTGTAAGCTACACTAGCGTAGGCAGTCGAGTCGAGCGGCAACGGCAACGGCAACGGCAACAACAGATGCAACCGCACAGTTCCTTAACCCCGGGCCCGAGCTTGTCAAGCGAGGACGATGAGGCATGCCACCTGCGGCAACTACACTAGTGTGAATGAACCCTCTCTGTCAGCGAGATGATGCCGTAATCATCACTAGCAGCATCTTGTCCGGGAATTATCTGGAGATGAATTCCGTTCAGTAGTGTACACTAAGTAGCGTCATTGCAAGGGCGCCCATTCAGGGCTGCTCGACAAATTGGGGGATGTTCACCTGCCGTGTTGAGGGTGCTGCGTGGACTGGTTGATTCCTCATCATTTTGTTGCGATAGCCCGTCGAGGGTTCAGTTGGGGGGATTTATTCCCGGGAACGAGCGAACCCCCAAAGCCACCGTTACCAGGCCCCCTGTATTCCCCATATGTCCACGAGCTGCCTGCCGTATCTTGACCAGACTTCTTCGCAGGATATCGTACACTAGTGCAAAGGACACTTTGTGACCGGGGTCTACCTGGATGGACTCTTTGTTCGTTCATGCTTCAGAAACACAGTTGGGGAAAAAAGAAATGAAAATGGCACATTGGGTCTCTCGTCGCAACTTTGTTTCTTTCCATGTGACGAAACGTCAGCCGGGCCGGAGAAAGGAGCAAGCTCCGCCGCCAATCGGAGAAGTCCTCGAGCTCGATTAAGCGAAGAGGGTAAAATGTCTGTTTCGGGACAGCTCTACACAAGGAGCCAGGTGGAGTATTTCAGTTTTGGTGGGGCGAAAACGGCGATGCGTCTCACGTTTCATGCCTATGTCCGTTTTTCAACGAGTGTAAAGCCGATCTGGGGGTTGGGTTTCAACGTCATAGGATGCGCATTGAAGAAGACGCAGCAACGCGGTGTGTCTAACAAATACTTCCCTTCCCCGATTCGTCGAGAATAATGGGTGAGGAGCCTGCCACTCTGCATTCTAGCCCTTGTCTTCCGCCTGTGGCTGCGCGCAGCGATCAAAACGGACGCTTGGCTGGATATGGGCATGATGGTACTCTCGTCTGCAGATACGTCTGGTGAACCGCGTACCGCCGGCATACCCGCGGGCGGCGTTCGGGTGTCGGGGTACCACCGTTACATCGGGGAACACGTCTTGGCCAAGTCGAGAGAAACAGGTGCAGCACCCCATAGGGCTGGCCGTGGCTGGTGCTTCCTTCCTCCTTTCTCCACAAGGAGCAGTAACCTGGCGCGACGTGGAACCTTGGCTGTTCCCCACGACATCATTCACAGGATCTAGGCAGAGGGAAGGCCGCTGGTTGGGCCTTCGTGTTTGGGGATCATTTCCAGTCCAGAGTCCACTATGATTATTCGGGCGGTTGGTCTCGCAGATTCGCTGGGGAGCGGAGAGCGGGCCTGCTATGATGCATGATGATTTCGCCCGGCCAGACGGATGCGGCAAACACCGACCCTCCCCGGATCACCGGTCTTCTCACAGCAAAGAAGAGATGTGTTTGCGCTGGACATGGCGGTGTAGAGCACGAGAAATAGCGGGCGAAGCGCATCCATCTCTCGGCTGTCAAGAGCCCTGCATGACCTCCTCGCATTAGGAAAGCATGGCCGAGAACATGGTTACACATCGGAACGGAGGTTGTACACCACAAGACTTGCTGTGTGGTGTGCTCTGTCGAGACGGCCCGCCTGGTTGATGCACGTCTTGATGTGCGCCTGCCGGTCTTGCATCTTGGCAAAGGTGGATGTGCCTCGTAGGGCTGAACTCCAGAGACACACCGAGAGCCGAGTTGGATATCGCGCCTCCGTACCTGTCCTCATCGGACTAGAGAGCTCGGCCATCTTCTTGGGTGCCGAGACCCGTCAAGAGACTGGCACGTCCCAGAAGAGGAACGGCGAGATGTCCCCACCCCCGCTCTCATCCCACCATGGATTTCTCGGTGCCAGAAATACGATTTGAGTTTGTCTCATGATAGCCAGCGTACAGAGTCCTTACCGTGCCTTCAACATCGGCAAGGGCCTGGTAAACGGCCGTGATTTTAAATCACCAATGATCCCGGTCGCTAAACGACTCGCATGGTGTCATTGTTGACATAGGCAGCAGCATCTTCAGGTGGCTTGTCTGGTATGTACGACGGTCGAGGGCGGGCGGCGCGCCGTGGTGTGGGAGACACACAAAGCCATTTGCGAAGGGAAATTAAAGGGCAAGAGTACCGCGACGGTTGGCCGAGTGTTCCGCGAGTAGCTGTTACCAAGCGTGGGGGGGGCTTCACGGGATTCCATTTTGTTGCGGAGTACGCGGCTGCCCCCCCTTCTCGTGAGCCGAGTGCGAGCTCGCGGGACGCCGGAACTCTCGGACCCAAAGGGTAGGTGGATCTTCACACACACACACACATGACAACGATCAGTGAGGACGGTTAATGGGAATGGAGAATGAGGCAGTAATTTGTCATCGGCGGCTAATAAATTGGCCGCCCGAAGGGTGAAGATCGTTGGCGCGGTAAAGAACCTGGCGCGTCTAATTAGCGCGGAGCGAGAGGGCAGGCCGCGGCTAGACGGGTGCCACAAAACACGCGTTGTGCGACACAATGAATTATCAATTCATCAGATCAGAAGGATCCTACCGCGAAACAAGAAATGTTTGTTAGGACTTTGAATGCGCTTGCTTGCCATCCGTCATGCGCGCTCTGCGAAGGAGTCGAACGTTTAGGAGCACGCTCGGCAAACAAAAGTGGGGCTTTGCCGCTTCCTCAAGCGCCCGTCCCGTCCCGAGCCCGTATCTCGACGAGTCGCAGAGCTCGGCGATCGAGCGCGTCCACCGAGGCCCGCTCAACGGAAATCGCAAAAACTCAGTGCCCCGACTCCTGCGGGCACTTTCAACCGAGCGCCTGCAGCAGGTTAGAAGCAAAGTCGCAAGCGGGCTTTTGCCGAAAAGGTGCATTTTGAACAGAAACCCCACCTCTAACGGGAAGTTTGGGGTACCAGGGGTTCGGCCGGACGGTGTGCAAGGTGCGAGAGGAAACGGACGTTGTCAACATGCAAGATTGCCACGGACAGGAAACAAGCAGGGAGTGGTTTGGCGTTGCGGCGCAGCCCGCCAGAGCGTACCAGAGCAATTCCCGCCTGTTTTGGGTGCAGTCGCGGGGGCCGCCCGCAAAAAGGAGCGGAGTGGGGCATCGACAGGGGGTTGTAGATGCCACACCACTCGGTTCCTGGAGTCATGAAAGCTTGGCTCTTGGGTCTGCCTCTCGCTTCTCTGCAAGGTCCCTCTTCGTCCGACCTCACCTGGCTCCAAACACCACCCAAGGGGTTACAGCGCGCTGGAGCAACGACATCGAAAAATAAACCCTTTGGATTGGTGAGCTTCCGGCACCGGTTGACAAATACCCTGCGGGAGGGGTGTGCCCTCTCATTATTTTCCATCTTGGGGCTTCCACCGTCGTCCCTTCCCTCCACAGAAGTTTCCGCCTGTGAATCATGCGCGCCGGTAGCCCCAAAAGGAAGGCGACCGTCGCCCTCGCGCTTGCTTGGGCAGCAGAAAAGGTCCGAATACGGCAACAATTCAGTCTCGGCGTCAAGGTAGCCTTCTCCGAGTACAAAATATGAACACAACATTCGCAGACAATGGGCCCATTTCTCGCACGGTTGATACCCCATGGCGTTAGCCTGTCACCGTGGCACGACCATTGGAACCCTCAACCATTCGCGGGGAAGGGGCAAACCTGGGACTACCTACCTAACTACCTTAACATGAGTACACTCTGCCCAGATGTCTCCAGATGTCGACGGTACCGTGGGGTCCATGGCCCTGCGAAATCATGAATTTTGTCCATCATCGCTGATCTCGGCCAAAGGGCCTTGGCCGAGTCTCCGTAACCTCCGCTCCTCCTCGGACACTTTTCGGTGACTATGGACTCCGTACTATCATGGAATTCCCACCTAGCAACTCGCTGGCGAAGACTGGGCGTTGCCCTCGCTAAACTCGAAGCCCTGCAAAGGACTGAGACACTCTGTGTCCAGCCAATTTGACCCCGCCAGCTTTCCACGCACCAGCGGGGCTTGGCCGTGATCCTTCCGAGCAGAACGTCCACGGGTTGGAAGATCGCTTTCCACTACATAGTCCCCCGACCCACAACGGTATTTCCGACGGCGATAACAGCCATTGTTCGATGGCAGTCTCCGCACAAGCAAGCTATCCCACCATGCCCAGCAACAGCCCTGATATCATCCCTACGATTCTAACAACAAGCCAAGCAAGCCAAAGTATCACAGGTCATCTTGCGTCTCCGCATGCTCCCAGCTCACTGCTTGCTTGATATTTTCTAGGCAAAATACCTCGCTCTGCTCAACGCAACTAGTCCCAAAGCCAGCCACCGAGGGCGCTGTTACGAACTTCTCGGGGAAATAGAAGGGTAACACTCGATTTTCTGGTTTCCTCGTGTTGAATTCCTTTCGAGGACCCAAAGCGTGGGACCACCCACGGCGGGAGGATTGGCCCGGTAAGGCGGATCATGGCGTTTAGCAGTAAGCACCCAATCGCTCTAGTGCCCGCCTGTAAAGAACTTGTGAGTGTCACTCGTCGTTGAAGTCCCACAAGGCCGGGGCTGGATCTCCTTCCGATAATTTGCAGGAGGTGACACTTGGCTCTCCTTTGCCCATATCGAGGCACCCCCCTTCCACGGGGTCGTTACAAAGTATGGCTGGGTTCTGTTCACGAAAGCCCGCTGATACGCAAGTCCACTCAAACGGGGCCACCCGTCTTCTCCATTGACGGGTTGTGATCGATATCTTCTTTCGCCTCAACATACGCGGAGAGTGGAGGAAGGGTGATCGCCGTGACATCAGCCCGTCTCGCTGTCGCCGAACCGCCCCGGGACAACGGGCCACAGGGCTGCTGCGGGGACTGCCGTGCAACCCAGCCCGCTCCTGTGGGACGCTTAGAAAGTTTGTGACGTGACCTCCTATATTCTGCTTGCCGGCGAGTGACTCTTCTGCCTTGCCCACCCTCCCACACACCTGATCAAGCCCACCCGCCATCTCACGTCGCACACATGAAGCGGTCTGGTCTGCAGGACACAAATGCCAGCAGCCCATATGCACACCAATGACATAGACATTATTCATCCAAGGATGGAATCCCAGCGGGACAGGAAATCCATCTCGGAAATCGGGGGCCTGGTGGGCGTTGGGGCTGTGCTCTCCGTTCGGCTGAAATCGCCCAATTCATCGCGGCCGCGTCTGTTCCTCCATACAATGGCCTTTCCCAAAAGGGAAGTTGGGTTTGATCCTTTAACGTCCTCCACCCACGCGAAAAGTGTGTCCACACACAAGAAAGGCACAAGAAACAGAAAGAAAAAAACAAAACGAATCTACCAACGTTCAATCAATGTTTCAGTGTCTTGGGTTGAACGCAGCTGCGATGCCCAGTCCCATTCCTACTCCCGGGGAAATGAAACGGGCGCTGGTCGACCCGATCGACTGGCCCGGACTGGCTCGATCGAAAGCATACGAGGGTCTTAGTGTCATGCAACCTGCTCCTACGCCAATGCTGCGGGCTCGCTTGGTAGCGCCGGGCGTACACCGAGTAGCTCTTGTACTAACAGCCTTACAAGGTGAGCTAGGAGGAATTAAACCACACGTGTATGGCTCATGACGAATGAATTGTGGCTGTGTCCGAATCCCATCGTACGGCCCCGTACACCCCAGCCGAAACTTCGTAACTAACTACCGACCTCACTCGGTCGATCGCAAACAACTTCTCGCTAAACAACTGGTTTTTACCCCGTCCGGGGCTACCGAAACGGAGGCGGAGATGGAGGCGGGGGAGCTAATCTCCGCCCTTTCGACGGCAGTGAGGTTGTTTGTCGATGGCTTGGTTTTCTGGAACGGGTATCTGATGTGGATGTACTGTACATGGCCAGGAAGCTAGGTTAGCGGTACGACGCCGCGAATGGTCTGTGGAGGATTGACGTGGGTACGTTCGTCAACGGGAACGCCTCCTTGGTTGACGAACGAACGGCCCAGCGGATCGGTTTGATGTGCTTCATGAAGTCCGAAGGAGGCCTCGTGATATCCGATATTGCTGTTTGGCGCTAGAGTCTTTAGGGGTTGTTTACAGAATAGCGAGGATGAAGGGGGGGAATGTTTCTGCCCAAGACCCATTGACAGCGTTTAACTTCAAAGTACCGATCATTGTTTACATTAGAGATAGGGAAATACTTGTAGTCAATAGGCTGGAAAGGGGACCGTGCAAAAGCCACTTTCTAAGTTTCTCCAAGTTCATCGTAGTTATGTCTGTCCGTGACCAAACAATGAGTGAAAAATAAAGCTCAAAACTTCCCCACGAGATCAGGGTGGCCCTGTAGACCAGAATGTTGAAAAGGTTCCAACTTGGATCTGCTGTATTATCACGATCTTGATGTTGGGTTCATATAACTCGATAGCTCGCAAATGCTTCTCGTAAAATTAATATACCCCCTTCAAATATGCAACTTCTTAAGCCAACGGTAGCAAAACGGACAAGCCATCAAACCAACAATAAACACCACGGCGATCTCAACGCCCTAGCCGGGGTGAACATAAGTTTCAATGTGATCGGACACATTAAAGTTGAGTACAGTATATAACTATATTTTGGTGTACCACAAGAACAGGAAAGAAGTAAGCCACAGTTCCCATACATCAACTGTTGTTGTTAGAAACAGATATCCTTTTCTATATTCCCTCTTTGAGGCCCACCAAATTAACAGGCACGCTGTAGATAATGAAGGTCATGCGGACTCTCTTCCCATTGTAGATCCAATATTAAATGGGCATACAGCATCATGACCTAACAAGCCTTGAGGAAACGAAACTTGTTTCACACATAAAACAACATGAAAAAGAACAAAAGCCGAAGTTCACCGAGATAAATCGACAAAATAAACCCTATTCCCTACGCCCCCATTGACATACCCCGTTACAGGGTAAAATAAATGATACAAAAGAACATGATGCGCCAAACAACCACAACTCGATGATGAATACAGCAAAGGAAATCAGCCAGCCCGTGTTCAAGGTCCAACTTGTCTCGTCCGTCTTTAATAAATAAAGAAAGGGTGACCATTCATTCGTTCTTGTGTGTTTGCTTGCCCATCCTTCTGTTTTCCTGTCTGTTTTGTCCCCCCGTTTCTTTGTTTGTCTGTCACGTCCGTCTTCCGTTGATACATCTGGTTGATCCCTTGATCCGGTTGATATCAGTCGATGTATGGATGGTATTTCTCTCATTTCCTTCCGAGGACTTCCACTTCATACCAACCGACTGCATCTCAACGACCCTCTTACACATAAACATTACCCGTGCCCTCACTCAAACAACCAACCATCAACCTACAAACCCTCATTGTCCCCCACCACCACCACCACCTACACCTGCACCAGGACCTCCTCCTCCACCACCACCCCTAACCCTCTTCCCCCCTCTCCCCCCTTCACCAAGCCCATCCCCATCCCTCGGCCGTTTATGCCCAGCAGCCCCAGCAGCAGGCCCACCACCAGGATTAAACTCCCCAGCACCAGGGTTCAACCCACCACCACCGCCACCGCCACCACGACCAAACCCACCACGTCCGCGCTGTCCTTGACCGCCACGGCCGGGTCCAGCCTGGTATACGCCTCGTGCAGCACCACGGCCGCCGCCTCCACCGCCGCGTGTGGAGGGGACGGGGATACCCCGTGGTTGTTGGCCTTGGCCTTGGTTCTGGCCGCCTTGTTGCTGTTGCTGTGCTGGCTGGCCGGCTGGGGTAGGTTGTGGAAGGCTGCTGGTTGCAGCTGTGGGAGGTGCGCCGAAGGGGTTGTTCACGACCGGCGGTGGGATGCCGGTGGCTGGTTTGGCGGGTTGAGGAAGGTTGCTTTGAGCCGCGGGCGCGGGAGCGGGAACGGGGGTTGCGGGTTTGGGTTCTTCCTTTGTTGGGGGTGCTGCGGCTGGATGGTTGTTAGTATCTTTTGACGTGTGCGTGTGCGGTGGTGTTGAATATGCTTTCGCAAGGGAATACATACCTGGAGTAGCTTGGTTCGCGGGAGGGGCTGGCGAGGACACAGCAGGAGGAGTCGCAGCACCAGCGGAAACATTAGCCACTGCTGCAGTAGGTGTTTGCGCGGGAGCCGGAGTAGGCGCTGGGGTAGGTGGCTTCGCATCCTTAGCGATGGCCCAGACTTCGACGACAGGTTTCTGCGGTGTTTCCTTAGCCGCTGTCTCAACAACGGCAAGCTTGACCTGCGAGGTCTTGGCCTGCCGATCGAGCATGTTGATGCGGAGCGCCGATTTCTTCTCGGCCAATTCCTTGGCGCTGGTGATCTTTTGTTCGTACTCGGTCTTGGTCGACGCCTCGACTTCTTCCTTGACCTTCTTCGTCTCGATGGCAATCATCCGCTTCAGGTTGGCCCTCACAATGTTCGAGACGGTCTGGTTGTTCGCAACGAGGTCTCGGGCTTGCGCATCGCTGATGTTGCTCAGGTCGACGCCCGGAGTCTTTGGTGGGATCGGTGTCTCGGGAGCTGGCTTCGCCGGAGTCGAAGGCACGCCGTTCTTGGGTGCCGAAGCCTGATGCTCGGCCTTGATGATGGCCAGCTCTTGCTGCAGCTTGAGATCGAACTCCTCTTGGACCTTGGCCCGTTGCTCCTGAGCCTGCTTCTCCATCGCCTCCTTCGAGTCGGCAAGCTTCTTGTTTAGCGCGTTCTTCATCTTGTCAGACCGCTGCTTGACGACGCTGTCGATGTTGTCCTCGAGTTCCTTGGCTTTGGTTTCGAACTCGGCCGCCCTAGCCTCGGCAGTCGCAACCTTCTCTTCCAACGCCTTGCGCTCCTCGTCCGAGAGACCGGCCGGGGGCTGGGACGGTACGGGAGCAGCATCGCTCATGGCAACCTCACTACCGTTCGCCGCTGCCGAAGCCGCCTGCGCCAGGGCCTGATCACGCGCGGCAACAGCCGTCGCCAGTTCACCCTTGAGCTGCTCGACTTGGGCCTCAGCTTCGGCCTTCTGCGACGTGACGGCCTCCAAATCCTGCTTGAGACTGTCGAGCTGTTGGTTGAGTTCCGCGACAAGCCCAGGATCAGCCGCTGCGGCAGGTGTTTGCGTAGCTGGAGGAGGAGCCGCCACAGCGGGCTGCTGGGTAGCAGCAGCTTGTTGGGCTTGTTGAGCCTGTTGCTCGAGGGCCTTGTTTTTCTCCGCAAGACCGCCCAGCTCGTGCTTAGCAGCCTCCAGCTCCTTTTCAACACCAGCTAGTCGCCCATTGACAGAGTCGACTTCGGTCTGGAGTGCGATCTTCGCCGCGTTGGCCTCGTCGCGCTGCGTCTTCATACCCCTAAATCGCCCCTTGAAATCCTCACCCAACCGTTCCTTAGTCGCCTTCCACTCGTTTGTCTTGGTCTCCAACGTCTCCTCCGCCTCCTTCACCTTCTGCTGCAACGCCTCCTCCGACGCCTTGAGAGCATCCCGCTCGCCCTCCAAAGCCGCGATGGTCTCCTTGAGCTGTTCCGCCTCTTGAGGGTCAGCCTGACCATACTTGCTGAGAATCGACTCAATCCTCTTCTGCAAGCCTTCGCGAGCCTCCTGGAGCTGCCGGACCTCCTGCTCCTTGAAGCCCTTGTCGAGCTCAAGTTCCGAGATGCGCGCCTCGAGGGGCTGGATCTTGGTCTCGAGCTCGGCAATCTTGTCGGATTTCTTCTCCAGCTGAGCCTGGGCGCGTTGGTTCTCATTGCGGAGTGTGACGTTGCTCTCGCGGATGAGGTTGAGCTCGTTGAGCTTCTCCATGAGTTCCTTGTGGGTAAGAGAACTCCTGGAGCTGTCGGCATGCGCCCGGCGTTCCTGGTCGAGCTTAAGACGAGCTTCGTCAAGCTGCGATTGCGAGTATTCAAGCTGCTGCTGCAAGCGCTTGGCTTCCTGGACTTTGATATCGTACTGAACCTCGAGAATCTCCTTCTCCCGGCGCAGGTAGTGGTTGAGTTCGCGGAGACCCTCGGCAGCGGCGTCCGCAAGCGCAGGCGGTACCCCTTCTCCATCTGGCTGCGCGCGATTTTGTTGCAGCGCAGCGATCTGAGACGTGACGCTGTCGAGCTGTTGGTGGAGTAGCTTGTTTTGCGCCGCGACATCCTCGCGCCTGGTCTTGACTTCGGCCACTTCCTGTTCGAGCTGTTGTCGGCGTTCTTCCCAGGACTGTTCGCTCTGCGCCAGAGAAAGCTTTGCCGACTCGGCCTCGGCTCTCCAGGCGGCCGATTGAGTCCGGAGTTGGTTGTGCTCGGCACGAATGTGCTGGAGGAGTTTGGCGGCCTCGGCATGCTTGACCAGTTCTTCCTCGTAGTCTTGCTGCGCCTTGGTGGCGATTTCGGCCTGAGAGCGCAGGTCCTGTTGGTGGAACCGCGCAGTTTCCTTGTATCGCTCCTCTTCGTCCTTGAGACGGCTGATTTCGCCATTGAGCATCCGCTCCTTCTCTTCGTATTTCCTGACGACATCGCCTTGTGAATCCCGAAGCAGGTTGAGTTCGTTGGTCAAGCCCGAGAGCTCGGCCGTGAGCGCCTCGACACGTTTTTGGAGGTCGTTGGAAGCACTGGTCTTCGCCTCGAGGGACGCGTCCATCTCATCCCGGTACTGGTCGTGGGTTTCGTTGAGGCTCGAAAGCTCCTCCTCCATATCCTTGCTGAGCTGCTTGAATTGCTCGGCTTGCTGCTTGGCGTTCTCGAGCTGGACATTGACCAGGTCAAGGTTATTCTTGAGTTCCTGAACTTCGTTCTCAAGTTCCTCGATCCGGGCCTTCGATTCATGATCGGTGATGGTCTGATCGTTAAGAGTCCCTGGCCTGGGAGTTGGCAGCGGCCGAAGGCGTTCGGCGCGATCCTGAGCGTTGCGAAGCTCGATTTCCAGCTCGCCAACGCGTGCCTGGAGGTGGTCGCGGGTGGTCTTAACCTGCACATTCTCCTCTTTGATCTGGCCAATCATCGAGGTCAGTTCGTCAATCCGCTTCTGGAACTGCTGTGCGTCGAATTCCTTCCGCAGCTGAATCTTTTTACCCTCCTCGACTTCCTCAGAGAGCTTCCTCTTGGTCGTGCTGAGCTCGCCGTCCAAAGAATCGATCTGGGCCTGCAACCTGCGCTTCGTCTCAGACTCGGACAGCTCACGCTCGTTCAGAAGCGACTGTTGGCCGGACAGGAGACCGTTTAGCCTAGTCTTCTCCTGGGCAAGGTTTTCGTTGTCCTGGCTGAGACGCTCTTGGATCGTCTTCCAGAGGGTCTTCTCGGCCCGCAGGTTCGCACTCTCGCTGCGCAGGCTCTCCACCAAGCCGCGGGCTTCCACAAGATCTTCGGCCGCTTGTTGAGTGCGCATATCTTGCTTAGCAGCAGACTCGGAGAGCGACTGGTTGCGCTTCTGTAGCTCCTGCTTCTCGTTTTGGAGCGCCTTGAAGTTCGATTCCAGCATGTGGTAGCGCTCGGTGGAAAGGGTAAGTTGACTGGAGAGGCGGGAGACTTCGCTCTGGAGAGAACCCTTCTCGGTGGATAGCTTGTCGATTTGGTCCTTCATGGCGTTCCGGTCCGTCGATTGGTCGTTACGGTACGAGTCGAATTGGGCCTGTAGTTCTCTCAGAGCCACAGTCAGGTTTGCCTCGTCGGAGGGTTGCTCAATACTAGCGAGCACTTCGCGTTGGCCATCTTCCCGGGGAACGCCAAGGACTTGTTGGATTTCAGCTGGTGTCGCCTTCTGCTGGAGCATGCGACGGAACATGTCACGCTCTGTCATGTAGCTCCTCATCCGGACCGTGATGGACTGGACTTCATCCTGGAGCACGCCAACCGTGCCGCGGAGTTCCTGGACCTCTTCGTGATCCTGGGCCGCTTGCTGTTTGGCGGCCAGGGCCTCCTCATTCTCCATCTTGGTGGCCAACTCGCGGGTGACCTTGAGCAACTCCTCGTTCTTCTGCTGTAGTTCGAAGACATCCTTGTAGGCCGTGAACCGTTCGGTGATGAAGCGATGGGTGTCAGACATGTCGTCCAACGCATTCTCGGCAACCTCACCGCGCTGAAGGCGCTCAAATTGGGCAGTCTCTTCCTCGGTCAGCTGGTCCATTCCCTTCTCCCGAGCGTGGATATTGAAGATGAGGACATGGATTTGAGTGCTGAGGTCACGTAGCTGAGCTTGCAAGATCTTGACCTCAGCTTGCGCAGCTGCAGCGGAACCTTCGGCTTTGCGCGCGGCCTTGACGGCAGCATCCCGTTGCTCGTAAGATTGCTCCGCAAGCTCCGACATGTGAGTGGACTCGTGGCGCAGGCGTTCGTTCTCAGCCAGAGTCTCCTCATACTCGGGCATCTTGGCCTCCCAGATGCCGAGAGCATCGTCGAGCTCCTCCTGCAGCTTCTGGCTGCGGCGCTGCTCGCCGTTGAGCTGTGCCTTGACCTTGAGAAGTTCCTCGAGGGTTTCCGTGGCTCGGAACGACGCCTTACCACGGATTGAGGCCGGGGTGCCAAATGGTGAAGAGGGACGGGCAATGTACGCGCCGTTAGCCCTCGGCGTCTGTGGCGTGGATCCCGGTGCTCCGGTGTGAGAGTCGACGATAGCCTTGAGGCGGTCGGCCTCGGATTGAAGCTCCTGAATCTGTTGCTCTGTTTGCGCGTGTTCCTCCTTCTCTTTCTCCAACTCGCGCCGCACACGACGTATCTCCTCGGTGTTATCGTCCTTGACCTGTTCGAGTCGGAGCTCCACTTCCTTGAGACGGTTACGGTGTGTCTGTGACTGCTGGTCTTTCAACTCAACAAGACGCCTCGACGACTCAAGTTCCTGCCTGAAACTCTCCTCAGCGCGGGCCGCAGATTCCTGCAACTGCTGCACCTTGGTGAGGGCATCCTCCGCTTTCGACTGTGCTTCGTCCAGTCGCCTGCGTAGTTGCTGCTCGGTCCGGGTCAGCGACTCGATGTTCGAGAGAGCATCCTCATTTTGTCGTTGGAGCTCGGCGATACGAGCGCCCTTCTCCTTTCGGATCTTGAGGCTCTCGGCGGTCTTAGTCTTAAGCTCGGCATCAAACCAATCGTTGTTTCTCTTGGCGAGTTCCAACTCCTGCTTGACCGACTCTTCCCGATATTTTGCCGAGTTCGCCGCGGTCTGGGCACTCTGAACGGCCTGGTTGGCCGCCGTGATATCCTGGTTCAACTTCAGAATCTTTTGGTGCTGCTTCTGCAGCTCTTCGGCGAGGCTCGCATTCGCGGTCGTTTTCGAGTCGACAATCGCGAGGGTTTCGCGATTGGAAGTCTCGAGGGAGGCGATACGCGCTCGGAGGGTTTCGATTTCTGACAGCGATGTCGTCCCAGATGACTTAAGCGTCTGAAGCTCGTTCTCAAGTGACCGTCGGGCAGTTTCTGCATTGGTGAAGGAATCCGTCAGCGCCAAAAAAACACATGCGCTAGAGGCCGCCAAGCGGCGAAGGCAACCAAAACACGTTCAACATACCCTCATTCTGTAGTTTCTGCCGAACCTCCTCCACATCCTTGAGGGCCTTATCGGTGGTGCCCTTAAACTGCTCACACCTCGACTCAGCGCTCCGGTACGCCGCCTCGAGCTCAACGTTCAACTGGAACTTTTCATTCTCCAGGTCGCGCAGCTTGATGACGATCGCGCCCAGCACCGACGCCACGAGCTCCACCGTCGGCGTGGCCACAACAGTGTCCAGGTCGGCTTCCGGGACGCCAGCGTGCGCGGAGAGGTAGGCGAGGTCGACCTCTGCCGCCGCCATCTTGTCGGTCGCGGTCACGGGGGTCCCCGGAACGGAAGTTCTGGATCTTCAGTGCATAAGGCGGAACGGGAACGATCTTCTGATCGATCGATGTCAATGTCAATGGCGACTGAAAACAAAACGGATGCGATGACGATCGATGCGCGTGCGGAAGTCGACAGGGCGATGGAAACCGATGCGATTCCGGGGAATGAAATGGGCGGGACGGTGTGTGATGGTTGGGGATGCGGGTTTGCTGTCACAAGGTTGGCAGAAAAGAAAGCTTGCTTTGCAGGCACTGTTTTCGGTCGGCAGGGGGCCGGAGCTGCTCCAGCCTGCCGCGCGAGCCCGAGCGCGTGCGGTTTGCCAATGAACACGATGATTGGGCCAGTGTTTTTTGTGGAGCAGAGACAGTGGTCAGTGCGCTGCACATGGGTTGCCTGGGGCCCACTTGCGAATGGAGTCAAGTTTCGTTGTTTACTTTCTTTTTCATTGTTTTACGAGTAAGAGAGTAGACATGTAGCATATGGTACATCTTATTTCTTCCACAATCACCGCGAAACGGTTTCTACGTTACAAGAATGTCGGGGGTCTTCTCGGGTCTAGACCTAACTAACACCAGAAAGGTGGCACTATGAACAACTCAACTTGCCGATGTACGTGCTATAAGCCCGACCCGCATCTCCAAATGGGGCAGGCAAACAACGCGGACAGAATTCAAACCAATCTTCCCAGAACTGGGGATTTTACTTATGTACATCCAGCCACACACCAAGCTACCTACAGAGACCATGTCCATAAAAACGCCACGCCGCCTTTCCGTGTCTATTATTACCCAGTTTCACATACTCAAGATGGACCACAGATACATGCATGCTCAAGAGTGTAAAGGAACAACCCGCCCAGGTGTGTGAACCATACCCGGTTCCTTACACCAAACAACTCATTAACTAACCCAACAGGGTGTATAACATGCCCCAGATGGTAAATATGCGAGACAAACATCACAACTGCGGTAACGTCTAGTTAAAGGTCATGTAAATCCGGCACCGGCCCCGCCTGCCACGATGACTGCGGATACGTCGACTGCTGCTGTTGCTGCTGCTGCGGGTGACCGCCATGCATTTGTTGTTGAGGCGGTGATACGGGAGGGTCGTAGGGTGACTGTGAGTTATACGGTGAGTGTTGTGGAGAATATGCCTGTTGATATTGTGGTGGTGGCGATTGTTGTTGTTGTTGTGTGTAAGGAGACTGTTGTGGCGGGTAGTTGTACTGCCCGGCGAGCTCTGGCCGGTTGGGGTTCGCGTTATGGTATTGCGTCCCTTGGCCTTGAAGCTCCGACATGTTCGCTGGCGTGTTTGCGTACATGGCGCCCTGGCCTTGAAGTTCGGGTCGGTGGGAGGCGGGAGCACCCTGGCCGTAGAGCTCAGGGGCGTTGGGGTTCGGCGGAGCAGCAAACGCGGCGTGTTGGGGCGGTTGTCCGGGCTGGCCGTGGACGTCAGATCCTGGAGACACTAGGGACGGACTGCCTGTTGCCTGGTTGTGTAGCTCGGGCCGGTTGGGCATGGGTGGGTAGAACGCTGCTTGACCGCTCAGTTCGGCCTGGTTTGGTGGCGGGGTGAAGGCGCCCGTGGTGGCGGATACAGGAGAGATGTTATCGGCACGAGTGGGGATGGCGCCGGGCTTGAGGGTGCTCGGGGACGGGCTCGAAGGGTGCACCGGAGCGGCAATGGAATCGCTCGCCAGCTCGGCCTTTCCGTAGGGGCCAAGTGGGACAGACGGGTCATTTTCCGGGATCCGCACCGAGCCCGGCCGGTTCCTCCGAGCTCTGATGACAAAGAAAATGATCGCTCCGATGATGGCCAGGCCGAGGATGACAGCAACCACCGCGCCCACAATCACCCCGGTGCTAGGCCCACTGGACTGCTTGTCATTGCCGTTGCTGAAGCCATCTGACGACCCATTCCCGTCACCTGAGCCACTTCCATTCCCGTTGTGGGCTCCACCAGTACCGGTCTGTTTAGGGCCACCGGAGGTACGGCTTGCCGGGTGCGACTGCCCGACGGAGTTGTGGACGCCAGGAGGGGTGACCTCGGCCGCAGCGGCGCTGCAATAATAGTCGTAAAGCTATCGTATTATTAGTCCCCCTGATTCCGCACGTGTATGTCTATCTTGGGCCTGGGAAATACTCACAGAAATCGCAGATGCGACATCTTCAGTCGCCGTCGACTCGCACTCGTACTTGACAGACGAGGTGATGGCCTTGAGAACCTCGTTGGTCATGCTCTCCTTGAGACACACGCACGAAGCGAGCGCCTGTGGGCCGTCGGGGCAAAGCTCGTATAGTTGCTATTTGTGGTGGTCAACAGCTGTCATCGTGAAGCAGGAGACGCGAACTCCGAGGGGCAAAGGGCTTCGACAGGTATTGACTTACAGACTGGATGGCATATCCCAAACCAGTAGCCGCACAAGGGGCGAGTGAGCTGAACCCCGGTAGATCCGTGATGTAGTATGTCACTGCATCGGTTAGTTCGGCTTGCCCCAAACTCCAGTCTAGGTAGTTCTACATACTATCTCCAGGAGGGTCCGAGGGCGTTGGAAACTTGGTCGTGCCGTCGTTCATGGCACAGTAGGCGGAGAACATCTCCTGGGCAGACGTGAC
Organism: Dichotomopilus funicola; assembly: GCF_033296635.1. NCBI lineage: Eukaryota > Fungi > Ascomycota > Sordariomycetes > Sordariales > Chaetomiaceae > Dichotomopilus > Dichotomopilus funicola. Next base: position 381,006 of record NW_026944038.1, read on the forward strand.
ATCTGCCAAGTGCCCGGAGCACGAATACTTGACCGATGAGTTGATAATCTGGCTGACAACGAGCGAGTTCTGGTTCTTGTTGCAGGCGCAGCTCGCTAGGGCCGGCGCGTCCGACTGACAGAGTTCATACGTCTAATCGCAGTTAGTAGGCTCGAACAGACACCGGGTGCGGCCGTTTAGAGGAGGAGATTTTACCATCGTTCTGTTCCTGTCAGTAATCCAGTGCTTGTGCTAAGGATCGGGGACTCGGCCAACTTACTCGACTGCATATCCCAGAGCGCTCTTGGCGCATGGCGCAAGGTAGTCAAACTCGGGAATGTCTGTGATAAAGACGCTAACGGCGGTGGGGGTCGCAAATTTAACGGTCTTCGATGGGTCGCAGTACGCGGTCAAGACCTGGGAGAAAGTCAACACAAGTTTCTCAGCCTATTACTCTTCGCGCAAGATATCCGTACACTCTGTGCTGATGAATGGTCATCACTGGCCGTTGATCCGCACCCATAGCTGATCGACTGGGAGATCCCCGAGGAGACGGAGCGGAAGTTGTTATTCTTCGTGCACACGCAGGACTGGAGCTCGGAGACCGCTTCGGGGCATGCGTCGCCGGTCAGGTATTGGATGTTGTAAGCCAGAGCCGACTGCGCACACGGTGCCTTTTAAGAAGACGAAGGGTATATCTCGTTAGTCTTTGTTGGATGAGCATAGAAAAGGTTCGGGGATCAGCAGTACCAAAACGTTGTACGCAGGCATGTCCGTCACGTATAGGATGGACTCTGCCATCGCCAAACCGACGGCGAGGGCCGCGGCGGCCACCGAGAAGCGCGTTTGGGACATCTCAGATAAGACGAGAGAAAGCAAATAGAGTCCAAAAAATACGAGTGTATGCCTTCACAAGGCAGAAAAACAGCACGAGACGAGGAGAGAGCGTCGTTCGGGAGGGGTCAACCCGGGCCTCACAACGAACTAGACTGCGTCATGTCACGGTCACGGGAAGCAGAAGAGGCCAAAGGAGAAAAAAAGTTCAAAAGCCAACAACGAGAACGGCATCCAGCAGCCGCATTCAATTCCCCCATCCATGTGCGTGGGAGGGGCCTCCCGTCCGCCACGCGCTCGGTCTTTTCCCCCAGGCGGCTTGCCCGCCATGCCATGGGACCATGGGTACGGGAAGGACGTGCCGGCCGGTGCAGTGCAAACTTCGCTCGGAAAGGAGACGCCGAGCACGAGGGTTGTAACGACCTCTCCCAAAGAGGCATGGCCAGGGCCAAGGGCTGCCTTCGCGGCAGAGTGCAGGCCCGGCGTTTTCTTTTCTGCCAGCACTTTCCGTCGAGGACGAGCCTTGGCGTCGTTGCTCGCTTTTGTGGTGGATTGGTGGTCCTTGGGGAAAAACCCCCATCCCATGAGCTGAAGTGCGGCCTCGCGCTTGACAGAGCGGAATTATGGTTTGCTAGGGTTGCATTGACCAATGATTAGCCGAGAAGCTGAAAGGGGTTGCAGCAGCCCCACAGGGCTAGCCAATCGACTCGGTTCCGAAGCGAAAGGCTGTTTTTGAGGGATGCATCGCGAACAGCAGAAGAACGCTTGTCGGTTTTCGGACCTGAGACCTTCCGGAAATGACCGTTGGCTCACAACGGTTCAGTGATTTCTCTGTAGGGCTGTTCCACCACGAAAATTTCCCCGGATAGAAACAAAACGGCCCTAAAACTTTGTCCCAAGCCTCTTCTCCGAGACCCGGACAGCGACGAAAGAAACCAAGAAGTCAGGGTTATCGGGTCGTGTTGACAGTCGCGCTCCCTGGCTCTTTTCCGCCCACGAGTCAGCCCCGGCGCAACTCAAAGCCGCAGGATTGGCCGTCTTGGCTGAGCCTATGAGAACACAGCTTTTCTTGGAAAGTCCTGGTCAGTCCCTCAAGGGAGTGTCTAAAAAAAACGACGAAAACAGAAGACGAAGAAGAAGCAGAAGAAAAGGAGGAAAAGAGAAAAAAAAACCATTTCTAGGCCTCGAGACAAAAGAGGGGGTAAGTATGATACGAAGTACTGGAACCGCCAAAAGCTAACAACTATAATCTAATCCGAACAAACGTCAACCAGATTTCATCATGGCAAATTTACTTGGCTTTCTCACCTGGATTGTTCAAGGCATTGCCGTGATGGATGAATGAGACGCTGCTTGGGAGGACGGGCGGGCGGATTCCGTTCTCGGATAAAACATCACCCGATCAAGCACCAACGGTTCATCGGCCAGCCAAGACATAACGTTAAATAGGCACTTCACCCCCCCGGTTCGTGACTCCCTACATCCAACACCGACGTCTACGTCTGCGTCTGCGTCTGCGCCTTCACTTTCGCCCCCCAAATCCTTCCAACATCCAACGGCACCCTCTCACCCATCCAAATCGCCCTCTGCGTATGATCACGCAACTCACTCTCCCCATCAAACTTCACGCCGTTTTCATCCACCCCGCCGTCCGCAGTCGTCGTATTAGGATGCACCAGCACCGACAGCGGGCCACGCCAGATCGCAAGCCAGGGGATGAAGGCGCCGAACTGGGCGGGCGAGAGCAGGTTGACTTCGAACATGGCGATTGGGTGAGGGCCGAGGGGCTTGTCCCAGAAAGTGTAGATGCGCAGCTCCGGGAATTCGTGGCGGATGCGCTGCCAAAGAGCGCGGGCGTATTCCGTCTCTGGTGAAGCTGTGTTAGTTTTGTGTGGGTGAATGGAGATAGCGAGGTTCCGGCCTAACCGGCTGTGACTTACGCGCGGCGTTGTCCTGGTAGTGGTAAACGTGGACGTCACTGAGGCGGTTAGCGTTGGGAGCGTACATCTGGGGTACTCTGTACCCGGTAAACCGAGATTCAAGGGGAACCTACAAACCGCCCCGTCTGCTATTGTCGAGCGGAGTGGGAAACTTCTCGTAGGTCTTGCTCAGGACGCCCGTTTGTTTGTTCTGGAAGCTTTTACCGTCCTCGGCTTTCTCGTGGGGCAGAGGAGGGGCATTCTCGTAGCCTGTCAAAGGGGATGGGTAAGTAAATCCAGTAGCATCCATGATGTAGAGTTTAATTGATTCTCGTGTGGTGGTCAGATTCTGGGAGGAAAGTGGCTCTATATAAAGCTCTATATCATTTGAGGTTGGGACGCTGAAGGAACGTGGTGTTTCGTCTTTGTAAGCCAGGTTCCACAGCTGCCCAAGTTCCGACCATAACCGGATCGGATGGCCCCGCATCGCCGGGTGCCATCCCCCGCCATCGCGTGACCGTGTTGGTCCATTCATTGCCATGACTTCGTATCTTGGAGTTTCATCGGGGCATGTAGAATTCAGGGCGTATAATCACCACCCGGATACTCAGCGCTCCGACTCACAATCGTCAAGGCTAAGGTTTGCATATGGGTTGTCCATTCGCAGTAGTATTACCCGATAGACTATCAAGGCGACGAAGATCCGATATATGGGAGGATCGGCGCGACGTAACGAACCCGGTAGGGCCCGGTTTACTTTTATTACTCCCAAGGGGCGACGACTTCACGCAGTTTACGTGGAAGACTCGCGAGGATCGGCACCATGGGCCGGAGGAGCCAAGAACCGGATGCGGGAAAAGCGGGGCAATCCGGACCGGCAGATCGGTGTAACCAGCGGTCCTTGTCCGATTTGGGATCTAAACATTCCAGGCACCGGATGGACATTTCAACGGGGGTTATCATGGATTATCTATTCATAGGGTAACTTGAAAAGAACCATCCTCCAGTTTGTCCTTCAACATCCCATATCGGGGGCTCTGAATCGAAAAGCCTAGTGTGCTTGTCGGGATGCTTTGGTATGCTCCCACGACCCGGTCGAACTGTTCTGCTAACCCATGCTGCTCGCCCAACATGAGCTGTTTTCGGATGGTTGAGGCACTCCGGTCAAAATCTTGAACCAGGTTGTGCATATCTTGTACCACGCTCTCCAGGGTTGTGGCCAAATCCATATTCAACGCCCGCATCTTGATCGGTATCAAGTTCCCGAATTCACCGACCTTCTAAAAACGAATGACAAGTCAGTCTATGGTTGTTCTATGATGGGGTGCCAATAACGCCACTTACCAACTCCTTCTTGAGCGAGAAGATATCGTTGACGCTAAATATGGTTAGCAAAGGGCGCAGCGGAAGAGAATGCGGCCTGACTTACGCGATAAACAGTTTGTTTATAGTGAGATGCATGATCGCCACCTCTTCCGAATCCAGTATTTCCTTGGGGAACACAAACCCATTCGTTACCCTACGAGATTCGTCAGCTCATATTCCGCGCACTAGTATCTCAAGGAGACCACGCACCTGCAAAGATCCAGCATGACATCCACCGACGTCACCTTCAACCGAAACGCGTAGTACTCTTCCACGTTCGGGATCTTGCCTGACGACTTCCACCTGTGCTCCACGACGCAGCCTTCCATGTATTCCTTCAAATGTCCAAACATCTCCCTCCTCGCCGCGAGATCACACACCTCCACGAACCGCCGGCCAACGTCTGCAAAGCTCTCACACACCTTGGTCGGTGCCTCAGGGACCACCGCCTGCTGGCCCCCCAGTCCTTCGTCGCTGACTTTGCGCTCGTCAAGCTGCAGGGAATGCTTCACAAAGGCCACGGACCGCCGGCAGTACTCCGCGGCTAGATCGGTCGTCTCGCCGCCATTGCCGCCGCCTGCATCGGCGTCCTCGCCGTCGATGTAATCGTCCCAGAGGACTAGCCAGATGGAGTAAAATGCCATTGTCTCCAGGATATCGTAAGGTACGTCTACCAACACCCTTTTGGCCAATTGAAGTAAATTAGCTCACATCCGATGAGAGAAGATACCAGGGAAACATACCCAGCAGCAAAAAGCCCAATATCCACGGCCTTCACCTTCTCCACGACCCGCGGGTCCTCAAACAAGCCCTCCAGCCGTGCATCTACGGCCAGCTTGACCCGCCCGTGAAGCGGGTTGACACCATGTTTCCACCCGGCGAACGCAGGCCAGAGGTTCGGAATATGGAATTTCTGACCGCTAAGGGGCGCCGGCGATTGGGGGCTTGGCACCGCCATCGTGAGATTTGTATACCGAGAGAAAAAAAACTTGGGGGTTCTGGTTGTTAAGTTACCGGTTCTTATTTGGGAGCATTGGCCGACGGAAATAAAGGAAGAAACCCTGCCGAGGAATGGGGATGGAAGATTAAAGAAACGAACATGGAAAAGGAAAGAGCCTCGCTCGATTAGCGACGCGTAGTGTAGCTTTGGCCCCTTGCTTCCCGTCCCCACCAGCGCTAGCGATACTACCTCCTTTATGTAGGAGGACGGCACGTGCAGAGGAAAACATAGCGATGGTACACATGCACATCACGATAATGCAGTTTGAGACTGATTTGGGGTATATGGCGGATGGGGTTATTGCCAACCTGCTTCCTCGGAAGCGAGCCCTTAGGTAACTACCTCCCTCCTGTGCCAGGTCTATCATGAGAAAAAGAAAAACGCCGTTCAACCGCCAGCCCGTCAACTCCTACAGCAACCTCGTCGAGCAACCAGCCTCATCCGGAGCAAGTGGAAAATACATCGATGGATGTAAGGCCGAAATAGAGGAACAGAAAAAAGAGAAGGAAACGGAAAGCAAAATAGCCGAGCCATTGCCTCATACAATAGCGAGACCCGCGAGACCTGCATGGGACATATCCCATACCAGTGGACCGCGGGTTTGCTGTCCCCATTGCTCCAAGCAATGCTGCAAACCAAGACAGGAAAATCTTTCAGCGTGCCAACACCACATCAGCGCGGCCGCGAATGCCATGCAAATGCCCGTTCAAATCTCCAAAGGTAGAAGAGGAGCCAGGGAGAAAATCCAGATGGAATGTCGAGTAACCAGAACCCAAGACGAAAGAGAGAAAAACAACGCAAGGAATCCATTCCGTATCGGATTTCATCCGTCTGCATCCTAACTCCCCGAATCCAACGCCCCGAACTATGCGGCCAAGAAAAGGATTCCGTCCCAGGTCCCTCTCCAGTGGGGAAAGAATCGATCGATGACAAGTGATAAAACATACAACCCCTCGGATAATGGAGGGGTGGGATACAGGTGTGAGTTTTGACAAAGGAAAATGGGGAAAAGGAACCGAAGGACAGGCCGAGGGGAAGGGGAAAGGTGTATTGAAAGCAAGGAATTGAGGTTTTGTGGTTGTCGAGCGAGGGTGTACAGAGCGGGGTGGCGGCTGTATACAATACATCGTACAGTGCTGTACTAATTTCCATACAGGTTCGGGAAAGTCGAGGAAATGCAAGCATCCTCAAGATGTCCGTGGCGTCGTGTAGCGTGACGGTGACGGAGTGATGATGCGGTACCCAGCAGGTAATCAAGCGGTGGCTGCGGTGACAGTGGCAGCGCCTGAGGCGGAAGCAGCAGCCTTCTCGCGAATGATATCCTCCTCATCGTCAGCCGTCTTGACAGACTCACCGGTGACCGCGTTGACGAAGCTATCGCCCTCGACGACCACCTCGCGATTGCCAATGCGACGCATGAGCTCAAAGAAGCGCGAGTTCTTGAACTTCTCGGAAGTGTTGTCAGCAATGGAGCTGATGATCTCGGTGGCGGCACGGACGAGCTCCTCGTTGCCGCGGGCCGTCATCTCCTTGACTTCGTCCTGCTCAGCGGCAATCTCCTCCATGTTGGCGTCAATGATCTTCATCTCGGCAGGGGTCGGAGGCGCCATCTTGGTGGCGGTAGCCTCGGTGTGCGGACCGTGCTCGGCCATCCACTCATCCTGGGCCTCGGCAAACTCCTTGTTGGCGGCCTGCTCCTGTTCCTTCCAGCCGGCCAGCTCGGTCTCGAAGTTGGAATCGTCGTACTCGCCGAAAGCGCGGTTGAAAGCTTCGACGTCGATGGCGGACTCTTGGGTCACGGCGGGTTGGACCTGCTGCTGCTGCGCAGCCGGGTTCATGTGGGGGGCGAAGCCCATGGCACCGGCACCATACATGGGCATGCCGAAATTGCCCTGCTGCATGTTCATGGCCGGGTTCATGGCAGCCATGTTGGCGCGGTTGGCCTGCATCTGAGCGGGCATGGCAGCGCTAGGGCCGGCCTTGCTGCCGCCAAGTTGCATGGTAGAGAATTGGTTGACCCACTCCTGGTGCGAGGGGCCGCCGGTGGCCGGAGAGACAAGACGGCCCGCCGGGGCGACCGGAGCCATGTGGCCCATGCCGGACGGAACACCGGGGACACCCGGAGCGGGGTGGCCGAAAGGTCTAGCGCCGGGACCCATGTGCATGTCGAGACCGGGGCCGAAAGAGGCGTCCATCGGAGCAGTGCCGTTCTGGAAGCCGCCGAAGGCCATCTCGGCGCCGTTGCCGACGGCATTGTGAGAGCGGAAGGCCTGTTGAGAGTTGGTTAGCAAATTTTGCACTCTCAATTCCGTGAATATTTGCGCTTCCCGCAAGTAGAAAACTTACGTTGCCGGCGCCAGGCTGCTGGACGTTGACAAAACGATCCTGCTGGTGGCCGCGGTCGCGGTCGACGTGAGCCAGAAGATTCTTGGCACCGTTAGACGGGCCGCACATGCTGTCGGCCATCTTGGAGGGTTGTTGGAAGTCGATGATGGGTAAATCGAGGTTGCGCAAGGTTATTTCGCCTAAGGCAAAAGGGATAATGGCCTTGTTGAGGTCAAAAGTAGTAAACCTGACGGTGGTTCGAGATGCCGAGGTCGACCGAGGGAGGCGAAAAGCGAAGAACCGAGCCGATGGTGAGAGGTAAATCAAGTTGGTCGCGCAGGAAAAGAAGGAAAGAGGTCTATTGAATCAAGAGGCATTGTTGTCTATAAACAATAGGGTGACTGAGGCCGTTCAGTTAGGGCCCGCTTTATTCATGTGTCGTGTCGTCGGGCCGCCGAGGTCACGATGAAGGAGAGTGATGTGCAAGTCGAAGTTCGTCCTGGGGACTTCGGGACGGGCCTGTGACAGAGGGGCGAAGCCAAGCCGGAGCAGGTGCACGGCCCACTGAGAGCGGCCTGTAGTGGGGCTTATTAGGCCCGGCTCGGGGCATCGGCAGGCCGCTCGGGCCTTTCAAGGTGAGATCCCTGCAGGCTCACGCACACCGAGAGCTTTCACCTTGAATTTCTTGCCAGCTGGACTCAACAGGGGGTGCGGTTCACGACCAGAACCCACTCTGCCGGCGGCCACTCACATTCAGCGCTCTCTTGCAGGTCATTGACGATACCCATACTCCTGTGACCTCGATCCGGCATATTCCCCCAAAGAAAATAGCCATCTTTCCTATTGTTTCTGCCAGTTGCATTGACTGAATAGAAAGAAAGTCCGTCACAATGGTATGCACACCTCGCGCCCTCCTGCTTTCTCGCCCCAAATTCTCTAGCTTGACCCCCGCTAACCCAAGCTCCAGGCAGCGGGAACCCAAGTAATCGCCAACTCTGGCCACGATGATATGATTGTATGTTCTCTCTCCTCGACGCAGACACCGGAGACCCTCCCATACAGCCCAAAGCGGGGCCAAGAAGCTGCAAGAGTGCAGCGACGAAGCCACGAAACAACGAAAGCTACAATCCTAGACGAAGACGAGAAACAAACGCTGACCGAGAGCAGCACGATGCAGTCCTCGACTACTACGGCCGGAGGTTAGCGACCTGCTCGTCGGACCGGACCATCAAGATCTTCGAGATTGAGGGCGAAACGCAACGGCTGAGCGAGACACTGAAGGGGTACGTCATCAAAGAGAAGGGACCAAACTAGCGGGGGGGGGGGGGTGGGGGGGGGCAAGTGGTTGTTTGACGGATGGATGAGATCTCGGACGAGAAGGGCTTACAAATATTTGCGGATAAAACAGGCACGACGGCGCAGTGTGGTGCGTTTCCTGGGCGCACCCCAAGTACGGCAACATCCTAGCTAGCGCAGGGTACGACGGTAAGGTGCTCATCTGGCGCGAGCTCAACGGCGCGTGGCAGCGCATCTTCGACTTCGCGCTGCACAAAGCCAGCGTCAACGTCGTCTCATGGGCCCCGCACGAAGCCGGCTGCCTCCTAGCCTGCGCCTCCTCCGACGGCAACGTCAGCGTGCTCGAGTTCAAGGACAACAGCTGGGACCACGGCATCTTCCACGCACACGGGCTCGGCGTCAACTCGGTATCCTGGGCGCCCGCAACCAGCCCCGGGTCGATCGTCAGCAGCAAGCCGGGGCCCAAGTCGACGGGCAACCGCCGCTTCGTCACGGGCGGCTCCGACAACGCGCTCAAGATCTGGGCTTACGACGCCGCGAGCAACACCTACACCCCCGAGCGCGAGCCGCTGACGGGCCACACCGACTGGGTGCGCGACGTGGCGTGGAGCCCGACTGTGTTGCAGAAGAGCTACATCGCCAGCGCGTCTGAGGACCGTACCGTGCGTATCTGGACCAGCGACCCGGCTAATCCGTTGCAGTGGACTGCTAAGGTGCTCACTTTCGAGGCGGCTGTCTGGCGTGTCAGCTGGTCGCTTAGCGGCAACGTACTGGCGGCTAGCGGCGGTGATAACAAGGTTACACTGTGGAAGGAGAATCTTAAGGGCGAGTGGGAGTGTGTCAAGACGATTGAGGAGTAGGCAGAGGAGGGGAAGTGGGATGATGAAGAGGACGATTAAGAAGGGGCCCGGGCGTTTAAGGTTGGGACGGGATTTAGAGCTAATGAATACAGACAGCTTGTGTTGTGTATGCCTGTTGCGTGTGTTATCTGAATCGTGAGCCAACCTTAACTTTTGGTATATGAGTGTCGAGTGAGATAGGTTGGCGAAGGGGGCTGAATCAGGTATGTATTCATTCCTCCTCTCATGACTATTAACACGCGCCTGTAGCTGACACAAATCAATTTAGAATCATCTCGGAACATTATACTCTCTCAGGCGAGATACACCCGATCAAACAGACTCTCAAATCATGAACCCAACTCCACCAAGGACCATCATCCCAACGGTCACACCAACCACAGCCCAACTACTACCTCCCACACCGCGGTACACCACGCCCGGCACAGCTGCAGCAGTCGACGAGCTTGGCGATGGCCCTCCACCAGTGTTTGAGCCACCACCATTCGAACCTCCATTCCCACTGGTGCTACTAGCATTGCCCTCACCGCTGCCAACATCTACCTCCTCGCCATCCCGGGTCACCACCCAAATCTCCCCCGTCGCATCGCTGGTTACGAACAACCGCTGCCGATCCGCGTCGAACGCGAGCCCAGCGGGCCGCAAACACTTACCCCCCGAACCGCACACCGACACGTCCGGCGCGGTCAGCACGTCTCGCACAGCCTCGAGACTATCGCTCTGTGCAACCGGCTCGCCCGCCTCGTTGTCAAAGTCCACGTAGGACAGCTTGTAGCCCGCAGGGTGATCGCGATTCCAGCTGCCGTGGAACGATACGAACGCCCGAGAAGTGCCGTTGAATTTGATGTCGAGCGGCGCCATGTGGGCGCGGAAGGTGATGCGCGGCGAAACGGTGTTGGCGGCGCAGGCGGTGTCGTTGGCCGTGGCGTTGTTGTCGAGGGAGAATTGAGCGCCGACGGCGAGGTCGCCGGGCGAAGGGAAGGCCGTCGTGTTCCAGAGTGCGAAGCAGTTCGGGTAGCCGTAGTTGGCGCCCAATAGCTTGGAGTTATCGTCGTTGAGGGCCCCGTGGAAGTTGAGCTCCTCGCCCGGGTTGTCCTCGTGGACATCTTCGCCTAGGCGGTGGATCTCATCGGCACTGTTCTCGACCGACCAGATGGTTCCCTGCTCTGGGTGCTCGGCCACGCCAACCGAGTTGCGCAGTCCCCAAGCGATCAGCAGGCCGTCGGAGGGGTAGTTATAGGGACGGTCAAGGATGGTCGTGGTGGTGTTGGAGACGTTAAAGGCCCGCAATTGCGAGATACCGCTCGTGATGTCGTTTGTCAGCAGATCGATGTTCTCGGAGCTGCCGCGCGATACGACAAGCAGGTCAGGTACGTGGTGGGAGAGGAGCAGCGTCCGCGTCGAGTGGCCAAAGTTTGGGTTGGTCATGTTGGAGATGATGCGGGTGAGGCTGCCCACAGTGCCTGTTTCGGCATCGTAGGAATACTGGTCTACGTTTTCGGTCGAAGAGACGTAGAGGGTCTTGCCGTCTGCGGAGAGCTCCAGACTGTGATTGAGCTACACATTGGTAAGCGTATTATTCTTTTTCCCTGAATCTCAACTTATTTGCCAGACTTACCTCGTTATCATCTATAACCGGCGTGCTCTCCTTTACCGACAAACAGGTCCCGCCATTATCATCAAAAACAAGACGCCTGAGACCAGCCTGAGCCTCAACCACAAGGAGACCGCCACTGGAATCAAATTTGATGCCCCGCGGGCTGCTGAGGTTGGTGGCAATCAGCTGGGCCTTCCATCCTTTGGCAACCACGGGAGGAGAATAGGTTGGTGTCAGAACCGTGGCGCATGACGACGCCGCTGTGGAAGCAACTGTAGTGGTGATGTCGGTGGTAGCTGTGGATACGGTTGTTGTGGTGACTGTGGTCTCCTGCGCTGTTCCGCTACCAGACAGCAGCAGTGCTGCTGCGGCAGCTCGCTTTAGGAGCCGGTTCATCATGTATCGTGGTTGCGATGTCGTTGTGTAAGCCAAGGCTAAAAACAAAAGTTATCGAGGTGAGGAACCGGAGGGGGATCTTGTCGCAAAGAGGGAGATCTGGGGGTAAATATGGGCGGACCGAAGAGGATCTCCCTTGGGACGTCATGCAACGGTTGTCGGCAATCCCGTCTGTTCTTGTCTACCCGGGATTCCCGGTTATTTCGTGATTTTCCGTTCGTGGTGCCTGGTTGAGCTTGTGTGGCCCGCACCTTTTGTGAGGTTGAGGTAGTATTCAAGGCCAATGCTCGCAGACGGGAATCCTGAGACTGGTTATTTTCAAGGCTTGGTAATGGGGCAATCGCGCACCTTCCTCGCCAGGCACGCCGAAGATTGCGTTGCGTCTATGTCTTGCATGCATCCTTCGCATAGTGCGCACGTCAAGTCACAAAAACATCAAAGCAGAATGCCTAATCCGGTTCGCCCCGATCCCTCGCTTCATACAAGACCCGTGAGCAGGTGACTTTACTCATTCTCAAGTAAGCCAACCGCCGAGCTGAGTTACTGCAAACTGACGGCTTTCAGCACCGCTTTCAGGTCTTGGGTTGCGTTGTTGCTCGACTGCCGTTACATTCCGCCCCAGGCACAAAGCATCGAAGTCCATAGTGGGAAACAGCGTCTGGTTGGCGGTGTTTGGTGATGTCATCTGCCTGGTGCCTTTTTAGCCATCGCGGGGTTCACCCGGAGCTTGGGTATGCCCGAACCGCCCTCTAAAGGGCAACAGGAGAGACGGAACGTCCATCAAGAAGAGATGCGATTTTCAAAGGTCGTTTATTGTGCCAGGGCACATCAGATCGTCATAGCCATCATGCAATCAAGGTGTAACGTACAGATGGGGTCATAAATTACCTTGCATACGAAACCGATGCCCCGTGCTGTGACAGGCGAGATGCTGAATCGGATTCGAGCCAGCTTCACTCACTGCTCTTCTTTTGAGTTCTGCAACTCAAACTCAGAAAGCCTAGAATGCTAGACTAATAACTCTCTTTAAACTACTCGTCTCCCAGAGTCCACAGGCCGAACCACTTGAAAATAAAAACTAAGTAATACTTGGGAGATGTGTTTAACATTCTATGTTGGCTTTCAGTTACTTAGGTACTCTTCTCTTACCTAGGTAGGTAACAATAGGTACTGGGGTTCACCCATCCTCAAGATTGATCTACGGTATTTGCGTTTCTGAACACCATCTCGGGTCTGACCACAGAGTCTCTTGAGATCCGAGAATTAACTCGCTGTAAACGATTACGGCTCTTGGATGACTTTAACAAAGTCCTAGGGAACGATTGGGGTGACAAGTCAATGCCAGGCCTAGTTCACCTGATTGGGCGCTCTGCGCGGCTGCATTCTGATGGATCCCCACATGCCCCCTGGTGGTATGACAGCTGATTCGCCGGCGAATGGAGCTTCAGGGGTCATCATTCACTGTGTGGCTAGCCCAACCAACAGATAGAAGTACTCCGTATCAATGTCAGCTGGGAAGCAAACCAACATTGATCTCTACTGAGTAAAGTCTCAATTGCCTCATTGATTTTGCTTTCCGAGCTGTTAATATTTAGCCACAGAAAGAGATTTCAAGCCTCGGTTCCCAGGGTCGTTCCCCAATGTCATAACGCGACCCAGCGTTGCAGGTCCTGGGCTGTCATCTCGGGTGAAGGTTACTTTTATTTCCAGGCCCCATCCACCATCCCACGGCCCGCCCCCCTCCACATCTGTGGGCAACAGGCCAGACCCCTACCAGCCGGGCACGCACCTAACCGCCGGTCAATCACCACCAACTGTTTCCGCCGCGACATCAAGCCAAAAGAGAGCAATTGAAGCAATTCGCTCACACGCGCAGCTCCGAGCGACAATCTACTGCGCCACACCAACGGTTTTTCGGGGATTCTGACCGACCGACCGATTGAACTTCACCTCGAACGACGAACAACCACACCGAGTCCTCGCGGAAACCACCATCACGTTGTCTGACCACCGAGAATCCAGCCGCCCATCCGCCGGGCCCATCCCCCGCAAGCGGCGCAGTGTCGAGGAGGAAGCAGGCATTTCCGATCCCAGATTTGACACGACTACCACCATCGTGGCCGAGCCGATCAACTCTGTCGCGAGTAATAAAGTTGCGGCTAGCCCCATCGATACCAACGACGACGAATCACACCCATCTCGCCAGCGCTCTCCACCGCCGCAGTATCCCGCCTCCGAGGCCTCAGGCCCGTCTTCGTCCGCTTTCCGGCCGCCACCTTCGTTTTCGTCGCTCTTTCCAGCTACCACCAACACCGATACCCAGGACCGCGAGTCATCCGAGTCCGTTCTCGAGCCGTGCGAACCATACAAAGCCGCCGTTGAAGACACAACCTCTCCAGGGGTAACAACAGAAACAGCCGCCGCGTCTTCTTCCGCCTCACCATCCTCCTCATCCTCCCCTTTCGCGGCCCCAGCCTACGCGCCCGTCGCCGAAAACGCCGCCGAGTCATCGAATAGCGCGTCCGCTGCTCTTCGATTCCAGTACGAAACTAAACGCGCGCTTCCGCAGGATAGCAAGGGTGGTAGCAGTAGCGCGAAGGACGAGGATTCAGAACCGCCACCGGCATATTCCGAGGGATCTAGTCCCCTCGATTCCTTTTCATACCTCATGGCTGCCGCAGGAGGAGCTGCGAGTATTATTACTCAGGTTCAGCAGGGTGGGCCATCGCTCAACCCGCTGGGGGATGTACCCGGGGATGAAACGATTGTGATGGACTTGCGGTAAGACTGTTGAAATTCGAACTGGGATATTTCTGTTCGTGAGACTGACTGTTTGCGCAGGGGCACTCGCTTCAAGCTGTCTAGAGACGAGCTGCTGACGCTCCCCGAGTTTGTCCTACTGTCGCTTTTCCCTAATGGGCTGTTCCCCGAAGGGCATATGGGCGGGTTCACGGAAGGCGATGCGGTCCAGGTTGACGTACGTTCTTTCTTTCTACCTATCTCGCGCACGTCCGTGATGTTGTTCCACTGGCTAACACCCAACTAGTACGACCCAGCATCGCTCCAGTACATGCTTGACTTCTTCCGCAACGTGGCCCAGAGCATCCCGGCCGAGCCCAACGGCGACGGCACCGACGGTGTGGTGCCGCTGGACCCCACTGCGCGGGACGAGAGCAGTCGCCGCGCTGGCATTATCGTGCTCCGTGAGGACCTCGACTTTTACGCCATCCCGCCTAAGCAGGATATTGACCAGCCCGAGATGATCGAGGTCAAGCGGGCGGCCGCGCGCGCGCTGCTCAAGCAGGACGGCATCTTTAGTGGGCTGAAGAAGAGTGATGAGCCGGGTACGACCGAGGCACATCTCATTGAGATGCTCACTGCTGGGTGAGTTTTTATTTATATAATCTACAATCTCCCCCTTGATCTTTTATATGCATTTGCCTAGATCGCATACTAACTTGTGCGCCAGTGGCTTCAACCACGACGATCGATGGGGCCACCGCGCGGGCGAGCCCAACAAGGCCGTGATCTGCTCGCTAGCCCTCGCCCGCCTGCGCTCCGACATCCGCGGTAACGACATGGGAAGCAGTGCTGTGGGTATGGCCCAAAAGCTGCTGCTGTTCTGGCGCAAACCGGCCCGTCGCTGCTGGTGGGAGGGCGTGGAGCTCGAGGGTGTGGAGGGCTTGCCTGCGGGTACCAAGCTGAAGGTTTGGATCCGGCGGGTGTGGACGCTCGAGATGAGCGTTATTGGGTTGCGTTGAGTTGGTGGGCGAGTGAAGTGATGGATGACGCTTGCGAATTTGGTTACTTCGTCGTGGAATCATTGGGAGCGAAGCGAGTGGTTGGATTCTTTCGGCAAGACTTGTTGGTATGTGCTCGGAGGGATCTGGGGATACACGTTGGTGCTTTAGGTTTCCCTTTTTTTTTTTCCCTCTCGCTCCTTCGACACCTCTTTTCCTTTTTTCTTTCCTTTTTGTTTTCTTTTTTTCTGTCACCCCCCTTGCCTCTTTGGCAACGCCCTGTTGTGTGGGCGCTGGTACGAGATCTGTTAATATACCTTTCTGTTTGAACCCGGCCGCGTTTAGCAGCATATAACACTGAATGTCTCCAGTAAGTTATCTTTCTTTTGTCAGTAAGTTATCTTTCTTTTGTCTCCGTCCCAGGGATCCATCCGGATGCCGGTGTCGGCCAGTGATTTAGGCCCCGCTAGCCCCCGCTAGCCATTGCATCTGCGGCAGGAAGGTGTTGCCCAAGTCGGAGTGGAATCGCCCGAGGGAGCGAGAAATGCCCAACCCCACTGCATGTTCGGTCCGGTCGGATTCGAGAACTCGTGTCCGATGGCACCTTATCGCCGTGCCTAACCGGCGATGTCTTTCTTACCGGCCCCACATGTTTTTGACATCTCCTAAGACCGACGCATCCACCTTGTGCTTACTCTCCTCCATCCTCACAACTATACATTGAGCCAAGCTTGGGATTCGACGGATTCAACAACATCCCAATAATACCCTCAAACCTAGGGCAGTTTCCTAGAACTCACCCATCACACACTCCTTTATCCCTTCCATATCCCCCCTCTCCCAACAAACACACACATAACCCAACCTGACCACCCACCACCGGTACACAATGTCATCCCCCCCTTTCCCCGTCCCCCCCTCCGGCGTCTGGGTCCCCTCAGTAACCCTCTTCAACCACCAAACTGACACCCCCGACCTCCCCTCCCAAGCGCGCTACTTCAGCTACCTCGGCGCACCCACCACCGGTCTCGCGGGTCTCCTCATCCTCGGCACCAACGCCGAGCCCTTCCTCCTCACCCGCGAAGAGCGCAAAGCCATCCTGCACACGGCGCGCACCGCCCTAGGGCCCGAGTACCCCATCATGGCGGGCGTCGGGGGGCATTCGACGGCGCAGGTGAAGGAGTTTGTGAGGGATGCGGTGGAGGTTGCCGGGGTCAAGTGGGTGTTGGTGTTGCCGCCGGGGTATTTTGGGAAGGTGGCCGGGTTGGGCGAGGTGGTGGAGGGGTTTTATGGGGAGGTGGCGAGGTTTTGTGAGGGGTTGGGGGTTGGGGTGGTGGTGTATAATTTTCCGGGGGTTTGTGGGGGGGTGGATTTGGATAGGTATGTTTGGTCCTCTCTGGGGAACGATGAGAGGGGGGCGGGGGGGAGTATGGGCCGGAAGACTGACAAAAGGAATAGTGAGACAATTGCGAGACTAGCACGGAAACACCCCAACATCGTCGGTGTCAAGCTCACCTGCGGAAGTGTGGCCAAAATCACCCGGCTCGCGGCCGAGTTCCCGCCCGAACGCTTCGCCGTGTTTGGCGGGCAGAGCGATTTCCTCATCGGCGGACTGGCCGTGGGCAGCGCCGGATGCATCGCGGCGTTTGGGAACGTCTTCCCCAAGACCATCTCTGAGGTGTACAGGCTGTACCAAGCGGGCAAGACGAAGGAGGCTCTGGCGCTGCACCGTGCGGCAGCCCTTGCGGAGCAGGCGTTGAAGAGTGGTGGGATTGCGGCGACGAAGTATGCTGCGAGCGTGTTTACCGCGCCGTTGGCTGGGGTGGAGGATGCGGAGGACAAGATGAGGCCGAGGAGTCCGTACTTGCCGCCTGGTGACGGGGCAAAGGAGAAAATTAAGGAAGCGTTGGCTAAGGTGGCAGAGATTGAGAGGATTATTGTGAGGTGAGCCAGAGGCAGGAAGGGTAACGGTAATCATAGGTTAAATACAGAGCTCTAAATATAAGCATTCAAAGTTCTTGACTGGGTTATTCCGTCTCAAACCTACCTTGCCAAGGACGATGATATGAGAAACGTTAGGTTGGACCCTCAGAAATTACACTCCAGGACGCCAATGCATGGGTATTGTATTGTCATTACGCTCAATCATCCTCATCACTGTCACCAAAAATCGCCTTGAACACTTCGTCTCCGGCCCTCTTCCCTTCCAGGGCCTCATTCCTACTGGAGTCGACGACAACCTTCTCGGGCGCCGTAATCTGCGGCACGAGCTTCTCTTGCGTAGGAGCAATAGCACTTCCCCCAACCCCTGAAGTGCCCGCCGAGGACGCAGACCTGGAGCCAAAATCTGGCACGACAGGTGCTTGTTGTGGAACCTCAGCGTCTTGTGGGGCGCTGTACGAGAAACTGGCGTTGAAGTTGGCCTTGCTCGTGGCTGAAGGGACCGAGTACTCATCGGGCTGCACGTGGTGCGGCGGCTTCACGTTGAAGCGTTTACAAAGGAGGCGGGTGGGATAAAAGTCTGTGACGGACCTGGTCATTGGGCCGAACATGCCCAATTTAGCGGCTTCCTCGGCCGGGTCTTGGGGTTTGGGCGGCGGCTTAGATAACAGCTCCCTCTCTTCCGTCTCGGAGGATGAGTTGACGGCGGATTTGTTCGTTGACGTCGTGAATCGACTGGCCATGAAGCCCGTCATAGGCTTGAAGATCCGTGCACAGTTGTAAAACTCATGCATCTCTCTTAGCCAGTCATCGTTCCTCATCTTGGAGGGCTGGTCGCCTGGGGTTGGCCGGAATCCGGCCTGGTACTCGAGGAAGGAGATGTATCTTGCGCGTTTCGCCTCATCATCTCGATATGGCGCATTGCCACCAGTGCCTCGGGATATGGCAGCGACGGCGGTCTCTTTGTCTAGCTTTGGAACACGGCTGAGAAGTTCCTGTAACCTGTCCGCCTCGCTGAGCGCGTATTCGGCCGGAACTTCGCCACGAGCAGGGGGGAGATTTTGTTTTCCGGTCGCCGCAGCCAAACGGTCCCGCGCTTCTGCAGACATGAAATCAAAGACCGATTTTCCTGGAAGCTGCATCTCACCGAGAATCGCTGCTCGCGACTTTGGATCGAGTGTGGATGCCTTGGCTGCGTCTGAGGTGGAAACGTAGCCGCTTGCACCGACCAGCGCTTTCACCTGCTTCGCCGAGACCCAGCCCGGGGGAACTTTCGGGGGCGCGTATTTCCCTTCATCGTTGGTTCCGGTTGTCAAAACGTCAGATTCCTTGCCAAATATGAATCCTTCTAAAGGTAGTCGTCCGTCGTGGCATTTCCGCATCCCTAGCCCGATCCCTCCCAAAGACGACTTTTTCGACGGCATGAATGCTGGCTTGGTCTTGACAGCGGGATTTACAGCCGCCGAAGCCTTCTTTTTTTTCTTGTCTCCCCCTATTACCCGGTTATATGATATTCGTGGGCCCATCTCATAGGGGTCTTCGTCGTCGGAGCCTGTATCGTTGAGAACGCCAACACCAATCCCTCCCCGGCCCTTGTCCCGTGGCTTTTTGCGCCCAGACGATAATGTGAATTTCGGTCTTCCAAAGTTCGCTGTCTCTCCATCATCGTCCGAGCCTGATTCTGCTGCCCCGGTCGGCCTGGCGGAAGCACCGATCGGCGCAAGTCTACCCTCTCCAGCAAAGCCTAGCCCCTTGTGATCGGTCTTGTGGACAAACCCAATCATCGGAACATTCTCTGGCGCAAAGAGGTGGGATCCCGTTCCACCATTCGCGTCACTTCCTAGCCCCAAACGGGCCTTACGGCGAACCTTTGGGCCGATGCCTTGTCCTTCCTTCCACCCCATTTTCTTAAGAAGCTTGGAACCCATAGTATCGCCCTCGGCGCGGAAAAGATCCATAAGGCTACCGGCTCTCGCTTCATCGTCAGCTGTCGAGCCGAGGCCAGCGAATGCTGACTGGGTTTGTATCCGTTTTGACTCCTCGGCATCGGCTAGATCTTCCTCGTCCATGAAATCCTCCCGTCGCTGCTGAGAATTCTTGACGTCATCTTTACGGCGGTTTGTCCGGGACGAAACGAAGGTTGAGGGTGTCCACCCCTCTTTCGAGCCGACGGTGTTGAAGTAACTACACCAGAAAATGTCAGTTGGTCCATCGCGAGTGCGACGGGACACGAGCGTACTTGCCCTGCGCTCCATCCTCCAGTAAACGCGCCGTGAAGCCTCTTCCTGCCCCGGTCGTCCCTCACCTCCTGCTTCCAGAGCGGAACATAGGAGCCATCATCGCGGGTTTCGGGGTCCAATGGCGGGAGCGGCGTGCCGAACGCGACGTAAGGCGACTGTTGTGCGGCAAGGTCGGCCTCGTAGGTTGCGCGTGATCTCTTATAGGACATGGAGAATCCCAAATCGAGTTGCCAATATGGGGCGGCGGAGCGACGGCGAAAAGAATCGTAGGTTGTGAGTTGCTTATCCAGTTGCGAAGATGAAGCTTCACTTTCCTATCGTTGGGAACCTTGAATGCAACCGGCAGAATGATGCCAAGAATAGAAGGCGGTGAGAATGATGCAAGGGTGGTGCTGGTTCATTTTGGCTCTTATAACCCTAACCCCAGTTCTGAATAACACATGAACTACTTGCTGGCCGCATCACAGCCAGTTGGGTTTTGTATTAACTACACTTACAGTATTATTTAAGAATATGGACCGGTGGAGGAAAGGATTATTTGAATAATACCCAGCCTGTGAAGAAAAGTGACAAAGAATGTTGATCCCGGAGGACCTTTAACAAGGTAATATAGAAGGGCTCATGAGAGGAACGGATAAGACTTGAAGAGGTTGACACAGCCCAGCAACCAGAGTTGATTGAGATTGATGGCAAAACTACCTCGCATATGTCCGAGGACTGGTATAGGCATCTTTCTAAGCAGCTCGTTACTGCTTGCTAGAAGGAAATTAGAAGTTGAAGAATTTGGACTTCCGAAAAGGCCATCTCAACCCGATGGACAAGATAGGAAGAGAGTACGATTGCTCATGGAATTGGTATAAATGGAGTAGGTAATAATTGCCCTTCTTCAACAGAACATTTAACACTGGTGGGCGAAGCTTAGCGTGTGAAAATGCAACCCTTTACGCTATCTGTGATCCGCTGCTTAAAATATGACAAGAAAAATCAATTGGGCGACATTTCACGGAAGCGCCTGTCTTACATCCGCGATGCTTACCGATGCAGCCTCTCTGCACCTGGTTTTATCCTGTCCTCCCTAACGACAAGTAGGTAATCTCTTCCCACACTTAGACGTGGTTAACCTCCGGAGCAATTCAGACGGAATCAGCCTACCCCAATATCGATACACGGTCACAAGACGAAATCCTCTAATTTTGTCATCGGATGCCTCGTCTGATGGAAGTTGCACGACTTTGCAGCCTTGGTGCGCGCAGGCGGACGCAAATGTAGCCGTTTCAGATGAAGTCTTTGGTCAGGGCTTGGCTTAGCTCTCGAGTATTTACACAGTAGATGAGCGAGCCGGCCCGGGACATCGCGGAGAACAGGCATCAAACTGTCTTTCGGAGATATCATGATTCTAGACCTCACAACGGTTAAAATGAAATCCGCGACACTGGGACCCCTCCGTGGTAGATCAGCGCCATGATATCATCCGGCAGCTTCCAGGTGAAATCGCGTCCCATTCCCGAGCCGCCATCCATTCACCCCGCGGCCACGTCCACTGACTGTATGTGCGCGATTAAGCCGTTTCACAAGTGGCTAACATGTTTGCCTACCACTGCCCCGCGCCGGGAATCGGCGTTTGGCTCTGAGTTCCATTTCCTGTAGTTCTGCCCCGCTCCAAAGCACAAAAAGAAAGGTCGCGGCTCCTCAACTTAACCATTCATTCTTCTCTGCTTGGACGTCCAGTCAGTTCTCAGGCGGACGCGTCGTTCGCTTAGATTAGTTGCCCAGATCAGGGCCACCGCTTTCGCCGCCCCGCGTCGTTTGGTGTTGGGCCGGCCTGAGGTGTGGCCGCCCACCAGCCAAACGCATGGCTCTGCAGCATGGCTCCCCGCCTGGGCGGACCAATCAAGAGGCGATCGGGCAGCCACTGGGGAAGAGTGTGAGATGCTCCCCGTTCTCCCAGCCTCCCTCGACTGCTAGGCAACTCAATGCTGTATTTGTGGAGGGAAGTTGAGGAATCGAGACGGAAACCTTGGGTTTACCGATTGCAGGGCGTGGGTGAGGGGGGTGTCCGTTCGGGGCCAATTGTTGATGCATGTATTTCAAGTGCTGATGTCGACGCGATCGGGATAAATATTTCATGAAAAAATGACAATGTCATCATGCTGCAGCCCGGGCCAAAACTGGCGCGAGCATGAGGCACACAGCAGAGCAGTTTCTGGGAGTCTGCCGGGACCGGGCCGGGGGCCAGGGAGGCGCATCCTCCAACCCCAACTCTGGGTCGTCACGGTATTACATACACTAGTATCGGTAATTACCTTACCGTGGAGAATCTGGAGCAAAAAGCGACGCTGATCGAATACGGGTTTGAGCCTCAATACCTTCGTCCAGTCGACAAAATTTCATGCTCGGAGAAGGTAGTGTACGAGATGGAACTCCAGGAATCAACGGCTGGGAGAGGGGGCTCCCGGCAAGCTGCTGCAACATTTCAAGCAGCGACCCTATGCACCTAGCTGCTGAAATTACGGAATACCTGGGACCGGCCCAATGCGTGGATACCGGCCTCTTGGACTCCACTATCCACCCCCCCTGACGGCGGTCCAGCCAGGGACGCTCGTTGTCCCCCCTCAACTCCTGCTTGCTGCTGAAAAGCGGCCTCGACTGCCCAACCTCGAGCGAACACGCCGACCGTCGAGAGTACACCGCGCATTCGAGCAGTAGTACCGCACCGAGAGGCTCCCCGCCACGTTCCGCCAAAACAATCAATCCCCCCATCCTGTTTATCGCCTTGTTTTCGGCTGCTTCCCCGGCTTGCCGTCAACTCTCCTTTCCCGCTATCACCTGCACCTCCTACCAGCCGCTGACTAGGCATTCCGCGTAACTTCCACGCAACGAGACACACTTCATTTACGACCCGAAGTCTTTTTGTGATTTCGGGTTTATTTATTGCGGGACCTTGTTTCCTGTATCGCGCCGTAGTTCGCGCAGTACACTCGGGTAACGGCTGAACGGTGCAATTCCTCCACAATTCCGAGCGGTCGCCCTGCTGTAGGTACAGAGTAGCGAAGCGCACCTACCTCCGCTATTTGCACACAACTGCCCACATTCGACTACCACCTGGGGCTGTGTGCCTTCCTCGCCTGCGATGGCGACTACACTCTCCGCTGGCGGGTCCGATATACCCGCTCGGTCCCAGTCTGTTCGGACGCGCCGACCACCAACGTCGTCACGACCCGACCCCGTTCCTCGATCCGAATCGTCGACCCGGGCTGAAGCGTCACGCCCCCACCGTCGCAGCGGTAGTCAGCGCTCGACGACGGCACAATCGCCTCGACACGAGATGCCCCCTCCCTCTGTGCACAGCAACAACCCCCCAGCTGCCGAAGAGCCTCGCGATCGCTCCGCCGAACAGCAGTCGCAGCGGCAGTCGAAGCACAGATATCGCACCGTCATCCCGGCCCCGTCGGGAAACTATGCCTTCATAAAGACAATCGGGCAGGGCAGCATGGGCAAGGTTAAACTGGCCAAGAAAGAGGGAACAAATGATTTGGCAAGTTTCACCGCATGCCTTGCATGCCTGCTTCGGGGGGGCAGTATCGTAGCTAACTGTCAGGATTCTTCGTGTAGGTTGCGTGTAAGATCATCGAGAGAGTATCTGCCGACGACGGACGAACCAGCAAGGAAGACCGCGAGCGGTCCGATGCCGCTCGAGAGGATCGTAACGCGCGCGAAGCTGCCATCGTCAGCTTGTTGAACCATCAATACATTTGTGGGCTTCGCGACAACCTGCGCACGCGATGGCATTGGTACATGCTTTTCGAATACGTCAACGGCGGCCAAATGCTCGACTACATCATCTCTCACGGGAAGCTCAAGGAGAAGCAAGCCCGGAAGTTTGCGCGGCAGATTGCGAGCGCAGTCGACTATTGCCACCGGAACAGTATCGTCCATCGCGATCTCAAAATCGAGAACATCCTGATCAGCAAGACGGGAGACATCAAGATCATTGATTTTGGCTTGAGCAACTTGTTCTCACCAGACGAAGACAGGAAACTCAAGACGTATTGCGGCAGTCTTTACTTTGCCGCCCCCGAGCTGCTGCAAGCAAGGCCTTACACGGGACCAGAGGTGGATGTCTGGAGTTTTGGCGTGGTTTTGTTTGTGTTGGTCTGCGGAAAGGTGCCGTTTGACGACCAGTACATGCCCGCTCTCCACCAGAAGATCAAGAAGGGCGTTGTGGACTATCCTAACTGGTTATCTGGCGGTACGTTATCTGCTGTTATCTGTGCTTGTGCAACGTTTGGGTCCATACTAATACCGGTGTCCAGAGTGCAAACACTTGATCTCCCGAATGCTTGTGACGGACCCGAGGCAGCGCGCGACGATGCACGAGGTCATGAACCACCCATGGATGCTCAAGGGGTACAATGGCCCACCGGAGAATTACCTTCCCCAACGCGAACCCCTCCGGTTACCACTTGATGAGGACGTCATCACTCACATGACGGGATTCAAGTTCGGCCCGCCAGACTTCATCCGGGACGAGTTGACAAAGAAGATTTCCTCGCCCAAATACCAATCAGCGGTTCGGCGCTGGGAGAAAGAGAAGGAGCTGCCACAACCAACCCTGAAGGATGTCGAGAAGAAACGTGGTTTCGGCTTCGATTTCTACAAGAGGAGAAATTCGGTCACCAGCAAGGACACGCTCACTAACGGCAGCTCTGACGGTTTGGCCCTTGGCGAAGATCCGCTCAATGCGTTTGACCCCATGGTGTCCATTTACTACCTCGTGCGAGAGAGGATTGAACGTGATCGACAAGAAGCCGCCTCTACTCAACCGGCGATGCCATTGAAAGTGCAAGTTCCGCCGTCCCCGCAACAAAACCAACCCCTCGCTGTTCCGTCATCGCCCATCCCGCGGCCAAAGGAGAAACACTCCCTCGCAGAAATCGTCCCGCCAAAGCCGGCACACACCGAGGCTGGCCGATCGCGGCAGAGGGCAAGGTCACACAGTGAGGATCAGGTTAGGGAAACGGTCCAAAATGGCTTACTCTCTCCCGACATGGTGCCGCAGAAGAAGGGCAACGGCCCGGTGTCTCTCCTCAGGAGGCTCAGCACGCGTGACCGGAGGAAAGAGACGCCCGAGGCTAGGACAAGCGGCCTTATGCAAAAGTCCGTCTCGATGCGCGCTAAGTCACTCGGCCATGCCCGTCGGGAGAGCATCCAGGCGCGCCGCGCCAAGCGCGAAGCTGAGCGCGACCAACTTGAGCCTCCCAAGACACCACACCTTCAGGAGCCGCCCGTCCGGGAGGAGACCGACGCCGAGCTCGGCCTCGAAGCCGAGGGCGGTGAGACCAGCGGTGGCTCACACGAGCGGCTTGAACCCGAGGATCCCGACCTCGCCAAGCCCGTTTTCCTCAAGGGTATCTTCAGTGTGTCAACCACGTCGACCAAGCCGTTGCCCGAGATCCGTGCCGACATCAAGCGAGTGCTCAAGCTTCTCGGCGTCGACTTCACTGAGATCAAGGGCGGTTTCAGCTGCTCGCATGCGCCAAGCATTGCCGAAGAGGATCGTGAGCGGTACCATTCGCACTCGCGCTCGCATTCCAACACGCGCGCCTACTCACCTGGCGGCAATGGTACCGATGCCGGGCAGCGTGAGTCCAGGCGCGTGGTGGATGGTGAGATCCGGTTTGAGATCCTCATTGTCAAGGTCCCCATCGTCAGTCTGCACGGCGTGCAGTTCAAGCGGGTGGGGGGTAACACGTGGGAATACAAGGCCATGGCGGAGCAAATCGTTCGGGAACTGCGGTTGTAAATTAATGAAGACCCTTCTTTGGTCACTATCGTGGTTGACGGAGACACGGGAAAGACGAAGCCAAGTAGGGGTGCGGTGAAAATATGGAAAGGAGAAGGCAGGAAGGAAACATGATGGCTCTTTTGCATTGCCGATGGGGGGGTGGTACACAAGGGCGAGGCGTTGCTTTCTATTCTACAATTTCTCTTTTCTTATGTTTCCCCCGCTTCCATGTCTTACTTGTCATGTCTGTGTGATGTTGCTTGCGGTTACAGCGAGGCAGGCGTGGGTTTGGCGGTGTAGGATGTTATTTATATTTTTGCGCGCTTATGATGATGTCGGAGGACGGTGCATAGGTAATTCTCTATATTCTAATAAGTACTTAATACTCGGCTTGTGGTGGCTTTACGTTTGTGGTTTGGATGGATCATTGTGAGATTTATGGCAGTGGCCTCTTGCCTTCGTTACTGTGCCCATCAGTCGGCGGACTGTCTCGGGCCACCACGTAACACGCTGTTCTACGCTTGAAACCCTAACCTGTTGGCACAGTTTTGTATACTTTACCTGTGACGAGTATCTACCTAATTTTCTTGACATTGAATCCGTTGCCTATCGCCTTGTCTGTCTATCGTCACAAATAAAACATGCCCATTACGACCCTTGAGAATGTATCCTCTACTGACCATGAAAAGAGCGTAACAAACCACCAAAAAACAGCCCACCTCCATCATACAAGCAAAAGGCAAGACCCAAAAAAAAAGAAACCAAACGAAAAAAGAAGAAAAAAACACCCAAAAAGCTCACCACCAAACGCTTATCCCCATCCGGAGGGATATCGGTTGGTGGTTACGAAAATCTTTCTCGGTCGGTGGGAAAGATTTTTCTTCGCTGGCCCCGGGAATCGAACCCGGGGCCACTTCGATTTACGACGGCACCGGCGAGATGCTCCTCCCAATGCCGCTGCGCCAAACAGCGATTGTTTGGCGCATTGGGAGGAGATGGTGACTGTTTTGCTGCGGGATTGGGTATATATAGGGTGGGAGGGAAAGTGCGGTTTTGGGTTGTTGGGAGTGAGTGGGTTTAGGGGCGGGTGTGCTTGCTTGCTTGGTCAGTTTGCATTTTGGGATGGGCAGTTCAGGGTAGGCATCTGATAAGGAGTGCCTGTATTCTAAGGGAAGTTCAAGTTCATGGTGGCTGGAAAGTTGGTTTATATCGGAAACATCAAACTTGGAATCACCTAGTATTTCTAGACAGTCACCCTCTGACATTAATCATCAAATGTTCAGGAGGAACTTGATAAAGGTGGTGTTAATGATTTGATAGACAAGAGATAGGCATTTGTACATTCCGAGACTAACCCAAAGCCACGTCTTCCTTGGTAGATAGAACACCCTGATCATCCACGAGAGAAGCATTTTCACCCCCTGACCCCCTTCCCCTAGAATCCCCTTGGGCGCCCATCATATCCTTTTCCCCAGACACCACCGTTGACTAAACTCAGTCAAACCCGATAAAAAGAGAGGCGTTTTATCGCATGTACAACCAGACATTCCAGCTTAGCCCTTGACCGTTAAGCAAAAAAACTCCAATTAAATCCCAGCCCTCCCGTACTTATTTCCTGCGCTTTTATTCCTCCACCAGCTCTTTGAACCATCTACCACCACCTCGCCCTCCCATAACCATCCTTGGTCCTTTATCCCTCGTCCTTTCACACTTTCACTCCCCGATCCTCCCACTCTCTCATCCTCTCACTCCCTCAAACTTTCACTCCTTCTTCTCCTCCCCCCCATACCCAACCCACCCCATAATCTGCGGCCAATACGTCACCCACATATACCCCTCCATCCCCGCCATCACCACCAACCCCGCCATAATCGCCTTGCGCATCCGCGGGTTGGGCACAATACTCTTCAGGGAGAATTTCGGGTAGGAGGGGTTTCCGTTCGCATTGACGTCTCCATTTCCGTTGGCGTTGGTCCTCCCGTTGGCGCTGGCGCCAGTGCTGCTGGTGTTGGTGTTGGTGTTGGTGTTGCGGGTGATGCGGGTTGTTGAGAAGGGGGAGGGGGAGGTTTTGAAGGGTTGGGGGTTGAGGGTTGTGCAGCGGAGGATGATGGATGGGAGCGGGAGGGTTTGGAGGGTTGGGATGCGGATGTGGAGGGCGGCGGCCATGGTTGTTGGTGTTGGTTTGGTGTTGTTATTGTATTGGTGTTGTGGTGGTATAAATGGTGTAAATGGTATTGGCAAGGATTTGTGATAATATGGTTGGAACGGTTGTTGGTATTTATCGGCAACTATCAAGGCCTTAAGTAGCTTGAGACTAGATAGACTAAGATGCTATAATAATGGGAGAGTAAAAAGAGTAGATTGTGGGCAAAAGACGCGCTTTATCATCCTTCGAGGCGCAATGTTTCATGGTTGGATTACCCGATTAGGAAATTGGGAGTAAATGGTACATCCGCCCGTCGAGTGCTCAGACCCGCATTTTTAGCCCGGCAGCCTCTCCGACTCGACCCGAATTAAGCTGAGTGATGGACCAGCAGCTAATAGCCAATTGGTGTAAAATATTCCATCCATTTAAATGCCTTACACATGTCTTCCTTGGTATCTTACTGTGTAGACAACGCCCAGATTAACTATCCATGAGAAGAGTATTTTCGCCCTATAACCCCCCCTTAAGCGCCCCCTTTAACTCACATCGTACTCCCCCCATACCCATAGTTACCACATTGACCAAACCAAGCCAACGACCGACAGAGAGAGAGAGAGAGAGAGAGAGAGAGAGAGAGAGAGAGAGAGAGAGAGGCGTGTTATCGTAGCATACTACCCATACAACCAAGACATCCGACACCCTAGGTACCTTTCCCTCACACCATCTATTCACTGCTTCCTCCCCTCTCCAAACCCAACCCACCCCTTAATCCGCGGCCAGTACTGCACAAACATGTACGTCTCCACCCCCGTCATCAGCACCAGTCCCGCAATGACAGCCTGACGCGTGCGCGGGTTGGGCACGAGGGTTTTGAGGGAGAAGGTGGAGGTTCCGTTAGCGTTGGCGTTGGCGTTGGCGTTGGCGTTGGTGCTGGTGCTGGTGTTGCGGGCGATGTGGGTGGTGGAGAAGGTGTTGTTGAAGGGTTGGGGGTGGAAGGCGCGGCGAGGGATGGTTGGGATGGCGCGGGTGGTGAGGAGGGTTTGGAGGGTTGGGGTGCGGATGCGGAGGGCGGCCATGGTTGTTGTTGTTGGTGGTGGTGGTTGTTGTTGTTATAGTGGTATAAGTGATGATGGTAGAGATTTGTGAAGTGTATTTGGCAGCTGGTGTTGGGATTTATTGGCACCGATCAAAGCCGTGTGTAGAGGAGGAGAATGAATTGGGATGCTGAGATGATGAGAGAGTACATTATGGGTGAGAGACGAGCTTTTATCATGCCTTCGAGGCCTCATGTCTCATGGTTGGATTACCCGATTAGGAAATTGGGAGTCCGAATGCCGGGACAGGCCGGGTGGGTCTTGACGAAATGCCCCAACATCTTTCCCCACATGTCAGCAAGAGAATAAGCATACAAGCTAGAAACCGGATGCAAGCACGATTTTCAGCGCAACAACCACTCCGAGAAAGTTTTGTGTTCATATTGTGTGTAAATTATGTGTTCATAGTGCATATCCCATAAAAGTTCATCACGGCCGCCCACCTGGCCGGCCCATGGTCAACGGTTTGAATGGTTGACGAAGTCTCTCATTCGGTGCATTATTCCTCCGGCCCAGTCCTTGGGGTCGCCTAATCCCCGCGGTGAGTCTGGTGGTGACTGCCCAAGTTGTCGCGTGCAGACAGGCCGCCGCTCTCGCGGGTTCCGCCGGCGGCCCATTATCGTCGTCCGACTCTGCATCATTTTCCCCGTTTCCGCTAGCATCGTTTGAGGCGGTCTCGCGGGGCGGCGAGGAACTGAAGCAGGGGTATTGTTTCCGCTTGGCTGTTTCCGGCTCTTTGGCGGCGGACGGCCTGGCCATCACCTTGCCTGTCGCTAAGTTGTGCCCGGCGAGGGCCGGAGAAATCGCGGGTGACGTCGGAGCTCCTTGAGGCTGATTGCTGGTCGTGTTTCCTAAAAACTGGGGATTGGTAGGGGGCGGCATCGCGGACTGCCCGGCGGTTGTACGAGGAGCCCCATCCGCGGTCTTGACGAATCCCATGATACTCTTTTGGTTCGAAGGCAGTTTGTTTGCGGGTGGCTTCGTCTTTTCAACTCTTTGAGCTGCCAAAACTTCGGCGTTCGCAGCGGTGATGGCGGCTTGATGAGCCCCGAGATTGACGAACCCGGGGAGGGACTTCACCGTGAAAGTTGAAGCCTTCTCCATGGTGGTGCTATATTGTTTCCAAGGGGCCTCCTCGCCTGCTTCCGAGTTACCTGGCGGGCCATGCAACCTCTGTCTCTTCGCTCGCGATGCATCCCCCCCTTGGAGTCCGGCCCTCGGCCCTATCTCCGCGTTCGTCGCCTCCGGATCGACGGGGAACATGTTGTCCTCCATAGTCATCGTGTTTGGAAGGCCTTTGTAGATATCTTCATCTGGCGGTAGTTGGCGGCGGAGAACCTTGGCGATTTCGCTCATGACCGGCCGGTCAAAACACGGCCCTTTGTTGAGAAAATAGCGACTTACGGGGTCGATGAAGGGCGACAGCTTGTTCCGTTCGCCGTCACCCTTTCCGCCGAACACCGGAAAACTGAGATAGAGCAGGCTCTGGGCTCTCGTCATGGCCACATAGAGCAGCCTTCGTTCTTCGTCGCCATCTTCGGATCGTACGTGGGGTATGGATCCGTCGTAGACTGCGGGGACAAAGACGACGGGCCATTCAAGACCCTTTGCTGCATGTATGGTCGATATTGTGACAACCGGCTTGCTCTCTTCTCCGTCGCCCTTTGTCTGCGCATCCGATGCAAGGGATACGTTGGCTAGAAAGCGGGGAAGTACTTCGGCGTCCTTGGTCTGCACGAGGCCGTCAATCTCTGGGAGAGCGTCTTCGTCAGAAAGTTCGAGGTCGCGAGCGAATTCGGCAGCCAGAGCAAGAAATTCTTGCACGTTCGCCCACCGCTGGGCGGCATCCTCGGGATCACGGTGATCCCTCTTAAGGTGCTCCTCAAAATTGAGTTTTGTTAGTAGGTGCTGGATTGTATCTACGAGCCCGAACCCCGGACCCTCTTGGACCTTCGCCTGGATCTCGCGAAGTGGGCGGAGGAGGTTGCCACTGATTTGCTGCTCGGCGTGCTTTGTGATCTTCGTTTCTGCCGTGCGGTCTCCGCGGCAATGCTTGGACAAGACGGACCAAAGGCTCAGCGATGAGGTCTCGGCCTCCTCAAGCAGTCGTTTGACGGTGACTTCGCCAATGCCTCGTTTCGGGACATTCATAATCCGCGCGAGGGCATCATTATTTTCTGGCTGGTGAATCACGCGTAGATAGTTGATCAAGACCTTGATCTCCTCGCGGTCATAGAACTTGAAGCCGCCTATCATCCTGTAGGGGATACCGGCTTTCCCGAGGGATGATTCCAGGTGCCTCGACAAAGCCGCCGAGCGCAACAAGATAGCCACGTCATCGTGGGTCAACATAGCCCCCGACATTACGAGCGCTCGCCTGATTTCCGACACGACCCAGTCCGCCTCGGTTGAGGGACTCTTCAACCGACGAAGGACCGGCCGAGACCCTCTATTGTGGGTCGGCTTCAGCACTTTCTTGTACCGCTTCTGGTCCTGCTTGATCACCTCTAATGACAAGTCAAGGATCGCTTGCGATGAACGGTAATTCTGCTCCAAAGAAACCTCATCAGTCTTGGGAAATTCTCGGAGCAGCTTCCACAGGTTTCTGATTTCGGCGGATCGCCAGCCGTAAATGCTCTGATCCGGGTCACCGACGGTAGTGATCCTTTTCCGCTGTTGGGCAAAGAGCTTCATAAGATCATACTGGATCCCGTTTGTGTCTTGGTATTCATCAATGAGCACTGCCTGCACGTTGGAAACACAGGCCGGAAACTTTTGGAGGAGCTCCACGCAACTAACGAGGAGGTCGTCGTAATCCAGGAGGTTTGAAGCCTTGAGTTGTTTCTGATACTCGCGGTAACAAGTTTCGAGCTCTTGGAGCCCATCGACTTTGCCGGCCTCTTTTCGGGATGCCTTAGAAGTAGCCTCAGTGCCCTTGGCTTTCTGCTTGCTGATCCACGCCCGTGCCCCAGATGGATCAACGGCCAACTGCAGTCTCTTGCAAATACGCCCGATGATCTTGTTGGAATCGTCGCTATCGGCAATGCCAAAAGACTGGCTGAGGCCAATGTGCCGTCCATACGCAGCAAGATAGCGTCGTGCAATGCTATGGAAGGTGCCGAGAATGAGCTTGGTCTCCCTGTTGTTGCCGAGAACTTTGCTGATGCGGTCCTTCATTTCTCGAGCTGCCTTTACAGTGAAGGTTGCGACGATGACATCCTCTGGGCGAATACCCTTGTGATCGATGAGCCAGACCACTCGGGCTGTCAGTGTGTGGGTCTTGCCGCTCCCTGGGCCAGCCAGGATGGCAACCGTGTCGGAATCCGAGGTAACTGCACGGCGTTGGGCATCGTTGAGACCCTTGAGAATTGCGTGCTTTGACGTTGTTGGGGCTCGTGGAGGAGGAGGCATGTTCGATGAACAGGGACCTCAACACGCACAACGCGTTGACGCGAGGTTGAGGATTGTCAAATCAAAAACAAAAAAACAGGACTTGGTTGAGCAATTCGGGAAGCAAACTGCATCTTTTCCAGGTTCAAGAAACACCCCACTGGACCGGTGGGCTAGACCACGGATGTCAGGTTGTCGAATGTCGGCTTGCCGCGCTTCGGGAACTTTGGAAAGCGCGACGGCCATTGGAAGTCGTGTGTGGAGACGTCTCTTGCGCGTTCTCACGTGATAAATACCGAACATTGAGGGCCCCCAAGTCGCTTTAAATCCGAGACCCACTTCCCCCTGCAGCGATCCGTTGCGGCAAAAGCTGGGGAATTTCCAAAAATAGTGGACATCCAAAGCGACCAAATGCGATTGTCCGGGACTCCGGGTCAACTTGTCAGCCCAGGGCATGCGCCTCGATCCGACCTCCCAAAATTTCCGTGAAAAGGCCAGTCCCACGTGCGGGCATCTCTCCCTCTCAGTGGCTTTCGCAACAGACCTCGATTTCCTCGCAGGGGTCCATGTCGTTTCTGTGCGACCTTGTCCTTATCGACTTTCCCGATTGACAACCGCATCACACGTCAACGGCTGATACAAATCACCTCGGCTGTTCGGAGAGAAAGCGCCCTAGTAAGCCGGCGGAATCGGGCTCAACGCCACCACCATGATGGATATTTTTGTCCTGGAGGCGAAGAATAATCCATAAGAACCATGGAGACCGCGGCGTTTGGTTGAAGTGCTGAGAAAGACACACACTCACACGACTTCCCTTTTTTCTTCGTTTTTTTTTTTTTTTTTTACCAAGCACAACCATGCGTTGGCTACAGAACCTCGCCCTTTGGGCGTTGGTCGCTCCCTTTGCGCAGGCTAATGTTGCCGACCCGGCCTATGACGCCGCACCCACCCACGAGGAGTTTGTCTTGTTCCGCAGCGCCAACATGGCTTCGCCCGACAAGCTTTCCACCGGCATTGGCTTCCACTCGTTCCGTATCCCGGCCGTCGTCCGCACGGCCACCGGCCGGATTCTCGCCTTTGCCGAAGGCCGCCGCCACGACAACCGGGACTTTGGCGACATCAACCTAGTCTACAAGCGCACCAAGACCACCACCAGCGGCGGTAAGACGGCGGGAGATTGGGAGGGCCTCAAGGAGGTCGTCGGCTCTGGCGACGGTACCTGGGGTAACCCTACCGCTGTGGTGGATGGCAACACCATCTACCTTTTCCTGTCCTGGAACAGTGGTGCATACAGCCAGAAGGGCAATGACGTTCTCCCCGACGGTACCGTTACCAAGAAGATCGACAGCACCTGGGAAGGCCGTCGCCATCTCTACTTGACGCAGAGCACCGACGACGGCGCTACGTGGTCCAAGCCCCAGGATCTCACCAAGACTCTGACCCCGGACGGCCAGGCCTGGGACGCCGTCGGCCCCGGCAACGGCATCAAACTGACCACCGGCGAACTTGTCATCCCCGCTCAAGGCCGCAACATCATCGGCACCGGCCCCGCCGGCAACCGCACTTGGACCAAGCAGATCCTCTCGGGGGCTGGATCGGAAGCCACCATCGCTCAGACCCCCGACGGCAAGCTCTACCGCAACGACCGCCCCAGCTCGACGCAGTCCACTTACCGGAGGGTGGCGCGCGGCACGCTCTCCGGCTTCGGCTCCTTCTCCTCCGACACCGGTCTGCCCGACCCGCGGTGCGAGGGTTCGGTACTGCTGTACAACACCAAGGATGCTAACGGGCCGGCGCGCACCATCTTCCTGAACTCTGCCAGCGCCGACAGCCGGTTGGCCATGCGGGTGCGCATCAGCTACGACGATAACGCGGCCAAGTTCAACTACGGCCGCAAGCTGTCCGATGCATCCGTGTCCGGGGTGGGCAACCAGGGCGGGTATTCGAGCATGTGCAAGACGCCCGATTTCAAGATTGGCGCGTTGGTGGAGAACGATCTCTACAACGACAAGGGCGGCAAGAACTCATACCGCTCGATTACTTGGCGGCGGTTCAACCTGTCTTGGATTCTTCACGGGCCTAACAACTAGAGAAAGGGGCTAGCCGGTTCGGCACTAGTTGTCGCAGATGGTGGTCAATAATTAGGTGGAAGGTATCCACCCGACTTCAACTTGTCCATACTTGTTTTCTGTCTTCCTGCTTTTCCTACATTTTCAAGAAAAAGGAAAGATCTGTACATAAAAGAACCTTCTGTTTATATTTACAAATTGATGTGTTCTCACACGGGTATCTTAATACGTTACATAGAAACCAACATCTGTACATACCCACCCGCTCTCCGAACAGTCCTACCACAGCAGATTCCTCATTGCCTCATGTCCGGCGATTCCCACCCTTCGTCACCCTCCCCGAGACCGTTTTCGACACACCCACACTCTCATTTTTCCCCCGTCCCCTACCCCATCTCTTCCCCTTCCCCTTCCGATCCGGCACATAAAGCCGCTGCAACAACGACGCCAGAATACCATCGCCCCGCTTCGCCTCCTCCCTGTCAATACGGTGTTCATCTTGCAATGTATAGTCCCTAAACGCCTCAAAATCATCCCACACTTTGACTCTCGTCTTCTTCTCCCCGTCGCCTAGGCCCACTACTCGTCGGACATCAATCAAGTCGATAATGTTGACGAGTGTGTTTTTGAGGTCGTGTTTACATTCTTTGATGGTGTCGGGTGGTGGGAGTCCGACTTCGAGACAGAGGGATTGGTAGCCTTGGAGGATGCGTTGTTCGTGTGTGAGGATGGGGGGTTGGGTTTGGGTCTTGGTTTTGGTCTTGGTCCGGGGCCGGGGCTGGGATGATGGTGGTGGTGCTGTTGGATCTTGGTTGTCGCTTGTATTTTCCTCCTCCTCCTCCTCCTCCTCCTCTGTGTCGTCATCGTCGTCCTCGTCGTCCTCGTCCTCCTCTTCCCCGTCCCCTACCCCCTGCTGTCGCGATTGAGACCCTGGTAGAGCTTCCGGTGCAGTGAAGTAGTGCAGCGTGAGTTCCTCGCGAATGGCGATGGTGCGCTGGCGTGTATACTGTTGCGAACCGGGGACCCAATTCTGTGACGAGGCGAGACGTTTGAATTCGTCTTCGAAGGAGGCGCCGTCGTCCGGGGCGAAGTTGGCGAACTGCGCGAAGTGGGATTGGGATGGAGGGGGCATATCCCAATTGGACGCGTCCGCGTTTGTGGACTGTGTGGTTTTCATTTCGGGCTTGATTGATCCGGTTGTGACCTTTTGTCTTGTCTTTAGGAAGTGGGGGGTTCTGGGGTTTTGTCACGGATGTGACCACCGGCAGGAACCGGTGGGGCACGACAGCCATGGACAGGCCAATCAGCACGAAGAAAGTATCATTGGCAGAACAGGATCGAGAGCGAAGCTCGCGATCCGGTCCTGACCAATCACGGGTGGATCATGAGATCAGGGCACGACGCCTATGATCCTGGATCATGGGCTCAGGAGGATACTCTTCGATCCAGGAATCAAGGTATATACGAAGGTATCAAGATGCCCCCCTACAGTAGATAGATAAATAGGAATAACCTGGAGGACTCCGGGAGTTCTCCAGTAAGCAATACAACTTGTTCATTATAACCTGTACGACGCTGTAAACATTAAGACTAAATCATTATCTTGTTATAAACCTTTTAGCTTTACCGGATTATAACCCTTACGTTATATCTTTAGTAAACCCTTTTAAAGTATATGTGAGAAACTGGCCCTATGGTGGAATACAGATAGGCGTTGATTATGTTATTGAGAAAGCTTGCAGAAAGAGAACTACTTGGGGTTGTGCCTTAACCAGGGCTCCTTATATCCTGATATCCCTCCCCCCCCTGATGTGCGCGCTCGGAGGTCGGGCACCTCGGGCTCCACCTCCGAGCCGGGTCCGGGACAGCCCCGCCACGTCAACCCAAGGCCATCGGCCACAATCCAACACTACTGCTCATGGCCAAGGCCTTGCTAGGGCATGGCCCTAGGCCTGAGCCCTTGACAAGAATATAGAATAGACTAATAGCTAATTATTAAATAGCTAATTAAAATAGGATTATAATTAGGACTAGACTTAACATTATAATCTAGTATTATAGATTACTAAGATTATACTATAACCTAGGTAAGCCAATCCAGGGATTACTAGGGA
The DNA here is from genome assembly GCF_033296635.1 of Dichotomopilus funicola. NCBI lineage: Eukaryota > Fungi > Ascomycota > Sordariomycetes > Sordariales > Chaetomiaceae > Dichotomopilus > Dichotomopilus funicola. The sequence continues at coordinate 417,096 of NW_026944038.1, forward strand.
AGAATAGTAATCTAGGTAATATATAGTCACTCGTTCTAAAGGACTCTGGGAGTTCTCCAGTAAGCAATACAACTTGTTCATTGCAACTTGCACGACGCTGTGAACATTGAGACCAGATCATTGTCTTATTGTAAACCCTTTGGCTTCACCGGATTACAACCCTTACGTCATACCTTCAGTGAACCCTTTCAGAGTGTGGTTGAGAGGCGATCCGTCACACTAAGTTAGTACTTCTAGGATAAAAAGTTCAGATATAGCCCTGCCTAGATCAGTTATAACTATAGAATCCCCTAGCTTAAATAGGGCCCATGAAACCTGCTTGCTATGGCCCATGGTACCCACGCACTTTTGTCACTCGCGCATATGTGCCGTGCCCGGGCATTCGTTGGTCTCTCCGGTTGGAACTTAGGGGGAACGATGGTTAGTGGCTTTTGATTGATTGATCTTTTGATGGTAGGTTGTACAGTGCCACTGCCGCGCTTCAGTCGCAGCTGGGCCGAGGTTGTCCAACATATGCCACTGGGAACGCGCCACTTACACTGACTACGGCCACCACGAGCTGCACAAGATGGCCTACTCGTGCCAAAAGTACCGCCGTCACGTTTACAGTCCCTGCGTCTACTACCTACGCTACAACTCGGGCAAGGTTGTCAACCTCTCCCCGGCACTGGTAGGCTTCTGCAGCAAGTGCGCCCAGCTGTTCCAGTACGTCAACTACAAGTAATATAAGAAAAGCGGCAAGGGAAGTTTAAGGAGAAAGGGGGGACGGACGGAACGAAAATGTACTCTGATTTTACAGTATACAATTCTTCTAGTATACACTCTCATGGCATACAACTCATGAACATACGATACCTGGACACTTGACCATTTGGCACCTTCGAATATAGATATTGACTCCTCTTTTTGAGCACGCACTCTTGACTTCACCAGTTTCATCACTCTTCACTAACACTGTTGCAGGATATGGCTTTCGTTTTTCCACCACCTTTCTTTTCATTGCGACATTCTAAGTACCGCCGCTCATTGGGGGAAGCAGAGATCTTGGGGTTGGGTTTTAAAGCACACTCCTTGGACAGACGGGACCTCGCGGGAGGACAGAAACAGGGGGGTTAGATTTCACTGGCATCACTGCATAAGGTAGGGAGGGGGAAGGGCTTTGCATCATAGGGACATATCCTTTCATCAAACTTTCTTTTTCATTGTACAAAGTTTTACACCAATTGATTTTGTCTCTCATTACTATCTCGATTCATGCTTCGTATTCGATCTTAAAATCATCCTGAAATCCATCTTTTCGTTGCTCAATTCTACGAGCTAAAAGTACATCCCCCAGCCCGATTCTCAGGTCGTTGTCGTCCCAACTCCCATCTCTGAACCTCGTCACCCCTGTCATCTGATGTTACTCGAGCCGATCTGATTAATCCGGGAAATCCTTCCCAACCCCAAACCCCGACCAGGGTTTTTCTTTTTCAAAGCGGCTCAATCCGGCTGGCTTGGGAAAAATGCGCTGTGTGGCACAGCAAAAGTTGTAGCTACATACATGATGCAAGCACTCTGTTTGATCCTCCCGCTCGGCTTCGCCCCCTCGCTTCGTTTTGGATACTTTTGAGAGAGCTAAAAAAGGGATTTGGCGTTCCAGTTCCACCCCGGTCCCCCCGATCCTCCGATCTGTCCGGGACTTCTGTCCCACATCGGGGAAGAAGTGGGTCTTTCCGGCAAATTCGGTGGATCCGGGGAATCGCCGGGCCGGGAGCAGCTGCCGATATCTCATCCTCGTGATGATTTGACACTTTGATACATTGAATCACGATATCGAATTCGTCATCCAATTCAGTTGCCCGTCACACAAACCAGACCGCAAACCCAAAGCTCACTGACGCAATGTGGATGACGACCCAAAACGGAAAATATCCAATCTAGTAATAGCGATGCCGTTGATGATCGGAGAACTGCTAGCGCGCGTTGGCTGCCCATCAGCCACTCGGAAGCAGCCCCCATGGGGCTGGCACTCCCACCACCACCAACACACACTTCCGAAACACTGAGCACCAGCGACTGTGCCGCACCCAAGTCGCAGATTGCACGCAGCAAAGTTAAGCCGGGGTTGGGGTTGCATATCAAGTCAGAAGGAAATATGTCGTAGGAGGGAAGAGAAAAAGGGAAAAGGTGGGACAGCTGATGCTTGCTTCCGGACAACTTCCAGCGCTGAAAAAGGGGGGGCAAGCACTTGTTACTGGGCATGTCAACATGTCAACTCGATCGAGCTATCGATGTCCGAAATCAAGAGTTCAAGCAACCCGAAAGATCCCCAAAAGGGGGATGCTGTGCAACCGACCTTTTGCTCTCGACCGACAGCTAATTACCCCAACCCGCAGGGTCCTCACTCACACTACAACCGCAGTGCGCTACATGGGACGCATACACGGACGGGACGATGCGGCCGCTTTATTCGGCCAGGGTGGTCAGGCTTGCTTGCCTTGCCTTTTCAACTTGCACAGCAGCAGGGGCGTCAACTTCGGAACAAACTCATTTTCATATCCCTTTCGTCAAAAATACCACCTCCAACAACCTTTCCATCTTTTCCTCCCATACACACAACACGCATCCACACATACGCGCCCATGCACTGTGGCCACTGCTGTGCCAACTGTTTGCTTCCATTGTCTACCCCCCCAAGCGTAGTGCAGCGCAGCGCACTGACCGCATCAGACCACACTGCAGCCCAGCCCAGCCCAGCCCGCTGGAACTACTGTGTCGTGCAACCAACACCAAGACCACCAACAACTCAACGCCTCCTCCACAGGGCAGCCAAGCAGCGTAGATCGCAAATCTAAAACTCCCCCAATCGCGCTTTGCGCGCATATTTCCACTTGCAGAGACACACACACGCGTTTAAGCGCCGGACCCCGAATCGGCTTGGGCTGATCACACTCACACTCACACACACATACACATATTTTCTCTCACACGCAGGCAAAGACGCGGAAACAAACAACAAACAGGCGCGCTGAACGCGGGGAGCATACCGTATAATTAATTTACGCACCAGACATGCGGGCGTGACTTGTAGATAATATATGGCGACACGAAATTCGCAGTGTAGTTCTTCCTAAGGCATCGAGGATGGCCTGTTCGGGCCCGTTAACCGATTTAAGCGAGGGGGGGAACAGGTATATCATGAGATATCACAACTTTATATTGTAGTTTGGTGTAGATTCGCAGTTCAAGAAGGCTGTTGTAGGTTCAGGATAATTAATGATAGCTTCAGTAAGATATCCTTAAGTCTTCTACAAGTGATGAGAGTTAAATTAGGTCAGAAGAAGGAAGCGGTAGTTGTTCATCCAAATCATGACTTTACAGTCCAATGATAAAATTGATTCTTGAATTGCTGACTATAAAAACGTTGCCTGACGATAACCCCCTTGTTTAATAACGTTATCCATAGGTCATCAGAAATTAACCCCTCTCGTCAACTCCCAAATCTCCAGCTGCCCCTCCTGGTTCTCAACATCGTGAATAATGAACGGACCCGTCCAGTTCAAACCTAACATGCTTATACAAGCCTTTGCCCATCGGGCTGGCCCATGATAGGGAGCACACCAGCACCAGAGTTAGTCGTGGTACGTTCAACCGTTGCTTTGATTCCCTTCGAACAGGCTCAACAGCGCAGAAATGATAAATTCAGGCTCGCATTTACACGTTACGGTAAAGTCCACACAATACGAAAACAAACCTGAGACAAACTGACTACCCAATGTTTTAATATCCCTTCTACGACGTCATAAAGTCCTCCTCAGTAAACTCATCAATCGGCTCGGGATGCTCGACATCCGGCTTCCAGTCCCTGTCCAGCATCTGTAGGCACCAGTACATGGGTGCCGAATACATGGACTCTGACTTCCATCCCGTTATATGTTTACCCTGCCTCCGTAGCTCTTCTTTCATTTCTCGGATGTACGCTTTTTGACTCAAGGAAAGCAGGTGGTGTGGAGCATGTGGAGTTGCGAACTCAAGGGACAGAGGCGCGGAGCCGGAGCATGCAAAGTGGAAGTACACCAGCATCGTTTTGCACGCGTGGTAGTAGCCTTTGCTGAGGGATGGGGCGCTGCTTGTCGGTGTCTGCATCGAGCATGTCAGAGTAAGCCCCGAACTGGCTTAGAGTCATTCAGGTAATATAGACGCTCGGGGGGGGAAGGGAAGACGTGAATTAATTACCTTGAGGCCGTGCCGACTTGTGTACGCCATGACATCACTAAAGATGAACCCAAAGTTGTTCAGGATAATAAATGTTGTCAGGAAGATATCTGGCCAGTTCTCCCGCTTGCGCTGCCGTATCTTCTGATCGAGCTCACGAAGGACCAGCTGCCCCAGCGGAATCACCAACGCACGCAGCGCGATGTCATCGATTTGGGTATCCATAATGGGCGTCACTGGCACGATACCGTTGTACGGGCACCCGGTCTCGTATGGGGGCTCAAAGGGAGGGAGTTCTCCCTCGCATACACGCCAAGGATGCTCGATGAAACGTGTAGCGACCCAAAAGGTCAGGGCATTGGAGACGAGAGTGTTCTGGAAGTAGCCCATTAGCTAAAATGCAAAGCTTTGAAGGAGGGGTTACGTCAGGGCAATAGAGGGGGTATGACTCTGGCCAGAAGTCTGAAGTCGACCTACTCCCGGGAGCTCGATGTGCTTGAATGCCTCTTCAAAGGTCCGGCGGCAGATAGGATTCGTAGCATCGAGAAGGCCGTTGATGTACTCTTCCTTTCCCGCAATGATGGCTGAATGCATGTTTCTAGCCGCCTCTGTCATATCACAAATGGCATAAGGCGGCATCTTCATCTTCCGCTCAACGCCCTCGGAATCCTCCCATTTCCAGTAGGTGACGTCGTTGCTCTCGGGGACAAATTTGCAAATGCTAACACGGAATTCGATCCCTCGATCTTGGGTCACGCTGACGGTCTTCCGCACGGGCACCAACACTCCATTAGTGATGGCAACATTCGAGCCATTCGATGCTTGGACTTCGAGGATAGCCTTTCGCGCCATCCACGTAGCGAGGTTGTCATTGAGCGTCGACCCTGTTAGACCTTTGGGTCAGCACAAGAAAGACATCGGCGGCCCAAGGCAACGTGAACGTACCCCGGCGATGTAGGTTCAGTTCGAGAAGGTTAACACGAATACAAGGCGCCTGGAGTATGCTCTGTGATGATAGCCGAGCGCACGCTGGGCAGGGCATCAATGGATCTGCGGGCATATTGCACTGCGAGATCAGTTCGTCAGCAGCGTGGCGACCATGAGCTGACATGAGCCAACGAGCGGCAAACGCAGGAAAGGAAATAAACTTGAGAACCGTGGGGTTTATCTTACTCTGTGCTTGAGCTGTCGGCAACGGGGGCATGCGCCCCGAGCTCGCGTCATGCGTGTTAGGGCCTTTGCATTCTCATCTGGAGCAGACCGGATACGCTGGTTCGTGCCAAAGGCGACGAAGGCTCCTTGGACGATGCCCGTTTTGTCGCGCTTAACTCGGGTGATAGGGTCCTTTTCGGCGGACGGTTAGTCAGGTGTCCAGCCCAGGTCGCGTGGCCGCATGGCTGATCACGTAACTTCTATTAGATCGTCTCACTCACCTTGTCTTCGAGCAGCACCTTTGCTCGTCGTGTTGACTTGGTTTGGCGGATAGGACTCGACTTTGAGGTCGGTATGGGATGCGGTACCTGGCATGGAATCCCATTGCCCATCACGCCGTAGTCAGCGGCTCTGGCAGCTACAAGAGCTGCTTGCGATGAGGTTAATGGCTCCAATAGTCCGGGGTCGATGAACATGTCACCAACACTAATATTAGAGGCAATATCTCCCAACCAACAGCCATTCTGGTCGACAGGAAAGGACGTAACATCCTCAAAAGCTGATATCGTGCTTGGATAGCCCACGTCGTCGTCATTTCCGGGAGGCACGTGAAATCCCGCAACTTGGGAGTGGAACGAATGATTCTCCATGACCAGTGAGGGTCTTGCTCAGCGGTTGGCTCACGTCATGCAACTCAAAGAAGCGTATCGGAATCTCAAAAAAGAAGACGTTGCAATGCAAGAAACTATGGAAACACCGGGCCGGAATGAGGGTTGTCTGAGAATTTGTTTGGTGGCTCATTACTCCCATCACTCCCAGGCCACCTCAGAAGGCGGCAGCGGGGTGGGCGCTCGCCGATTTCCTAATCAGGCAGTCGGCGACAAGTGGGCAGCAGCTTCCTTCTCACCGGACAGCTTACGCTTCGTACCTTGTGCAACGTGGGGTTGCATTTGTTCACAAGACACGCCACGCTTGTTGGCGCGCTGGGAAATACCCAATACCTTTTGCCCGCCTCAAAAGCACAAAACACGACCACCCCAAACGCACGCCCGGCTACATACCTGTGCAGCCCGCAATCCCATTCTTAGATCTTTATCCACCTCGCCTCGTTTTCCAACTCCACGTCATGCCCTAAGTCGACCAGACACGACGAAACCGCCTGGCACAATGGGTGGTGGAGAGTTCCCGCCCGACCGCCGGCTCACGCTTCGCAAGGCAACTCTGGCCGACCTCGACGACCTAACCACCGTTGCACAGGCTGGTTTCCCCGACGATCCTGAGTTCGATTACCGCTTTCCATTCCGCCATGAGTTCCCCGAGGACAATCGCTATTGGGTCCACCAAGAATATCGCGAATATCTCGAGCAGCCCGACAAATATGCCGTTGTAGTGATCACGGCCGAGGACAACGACAACCGGCCCGTGGCGTTGTCGGTTTGGGATTTGAACGTGACGATCCCCCACCAGGGTGGAGGTGAGTCGAAACCCTATATACTATTACGGCCATGTGCAAGAGAAAGAACTTATTAAATCTATCACACAGATCTCGGCATACCCGACGACGACTCCCGCGTGCCCCGTCGCCATGACGCCAACCCTTCCCACTTCCGTGAATTTGCGCGCCGGATGACGCAAGGATTCCAGGATTTCTTTGGCGCTCTGGGACACGACCAAATCCATCTCTGGCTGCTGTGCACGTCCCCTGCCTTTCGCCGCCGTGGTGCGGGCACCCAGCTGTGCCGATGGGGGATCAACCTGGCCGCTCATCAAGGTGTGCATACAACAGTCCTAGCCAGTCCAATGGGGAAGAAGTTGTATGAGCAACTCGGCTTTGTATTGAATGGTTCTTTTATCATCCAGGTGGAGGGCGAGGAGGCGAAACTCGAGATTTGGGCGTTGAAAAAAGAGAAATGAGTTTTCCATAGGTTAGTTAGCGTGGTATTCGACGTTGTGTTTTACAAATATACTGGAAATTTCACAGGAAAACTCACTAGAAAAGTCACTGGAAAGGGCATTGAAAAGCTGACTGAAGAAGGCACTAGAAAAGTCACTGGAAAACGTCCTGCACAAGGTAGTTACGACAAATTATGACAAAAATCGTACTCCTGCGGTCGGGACGCTGGCCGAGAAATGGTAAAAGGTTGGCAGTTGGCAACGGCTGTGGTGTAATTAGAGAGAGTGATGCGATCCGACCAAAATTTGGGTTTTTGATTGAGCGCCGAATATTGGCCACACTATTGCACCTATCTCTCCAGTTTGTCTGATTGTCTCCCTACTCCTTGTGCCAGTCATTCCAGGGGTTTTCCCTCGCTTCTGATTCGAGATGTTTCTCTTTTTCTTCCTGCTCACAATTCTCCCTCCACTCTATCTCTTCCCAAGATATTTTCGTCTGGTGTTTTCGCCATTACCATGGGGAAAGCCGTGTACCATTGTGATCTCGTCGGTACTGGCGCCTGTGGAGGATACAGTTTGGCCAGGCTCAACCCAGGTCCAGGCCCCAATCCCAAAGAACTCAATGTTACCCGTTGGGTTAACGTCGCATTCACTTATCGCAGCTCTTGGGATGGGTATTATGGGCTCTCCTAGGAGAAATCCGAGGTCGCCTCTTTCATGTGTTAGTCAAAGTGCCTAGGAGTGAATAAGGGTTAGGTAGAGATGACCTACAGGGTGAGATCCTCCCAGTCAGCCCCACCTGGCTGTCTTGGAGACTGAGTTTCAACTGTCATTTTCGTCTTCGCTGTTTTACTTTCGGGGAAAAAGGATTATGTGTGATGATGAATCGACCAAATTTTGGCGTCAGAAATGATGGAAAACCCATCCATGTTTAATATACCCGTTACGGCTGGTATGATGGCATCTTGCGGTGCGTTGGTGGCCCCCAAGGGTCGCCGATTACCCAAACGGGCATGGGCAATCGAAGAAGCGAGCCATTCCGACTACCCGAATAGGAAATCGGGGACGCTTCATGAAAGGTAAGGCTCCAGGACTAAGATAAAAATTGCCCAGCCAGTCGCGTGAAGTAGAGCGACCACACCGCGGTGTATGCCATTTCTGTCACGAATGTGCAATGTAGGTACTGTATTTGGGTAATTTGGGCTGAGGGACAGCTGTAGTGATTAGATCAGACCCGCCCCAGTCTTACCAGATAACCAACTCCCCTTACACCTACCTCCACGGCTTAGCCCAATGGCGTTGTATAGTGATTTATTACTGTAGCGACGCATCTGGACCGGCCGTCACGACTGCCATTGCCGGTCAATATCATCTTGCCTTGGGACCATCTATCTCCCCCGAAGGGCAATACAGTAAGGCTGGTCCTTAGTTATTCTTATTCTTAGTGCTTTAGTTATTTCCAGCTTTAATCTTCTTTGGATTCCTTGCCACATAGGAAAGAAAACCAAGGTTTTTGTCGCCGCACAACGAGTTAAGTTCCTCCTCCTTTCAATGGCCATCCTCGCCATCTCTGAACTCTTCAAGTTCCGTACCATCCTCGTAATTCACTCTAGTGAGCAGGACCGTAACGAGTCCAATCAAGAAGGCAGCACATGAGATTACTTTATAATGGTGAGCCACCAGGATCCATGCCAGGGGAAGGGATACGGGGTGGCACGGACCTAATACTTTCTCGATCGCGCTGATAAAGGTGTCGATGACCTTCGATTGCAGGTCGTGGGGGAAGTCGCGGATATTTTCCAGGCTCTTGACCGCCTGTTGAATAATCTACAGAGGGTTAGACTGGGAACCTGGGAGCATTGAAGTGGAACAAATACACGGCCTAATTACCTTTGCAGTGTCTGTGGTGTCACCAAGACGAGCCTTTAGGCCAGCGCGAATAAATGCTTGGGTAAGAGATAACGCGAGACCAACACCGATATCACCTGCGAGGGCAATAACGACATTGAAAATGGCCAGAATCGGTGGTCGACCTATTAATTATATTTAGATACAAATCCGTCAGCGCCTAACAATGTAATAATAAAATGAGTAGGACCTAATTAATTACCGACCTTTCTTCTCCGTCGCAGAGAGGAGCGAGACAACGAGACAGTTCTCGGACAACCCGATACTGAGGCCCAATAGAAACAGGTAGGGTGCATATTCGGGGCGTTCGAGTCCTAAACCAAGCCGTCAGTTGACAGCACGGGTCAAACCCACTGAGATCGAAGAGGGGAGCATTTACGGACCAAGCCTGCAGCAATGGGGAGGTACAGGCAAAAGTAAAGCAAGAGTATGGCTCGCAACATCCACCATGGCTCTCGATACCGCTTGATCGCCAATCCTGAGAGAACGGCACCCAAAGGCCGTGCGACGACAATGCAAGAGAGTACCCAGTCCCCAAAAGATGAAGGGGAGTTGAAGGACCGAGCCTCAATGTAAAGCCCAAGGTTGTACAGAAGCTGCGACTCGTTAATTAGCATTCAACTGAGCACGGCTATGCGAGTTGGTTTGGCTATCTCACCGCATTAAACGAGTAGACGAGGAAGAACACGCATGTCATAACGGCCAATATCGGGCGGCTCTGGAAGCTCTCGGTTCGGACCAGCGGCGACGCTCCGCGGCGGGTTTGTGACCAGTAGCATGCGCCAGCAGCAAAAGGCGTGCAAGCCAGCAGCGCGATCACGACCGGGTGACTCCATGGAAGGATTGTGCCGCCCGTATTGAGCGCAAAAAGGGGCAGCGCAATGGTTGTAAAGATCAGGATTATTCCCAGGCCATCTAAGCCCTCGCTGCTTGTCGATGTATGTTCTCTTTGGTCTGGCTCAGTGGGGAGATGAAGAGTAAAGAAAGCGAGGGCAAGGCCGATGGCCATGACTATGAACTCAAGTCGAAAGACCCTAGTAATTCCCAAGCATTTGATTAGTTCTGCATGCTAGGTCCGAGGCGGGTGGCACCAGGCCGTCTTACACATGCCAGCCGAGTTTTTCGGCGAGGGTGGACCCCGCTGGGCCACCAGTCAAATCGCCCACAGCTTGGGCGCAGACAATCAAGCTACGCCAAAGGGCAAAATCTCGTAACGGGACAGTATCTAATAACGCACAGCGCTAGTCAGTTGGAATTGGTATCCCTGGAGACTGGAAGTCGAACTGCCGTGATTATTATTAGAGAACGCACCAGTCAGCATGATAGCCACGAGGAGTGGAAAACCGGCGCAGCCTGAGCCCACAACGAGCCTTGCGAGGATGAGATGCCAAAGTTGGCCACTCAACGAGCTATGGCAGAACTTGTGTGTCAACATCGATTTTAACTCTCCAATCTCTTCTGGGTGGTGTGAGGGACCTTACCAGAACAGAAAGCCAAGCATTGTCAGGAATGCCGCTAGTAGTGCAGCTCGCCGGCGTCCCAGCAACTCGGCAACGCTGGAATACTGTAAGTAGTGAAGAGGTAGCCATGTTAGCCACTGCATTGTTCTTTGGCAGACATGGGCATATCCTGGTCGCCACCTACAAACGGGTTACTGGCGGTTTCCATAATCGAACCGACAAGAATAACCCACACAGCGTTATCTAGCTCGTGGAGGTCCGAGGCTAATCATGAAGAAGACAGAAGGTCAGCGAAGCTCGACTTAATTACCCACCTTAAGTAGGTAGTTCCACATAGGGGGCTGTGGGAGTATTAGCAACTCACCGATACGCCTGCTGTAGTTGGTCGACAGGAAGAGCATGTCGAAATCAATGGCAAAGAGACTAATTATTTCAGTCAGATCCGCTTCTGTGAGGACGACAATTACAGGATGCATCGGTAGTAAGGCCAGCAGTACTTACCACACGAGAATGCTCGGTCCCGCAGCTAGCAGCCATGTTCTGCCCACGGTCTTCATCCGATCATCCAGCTTAATCGCCCTCGATGGCTCATCCGCCAACATCTCGTGTTGCGCCGAAATGAGCAAGGGTTCCGCCTCCGGTTGGCCTTGAGAGCCAGAGCCAACTGTAATCCCGTGGCTCTCGTCACCTACATCGTCCATAGTGCTGTTTGAATCCATTGTGGCCGTTGTTCAAGAGCGTCACGCTGTGGCGAACTAAGGCCGTGCCAATGCCGTTTGTTGCGTTTCAAAGGTTAGATAGGCAGTCAGTCGGGCGCAGATGACGAAGGGAAGGGGTTGGTTGGTTGGTACCGCGACGAGGGAATTGATTGACTGCCTGGTGTGGTTGGGGTTACACAAAGGGGCTAAGCTGTCTGTCGACGTCTTGTGTGGTCGTTCGACAATTACCCCCACGCTCTGCTGAGTGGTCTCCGTCCTAATTACGTTTCTCATTGAACAATGCCCACCCGCCAGACACTTCCAGTGTGGGCAATTATGATATGCAATCGCACCATACATACGGAAGCCGGTACCAAAACAAACAGCTCACCGCCTTCCGCAGTACAGTGGTTCTGCCAGGCAGAAAATCCCCCGTAATCCCCTAAGCCAAATTAGGCGGGGAGCCAATTCTTTTGGTACTGACATCCGTAGAGCTCGCGCGCCCAACACAGGTGATTAGTTACCAGATACTTTCATACGCAGGATCAATACGTTTTGGGCCAAAATCATGGCCACGATAAGGACGAGATAGTTACCCGGCCCAATCGCATCTGCGTGGCCTGCGACACTGTTCCCGCATCACATAAACAGCCAGTCTGGGCACATGATGGAGCGTGTATTGGTGAGATTGGTGCCCGCACCGCTGTGTAACACAGACAAGGCCGGTCCTTGAGAGTCGTAAAAAGTGAAGTTACTGCAGCTTTCCCAATGGGTGGATGGAGCAAGGCCTCGTACATTTCTCCAACGAGCGGGGTATAAGATAGCCACACTCGTCTGGTATCCAAGCCCCGACTTCGTCAACTAGGGAATCACACGAACGATCCAGAGCTCGGGTAGCCAGATCAAGTCGCTCCTCAGGGGCCTTGTTCTTGAGAGTCTCGCCATGGCGACTTCATCCTTCACATATTATCCTACGGACAAGTATCTTGCCGACCAGTTTCGCTATGGAGTCAAGCCAACCCACCCGAACAACACGTTCATCGCGTCCCGCGCACGCCTTGAAAGCTCCCTCGCCTGGACAAGGGAGGAGATTCAAAACAACATGCACGACGAGTGTCTGCTGAGGCTCTCCGAGCATGACGTCCAGGCACTCGAAACTGCGGCCGAATCTTTTGAAGGTAAGTCATCTTTACCGACCTCATCAATTTATGAACATGCCGTCACGTCAGATAGCACGAAGAACCCATATTGACAAATGCTTGCGAAATACTCAGAGACCGGCATTGGACTGTCAGATATATCGTCGGAGAACTTCTTGTTGCCGGACAATCTTGCCGCCAGGCTGACTGCCATTTCGGACAAATGTTACCACGGCCGAGGATTTGTGGTTGTTAATGGGTTGAATCCCACAAAACTCGGCCCAAAAAGGAACGTCGTGATCTACGCCGGCATCGCGGCGTATGTCGCTCCCCAGCACGGCTTTCTCGACAAGAGCCACAAAAGGGTGCTTTGTCAGTTTGACCCAGGATCAAGACCGATGAGTGCGCGATGTCCATCTGACTCAAATTCTGTACGGTAATTAGGCCATGTTGTCAACGCAGCACCCAGACAGTCGGAGAACAGCAACGCCGGCAAATCTCCTGGGTTTACCGATGGTCCTCTTGTAGGTTCAATGTTGCCTTTACTTTCCTCTTGGGCTCTCCGACGCGCTTGAAGATCAGAAAATAGAAACTTTCAGGAGCATTTCACGCTGACCATCTTGCCCGCGCACCGAGCTTAGGCATTCCACACCGACAACTGTGAGATTCTCAGCCTGTTCTCCCTGGATATGGCGAGTGAGGGTGGCCAGACCTACGTTTCAAGTGCCTACCAGTTGTACAACGAGCTGGTCGAGAAACGGACGGATATACTGCAAACCCTTGCCGATCATTGGGTTCTGGACACGTAATTATGTTCTCTCTCTCTCTCTCTCTCTCCATGCCCATGGGGCAGGCCCGGCATCAAGGGGTTTCCAGCTGGGTATTATACTAACCACAGCCTTAGCTTCACGGACTATACCAAAAACCCGCCCATTGTGCGCCCAATGCTCCATGTCAGCGACACCCACGACGAGGATTATGAAGGCGGCCGCAACAGCCCGCACGTCATCTTCACCTACTCTCGTTTTCCCATGGCCGGCTTCAAGGGCCGCACCCGCAACAGCGCGCTCCCACCGGTCACAACCGCCCAGATCGAGGCCATGGACACAGTGCAGTACCTGCTGAGCCGCAACGCTGTGGCCCTCCCTTGGCACAAGGGCGATATGGTGTTTCTCAACGACATGGCTATCATGCATGCCCGCGAGCCCTTCAAGGAAGGCGGCGATCTCCAGCGGCATCTGCTCAAGTTTTACTTGCGAGACCCCAAGCAGAACTGGCCGATCCCCGCGACAGCCCGTCAGCACTGGGATACGATTTACGGGCCGAACACAATGGATGGTCGGAGAGAGGAAGAGTGGTGTATCCGTTATGAAGAGGGCCAAGAGGATAATTGGATGTCGAATGGCTAAACTTGGATTATTGTGGTCCCTTTCGATATAATAGCGCGTGGTTGTCCCAGTCGGTTGGAGTTTGTTCTTAGGTTGTAGACTATCTGAGAACCAATCGAGCTTGCAGGTATACGTTTCCTTCCTTAAACCAACGTGGGATCTTACTTGCTACCACTCAGTATTGAAAGACTGTTGGGCGGGGGCGCCAGCAGCCCCGGCCAAGTCAACAGCCTTGTCGGCGAGAAAGGGGCCGACGATATCGGTAGGCCAATCATATATATATATTTCCAAACTGTACAAAAGCGAGGATGTCAGGGCGCACAGGGCACCAGGGTTAGGGTTGACTGTAGGCGGGGAGAGATGG